>NC_024320.1:14521050-14533640 GCF_000523025.1 Cynoglossus semilaevis
GGGTTTTTTTGGGGGGTCGCGGCAAATGTGGGGAGGCGCGGAAAAGGGCGGGGGGGGGGGGGGGGGGGGGGGGTTCCAGTCACCTGCTCTGCCTCACCTCACTGCTCGCTGCAGGTTCCTCCTTCCCTCCTGAGTACAGCTGAGTACAGTAGTGGGTGAGGAGGCTCTCGGTGGTGAGGCAGCAGAATTTGATCAGCAGGTGTTGGAGGAAATGGGCCTTGTGCACTTTTTGGGAGAAGTCAGTGTTGTTTCTATACGACATGGTGAGAGATGAGGACCTGAAGCCTCTCCGTCACTGTAGAGCAGGGATGTCAAAGTCATTTTCACCGGGGGAGGCACATCAGTACAGCTCCCCTTGAGGGGCCAATTGTAACTGTAAGTTTGTATAGATGTAACTTGAGACCAACTAGATTGATATTCATTGAAGTTAGAAATATTGTATGTTTGCTCTGTGTAATAATAAAAAAAAAGTTTAATTTTTCAGGTTAAGAAACTCTGCAGCATTGACTTTGTAATAAGGCCAACCGTTTTCTGATTGTCTAGATCTCCTGTTATCCATTTTCTCTGTTGTAGAGGTGTTGAAACTGAGGTTGTTGGTTTGAAAAAAAAAAACAAGATTTTGTCAGTGTGACTCTGACAAAGGTTGTGGGGCGAGTAACAGAGAGAGGTTGGAGGACACGCTCTGTTGTACATATGTGTTCAGGATAAGTGGAGGAGATAGGGTTTCACATCCTGACGTTGTGGGGCCTGAATGCTGAAGAAGTCCTGAGGGGACGGGAGGATGGATCTCTGTGGTGATGATTGACATTAAAGGAACTGGGAATGTGTTGTTTACTACCTTGTTTAAATTATTAATCCAAATCATCTTGTATTGAACATGAAGTCTGTACTGCAAATTTAATTGTGGGATGAATACGATTTGTTACCAAAAACAATGTTTCAAGACTAAAATCTGTGCGTTTTGCAGAGACAGAAACACATTAGCAAACATAGATGCTAATGTGTAGCATTCTGCAAAGAGAAGCAAACATTTCCTTTGTCTTAAAACTCAATCTAATGTGAACCTAGAAAGCTGTGCACTGATTTATCGATTGCCAATAATGTTAGTTACTGCATATACTGTGCAGATTCAACCTGAAGGGCCTGAACAAAGCCCTTCACAAAACAACCTGAATTTCATTTTGTTGAATGATGTTCTTTACATGTAACGTATACGTATTTATATTTTGTCTCACTCTTTTCATGTTCAACTAGGAATCTCTGGACGTGTCCTTGGTCTAATTTATGTTCATATAATTTACATTCTAATTTATACCTTTGCATTATTTTTTATTTGCCTTTGATAACCGTATTATAAAAAAGCTTTTGAATCCAAAACCAAATCTCGGTCAGTGAATTAGTTCCCTGTTCATTCCTTTCCATCAGCTTTTATATTTATACTATTGGAGTTTGGTTTTTTCCCCCTTGAAAAGTTCATCAAAAGGCCACAGCCTCCTTGTTTTATCTTGACTCCTGGCAGAGGGAAGGATCCCACAGGAGAATGGATGAGCCTGATGTGTATTTACCCTGATGGATAAACAGAAATATTTTGTCGTTGCAGTTCCAGGTAAGCATGTATTTCCTCCGGCTGGCCTGTGGTCTGGTTTGATTGATGTACTGGTGCAACACTCATAGCACTTGATCAATATCTAGTGCAGCTTCTGCATACTGGCACTGGAGCTTTAGTCATTTTATTTTCTGTTCTCATCGCAAGCTGAAAGACTTCTGAAGGTTAAAAAACTCACAGCAAATGTTTCTCTGTGAGTGAAAATTTCTACATGAATACATTATCATATTACATTATCATTCATTGATGTCTTACAGAGAACTGGTTCAATTATATATATTTTTTGAATGTGTGAACATTGAGGACAGAAGGCTAAGTTGGTTTTGAGAGGTTTAAAAAAAGAACTGTGATCAACCTTCACTTCCTTTTCCCCCTTTATTAATTTCTATTTTCCTTTTCTTGGCCTCTTGTCCTATTTTTAAGCTCCTTTCTTCCTTCTTTGTTTCTCTCAATTTTTCTTCCAGTCTTCATGATCTATTCCTTTTTTACTTTTTCTTCCTTGTTCTTTCATTTTTGTCTTTCTTCCTCACATGCTTCTTGTTAGTCCTTCCTTCTCATCTTGCCTCATTTTACCCTTCAGTCCTTCTTCCTATCTTTCATTCCTTCTGTTTGTCTTTAATCTTTTCTTTATTTCCTCTGACCTTCTCTTTTCTTCATTCTTTCATCCATCCTTCTGCCTCTCAGTCCTTCCTCTCTTTTATTTTTCATTCCATTGTCCCCTCTTTTGTTCTTCAGCTTTTTCTCGCTACATTTTATTTCTGCCTTTTATCTCCTTCAGATATATTTATCTCCCCATCTCCTTTATCCCCCTGTCCTGGTTGATTCTACCTGTTACCTTTGTCTTCCAACCAATTTTTTTCCTTTTTTTTTCCTTTTGATCGTTATTATTGTCATAATATTTTTCCTTTTTTTTTCCTTTTGATCGTCCTCATCCAAACCTATTTCCCATGTCATTATTAACTGCACAACTACGTAGATAATTTGTTTGCTTTTGTCTTGTCTTATGGTGACTCCACTGTCATGTGGCAAACCCAGCATTGACTTCTACTGTAAATACCCCCCACCCCCCCGAAATAACAATCATCCCCTCTTTAACCTGAGTCCCTCTCCGACTCTCAGAGGTTCCCTGGTTTCCCCCCAGCAGACAGTCATCCATTTAAGATAGTGACTCTGCTTTAATTAGTTAAGTATATGCAAATGTATGCCCCACTGCCAGAGTCTCCATTTTCATTTTTCCTCCCTCTGCCTCTCCTTTCCACTTCTTCCTCTTCCTCGTCTGTACGACAGCTCCAGGTGGATTTATTCTCTCTTCAAATTGAATCAACCTTCTAATTTGCTGACCCTGTGCTGGAATAGGTTTTTTTTTTTTTTTTTGGTAACTCAAACTCTAAGCATCACGCGGCACTCCAAGCCCCCACTCCCTTCTGCTGGCAATCCCTTTTCTCCCCCTCTTTTTCTCTTTCTTTCCCTGAAGTTTAGGATGAAGAAAGAGAGGCTGATGATGTGCAAATGAAATTTTCACTAAGCTTCTAATTGGAGCTGAAAAGCACTGCACAGTCCAAATGAGAAAATGGCTTCCTCTTTATCAGCTGCTCCACTCCCAGATAAGTTTGTGACTTGATGGAACTGGATATTTATGTGTGTGTGTGTGTGTGTGTGTGTGTGTGTGGGTAACAGTGGTTCAAACTCTTGGCTTTACTCTTGTTTATATAATGTTTTGCTGTAGTTTAAAATGTGTCTGACCTAAATAGATTCATTTTGTATTTTCCAATTACATTCACAATTGACTTATTATGACCAAGTAATTGGTGGTTTTTTTTGGGTTATTAGTAGGTGTGTATTAAGTAAGTTTGTGAAGTGATATGGTTTGCAGTACTAACCTTATATATATATATATATATATATATATAATAATGTAAAATAATACTGTAATGTAAAACTGACAGCTTGTCATTTGTATTCCACAGTACAAATTTAATGATATGTAATTTAAGGCATTATGGCTTCTGTACTTTAATTAGCTAGTTTGTATGTTTGTGAAAGTTCGCCTTTCACCCTTGGGGGTGTAAACCTTGTTTTGATGTGTTTTGGATGTCACTGGGAATGACCAAAAATGGATGGATTAGCACATGAGAGCACAGGTGCTGTAATATTGTAATTTGGAGATAAAGTCAGAGGTTAGGGTGAGTGTGTGAGAGGTGCTTAGGTAAAGAAGGCTAAATAAAGGAAGCTCTCAAGGAGAATGGACAGAGGATAGAACAAGATGGACGCAGATGGAGACAGATGAACTACCGTGGTGTCCTGTAGACGGTACAACAGAAGAAGACAATGTTCAGACACTGATAACCTTTCGTTTGAGTTACTGTACGATGCTGTGATATGATGCTATTTTAATCTCCCATAAAGCAGTGCTAATGTTGCTCCTTTGACCTTTGAGCTGACAGATAAATAGAGCAAAGACACGCTGACACAGCGACAGAAAAGAAAGAGTGCGTCTGCTCACACGTGTCCTTACCTTCACAATGTCACCGGCTCGTCGTCATCTCATAGAGTGAGTACAGAGTCTCATATTATCTGGTTTGTAATTGAATCGCAGCCAGACTGTGGTTGGTAATCAGTGTACAGCAGCTAGTTTTTGTCCCACTCTCTGACAGTAATGTCTTCTAATGGAAAGCTCTGGCTCTTCACTTGTTCCAGGCCACTGGCTTTATCCTGGATCCCCTGTGTGGCTGTGTGTAACTGTAGAGTAGTCATTGGATTGTGCATGTATTTCACACACACTTGTGCTGTGTTATTTATTGTATTGTGAACAGGCATCAAAATAAGCCTAATTATCCCATTTACAGACATTAGCCACTTCAGTGAAACCTGTATTCATGTTACAGAAATGGATGTTTTTTTTATGAGTATCTTCCAATAAAATATGATTGTTGTCTCGTGGACATGGGTTTTGCACTGCTTGTGTGAAATAATTACTGTGGTCCCAATGCCTTCATGTTCTAGCATCTGCCACAGCCTGACTGTGTGTCAACATCACTCCTTTACAGTAAACCTTGAGTTGTCAAAACATGGCAAAATAGATTAAGACTAATGTAGAAGTTAGTGACATAAACAGACAGCTTTCTGAATGTGTACAATTATAAAAAACCACGAGTGTCATTTCAAGCTTTTCTCTCGGTGAACACACTACGGCACGCTGCCACAGTTATATAAGTGAAGGGCAACCATTCAGGTACATCTGATTTAAAAGCATTGGAACGTGGACTTATTGGATTATGTCTTTTATCATGTTTGTCCATATGTTCTGTGAGTAGTCTTTGGAGGTAAACAACACTGATAACACATGATGGCAGGGCCAGGAGTTAAAGCTCCGGCAGGAAGTGATAGTTTAATTGAATTGATTTTTACATGTTCTGCCCTAGTGTGCCTGGGTTTCTCCCTTATACTTGGTTTCCTCAGACAGACTGCAGCGTCTGAGTATGAGTGTGAATGATTGCTGTCTCTTAGATAAAATCTCTTTGCAATGGGCTGGCCAAATGTTCATAGTATAGTCTGGCATCCCCCAATGAATCCTGGGATCGGCTTCATTAACCCATGCAAGTCTGAATTCACTTTGATGATGAAAAATCTTTAATAAGGACATTAAGAGACTGTGGTAAAACTGTGGGTGAATTAAATGCCCTGATGGTAAAGTGTAGGAATATTATGGCTCAAACCTGGATCATGGTTTGGACATTAAAGTGATCAACAAAACAATGCTGTCCACCTGCTTTTATTGTCTGACAGATGGCAGAAACACAGGTTGACGACGTGCTGAAGTCCCGTCTCCATCCATCTGGACGTGCTCTCATTTTGACAGTGCTCATTTCATGATGGCTGACATCCAAACACAATGCTAAAAATGGTTTTGTCTGTCTGTGGTGGAGCAGGTCTGACTCACTGGCACAGCCCACCATCAGCAGCGTGATGACGAAGGTTTAGTATGGAATAATCAGACCTTTAATGGCCTTCATCTTCATGAGAAAGATGAAGAAAAAAACGTCTCCTCCAAACTCGTCCTCCATTTGTGCAGTTGTGTCTGCAATGCAGGCTTTTTTTTTTTCAGCTTCACTTTTGTGTTGTTGGTTTCGCTGCCTCCCAGGGCATTTGTTGAAAGAGGATTAGTGGCACTGTGGGGGAACACAAGGATGATATTCTAATGACTGTGTGTATAGAGTTGTCACTGGAAGCGACACAGGCAATAATTTCTTTTGCATGTGGTACTTGTCAAATTCTCCTGCATTTCATGTTCATAAACTGGTAATAAACATGGATGGAGGTCAGTTGTCATAGCAGCAGGGTCCAAGAGCGTCAAGGAGATGCAATCACAGTAGGCTAGTTGTTATATTAGAGTTCTTGATAATGTGATCTGGTGGTAGTTGACTTGATTGTTCTCATATTTTCAGTAAAATGTTGCTAAATTCCCTCTACAGCGTCACAACGCCAGTAGTTGGGTTTAAACAATAAACACTTAAAACACTGTTTAGTGATTGATTAATGTCTGTTGCTGCGGCTGTTGCCTGTGTACAGAGAGAAACATCATCTATTTTTACCTCCCTGCCTCTGTGAAAGTGATTTTTATTTTTATTTTTCCCAGCGCTCAAAGCATCATTCTCCCCCCTGCGTGGGTTTACTGCGTTAAAGATCAGGCTGGCCCAGCTCTTCTGTCCAACCGTCTCCCTCCCTGTGCTTACACATTCCACCCATGATTGTAAATAACATGAGCTGCTCCCCCTGTAGCTCGTTTCAAATCAGGGGAGCTGAATCTATATATATGTATATATGTATAGATATATGTATATATATGAACTGAGGGAAACTAGCAAGTTGGTAGGCAATGTTTGTTTAAAGCTAAAATAAAATGAAAAAAAACACAGTGTTGTTTTTTTCCTTAATCTTATATGAGTATTAGCATATAAATGACAGCCCAGTGGCTGACACAGACAGAGTCGGAGAGTGGGGGGGGCGACGACAAATGAATATGAAATGTGAAGACGATAAAGTACAGATGAGAAAGGTAAAGGAAGACGGTGCCACTGTGAAACAGAGATGCAGGACTGAAG
Source organism: Cynoglossus semilaevis (assembly GCF_000523025.1). Taxonomy (NCBI): domain Eukaryota; kingdom Metazoa; phylum Chordata; class Actinopteri; order Pleuronectiformes; family Cynoglossidae; genus Cynoglossus; species Cynoglossus semilaevis. Next base: position 14,527,759 of record NC_024320.1, read on the forward strand.
TTAAATGTCAGTGCAAACATGAAAGAGCAGCCTTGTCTCATTCACATTGAATTCATTAATTTTATTTTCTCGCAAAAAATATGTTTTTGTATTGTTTTTTGTGGATTTTCTGCAAATTTAAGCAAACTTTTAATTTTTTAATGAACTGTTACAGATAGAAAGCCCTAAGTGCTGTGGACTAGAGGACATTTTGGCCAATGTCCACTAGCATGATTACACCAGAACAAAGATGAATGAAAAGCTACCAAGCCTAGAGTGTGGAACCATGGAAACAACATCTTCCACTTTTTTCTGGACTTCCTCCTAGTTCCAGGTTTAGCCCAAATATAATGTTGGACCGAGATGTGTTGTCTGGTGTCCTGCTGATTCAACGTACCTGCCAGAATGCCATACACTACCTTAAGCAAACCCCCTTAACTGTTGCCATGGTTACACTTGGGCTGAGCGCACAGTGTCCCGTCACCATTTAAAGGTAAAGGCACAGAAAGAAACCAGCTGCTCAGAACAAGGCAGTTGAAGAGGTTTTCATCTGAAGCATGGTACTAATATTTTCATTTTGTTTGAATCACATGTCCCTGTTTATATGAGTAGCTCTGTTCCAGAATGAGAAATACCTCATTGCTTATCATCAGGAACTGTAAAATAAAAAAGAAACAGTCTCACTTTAGTTCCGGAGAGTTGATTAATGAGCTTCTGAGATGTTGGCAGACATCGTCTCTGCTCCTAGGATGGAGCCAGGCTGTAACTGTTCGCCCTCGACTGTTTCCCCTTATGCTAACTTTAGGTTAAGCTAATTACGTGTTGATTCCAGCTCCGTGTGTAATGAGCATGTTTCATAAAATGTAAGGCAATTAACACCTCCGCCCTAACACCTCATCTGTGGGCATTTATAAATCACTGCATGCACAGGTGGTGGAGGACTCCAAATGAAAAACTGTAGTACTTATTGTTGTGTGAGTGGTTGCACACATCTTGTTTTCCCCCAGTAGCTGATGACTCACTGTGTATTTGCTTGAGGTGCTGCTGTCATGTCGGTCATCCTCACCCCAACACACGTAGGTTACCTTTCTCACACATCACTGCTGTTTTTCCCCTTAATTGAGACTCACTCTGCTGCAGCAGCACTTCTACACACAGTGGAAATGTCAGGTGAAGATTTGGAGACAGTGTTCTCCTGTTCCTGTTTCAAAACATTTTCATTATCCTCCTTTTTTTCTTTGAACTTCTTTGAAAAGTTTCTTCGGGGACAGGGACACTGGACTGGAGCTATTCCAACTAAAACACTTGAGGGCAAGTAAAGGTTGATGTCACATCACCTCATGGATTGTGTGGTGTGTGTAGTTGTGTGTACACATGCTGAGTGTTTGTTGAACCGGTCCGGGCCTGATGTATGCACACTATTTGATTGAATTACACTGGGGCTTTTATGGAGGCAAAATGGTGGTGAACCATCTCCTTGAGTGCTTACGAGAGAACAGACACACTGTGTGTGTGAGCGCCAGCGGTGACCCAACTGCAATCTGCATATGATTAGCCCTCAGCAGACCTGTAACCCAATTTATGGGCTGATCACCCTCCTCTGCAGCAGGAGCCCTGCTCTTTTCTTTGCTTCATGCTGCAGGAGCACAGTGACATAAGTTTTGCTCACCTCTGCTGCAGTGACATTTAAACCTCAAACCAGTTTGTTTTTTTACAATGTGACATGTTAATAAATAGTTATTGCTCAAAACGCATGTTACTACATTTCCACAAAATACAATCAATCTAAAATCTGAGCTATGGTTCACTTGAAGCAGTCATGAAATGGATCATGTTACAAAAAGTCCTGACAGAGTGAAGAGAAGAAGGGAAAGGTCATACTTAATCATAGCAATCAAATTGTTGTGTATAAGGATTGAATGTAAGAGGAGAAGTCACCAAGGGTTTGGCCTTTTTATAGTATTATATTTATAGTATTTTTGTGCCAACTTTTGCAAAACAGTGGTTGTGTGAATGTGAAAGTTGTTTCTCAATCATCAAAATCTACAGGTAAAGACAGAGGACTCAGAAGGTGAGCATTGATTTGAATGTGCCAGAGACAAAGTTGTGTGTGTTTAGTAGTTTTTCCCCCCACTAGTTCCAATACTAGTAATACTACTTTGTTTCTAGATCCTGTGAAATCCCAGGTTGGGTCAGGAAGTTAGCCATTATACAAACTCTGCAACTGATTGTGTTTTTGCAAAACACTGTCAAATTTGCACCCAACATTATCAAGAATTGAATTGCAAATGTTGAAATGATCTGCTGTGATTATTATTCCTGATATATTCTGCTTTTAGTTTTTTTAAAACTCATTTTTTATTAAGCTTATCCCTCATTCAGCTTGTGTCTCACCAAGGTCCTGACATTGTATAAACCACTCATCTCACATTTCATGAAGAGATTGAAGAACAATCATAATAGCTAGTTCATTCACTCACTTATTCAATTGTTTCATTCAGTGTTAACCTGCAGCATATGTTTTTACTTTACATAAATTGCCTTATTTGATTGCGTTAAAAATATAACCAGATGATAAACAGATGTTTTTCTAAATGCCTTTAAATTATTGTACAAATGAGGCAAATATGTTAAACAGAAATTAAGGCAGCTCTGACAAATAATCTTGTCTGAGTTTAATGGCCCGGTATTAAATCAGAGAATGGGGAGAGCAGTGAGCTCACACACAGTTAAACAAACAGTGGAAACCAAACATTTGCTTTTAAATCATCAGTTGGTGGAACATCTGAGCCAGGAGTTATGTCTGTGTAGGTTCAAAGTCATCCAGGGATTTCAGACTAAAAAGTTCAAGAGTAGCAACTGGACTGGTTTGAAGTTTTGAAGACATTTCAACTCTCTTAATTTGAATAAAGAGTCAGTATGTCTACACAACGCAGGTATCTTTTTCTTGTAGACCTGGGTCACCTGGTGGAGCTAGCCGACTCTGTGCTTCTTGAAGTCTGTCTATGTTCTATTATGTATGAAGGTTTAGTTGTCTGAACCATGTAATAGATGGAATGAACCTGAAATTAGTTTTTTTTTTTTGGTTGGGTGCTGGGGTCTCCAGGTTGAGGTAAATGTCTTCTCTCACTCTTTCTTACATCATCTGTGTTCTCTGGAAACAATAGACTCTCGTCATCATTGGAGACCCCTTCTACTATGACGATCCTGTCCAGTTTGAACTTCGAAAATCTGGAAAAACTGTTGGTATTGCAACGGTTGAATTAAAAATTACTTAATTTCTTAAGCCGTATTGTGGGGCCGTAGCCGTGCAGCTATAGTTGTTACGGCAGAGCACTGTTGTTTTTTACTTTACTTTACATGAAAGGAGATCCAATCAATCTGCCATATATATGGAGTGTAAAGATTGAAGATGATGTTTTGGGAAGACCACTCCGCTGTCAGCCTGGAAGGGAACCTCACCTAAATGTTTTAATGATCCACTCTCTCATTTAAAATCTCAGTATCGTTTAAACCTCACCAGCAGTAATTGGACGCCTCAGGGCAGCCTCAGAAGCATATTTCATAATCCCGCTGTCAAATAGACCTTGTGATGTAGCGTTGAGCCTGTTTTCACTTGTAATCAACACTTTCCTTTGTTATCTTACTTCCTTTGTGACATGAGCGCTGATAAAAAACAAAAAAAAGTTATTTATTTCAAGCAGTTATATCTAGAAATAGTAAAAAGGCAGAAAATAAAAGAGGAGCAAAAATAAACTGAAACAGAACTGATGGTTGGCCGTGGTGCATTTCCTTCATGTAAACTCAAAGCATATTCCATTAGGAATAACATGAAGCTACAGATACACCTTGTGTGCTGCTTATTCAGAACCCTGCAACATTTTCAAAATTGCCTTTAAGTGAAAACCTAAAGTAAAAATGGTTTTCATAGCGATAGATTGGATGGACTTTCCTAAATGCTGAGCGACCCAAATGTACTGTAATGTACCCAAATGTTTTATATTGTTTTATTTATAATCATTAAGTCTGTCAGACACAGTAGTGAATCACGAGAAAGCCGCATGTTGCATTGCATTTGTAATGATATTTTTGAGTATATTTAAAAACAAAACATAATTTTGTCGGCTTGCACACATCCATCCATCCATCTATCCATACATCCATCTATTATTCCACCCATCAGCCATCCATCCATACATCCATCCATCCTCTATCATCTATCTATCAAAATAATAGTTACAGCACTTGTAACTTGTGGTTACCACATCTCTAGAAACTTATAATGGAAACAGTTTCTATGTTTTTCATCTTAATAAGAGCGAAGAGAAAGACGCTTCATCATCCATTTTTTGGCTTTTATTTCGCTTACTATCCATCTGAGACAGGTTGTGATTCTTAGTTGGTAGGACCAAAAGAGTGATGGACAGAAGGCAGAATTTAACCATTTTTATTTTCTGTACCTTCTGCATCACATTTGTTACATACATTTGTTGCTCTATCATCAGTCAGAATATGCTGCTGATGTGACCTTTTCAATCCTGCCCCTGTGTTTATCAGTCGTCTTCACCGTTACCATCACAACACATTCAAACCGGTAAAAAACAAACAAAAAAAAAAACATATGTGCTTTGGTTTCATTAACTTTACCCCTCAAGTTATTATTTACCACAAACTAATTAGCAAGTTCCTCGATAAGCGAGGGCAGAACCTCAGTTGCCATAGTAACAGTTAAGACTTAATCACAAAGAAAGGACTGTGCTGCTGGCTTCTTTGCGGAGCACATGTCGACTTCCCCTGCATTTTTATTTGCTTAATTTGGTTTCATGTTATTCAGTCCATGTACGATATCTTTTTATAGTTTTACTCTCAGGAAATGAAATCACTTTCGTTTTTTTGCCTTCACCAGGGGTCATCGCAGTGGCTAGTCTGCAGAGTGTTTTTGGCACACTTTTTATGCTGGATGCCCTTCCGAGTTTCTACTCTTTGGAAGAGCTACATGAATGAGGAAATTAAAGAGTGTGCACAGGCTGCTGTCGAAGCTCTGTGTCTGTGCATGCTGTTCTCAGTTGTATTAATTGATGAACGCGTTTTTATCAGTGTTAATTTAGGTTAAATCAGGGAGAGAAAAATGCACTTAGCTAATAATCTGTTATTAAAACCCAAATAACACAAAGCTCAAAATATGAGGTTTATGTTTTTCACTGTTTTTTAACCAGGTTAATAGTAGACCAATAGTAGATCTGCAGATCTGTGTAAACCTGTAAAACCTGATGTAAAGGATGATGAAGGAAACTAATCACAGTCAATGGAAGTAGAAAGTCTGATACAGACCTGAGATCTATTCCCGACAATGATTTCCTATCGGTGGGTTTTGACATTAAAGCAAATGGTAGGCTGTGGGATGGATCAGTAGCTCTTTCTAAAAGTCTAACCTGCTGTCACCCTCTTTCCACCCTTACTTACCCCAGCTTTAATCAATGAAAATGATTCAATGTAGATTGATTCTTATAGGCGCTGCTGAAGCGCTAAAACGGCTAAAATGAGCATTTATGAATGGAACAGAATGAGCAGTTTGACTTTACCAGTTGGAATAAAATATATTGCTTCCATTAAAATCGTCATCTTCAATTAGGATTTCTATTGAGCCCTTTAGCCTCCTATTCTACAAGAACGATATTTCACTTTTCTCCAATGAATTGACACCAAAATCTGTTGATGCAAATGATGTCAGATGACATGACAGCTTTTCTATCAACATCACCATGACATCAGGTGAGAGATTCACTCCTGTAGACATTAACGTAGTCTTATAGTACAACACTGCACTTTTTTACAAGCAGGAATTGTTGCTGCAGACAGTATACTACTACAAAAATACTAATAAATTCATACTCTGTAAGGTC
>NC_024320.1:14533875-14581267 GCF_000523025.1 Cynoglossus semilaevis
GCACTAGCAAAAGTGGGGGAAAAGAAGCAGATACAATAGAGGGTTTGTTGTTATTGCAAATGTTGCTTTGTTGGGCCACAAACACAAAACAGAATTGAACCATTACAGCCGTGGATGTATTACTGTTTAACTGCTTTAGCTGAAGCACTGGGATCTGTTTGCTCACAACCTTTTGTTGCATGTTGAATCTATTGCAAGAACATGATCATTTCTGTTTGAACAATGTCACCACAAGGTCTATCTTGTTTTTATCTTGTATTTAGGGTAGTACTTTTTTGTTGTATAATAAATGAACTATTCATCATATTTCTAAATTTGACATTTCTTTCTGACGTTCTATATTTTCTATTTTTACATAAGATTGTTTGGCACCAGTGTCAGGTGATAGTATTGATTCACCTTAATAACTGTGCTGCAGAGTTTATTGATCATTTTACTATTGTCACATTGTATTTGGAGAAGAGGAGAGATAGACAACAGCGGGGGTTCAGCGTCTGCCATGTTCTGTGCAGATGAGGATATTGATTGTGGCTTGTACACTGTTTATTATGAATAAATTGAAGGAGATGGTGACGTGAAAGCCAAATATAAATACAGTGATGTTCGACACAAAACATTTACTTTGATCAATGAATGTCTTGTAAAAAGACAAGTGTCTTATGCTGAAAGACAAAAGGAGAGACACTGCAGACTTCAGTGAAGCCCGGGTGTGAAAACGAGCCTCTTGATTAATTATAACACAAGAGCTGTTGGCAAAGCACATGAATAGTTGAACTAATGCCAGCAGGGAAGTGTCTCATCCTTGTTGCCTCTTACACTTTCAATTGAGCACAAGTCTTATCTCCGTCGCCCCGTATTTGTTTCAAAAACGAAGGTACGGCCACTTAATCCTACTTCTCTTTCTTTTCTCCTTGTCTCTCAGTGGAAGGCTGCACAGACTGGTCAGTGGACTACCTGAAGTACAGGGTGCTGGTGGGGGAACCCGTGAGGATTAAGTGTGCTTTATTTTACGGATACATCCGGGCCAACTACACCCACGCACAGAGCGTTGGACTCAGCCTTATGTGGTACAAAAGTGCTGGCCACGGGGACTTCGAGGAGCCAATCAGTTTTGACGGCACCAGGATGAACAAGGAGGAGGACGCTATATGGTTCCGACCGGCAGAGTTGGAAGATGTGGGATATTATTCCTGTGTACTAAGGTAAGTACTTAGTTATGTGTTGAATAATTTACTTTTATTTACCCCCACGTTAATGTTGACAAAAAATTATTGCTATCAGAGAACATGAGCTTTTCTAAGACAAAAACAGAAAAAACTAAATAGAACATTATAAATGACTAGGGCTAATGTATTAATGCATCAGTCAATGGATTGAAATAAGAAAAAAAATCTAACATGTAAATGGAACAAATGAGAGTCAAGGCCAAGCGCTGACCAACACCTAGAAAATGTAACTAGTAAATAAACAGGAAACAGGATGAATCCATGGACATCAAACTCTCAGTCATTGGTGAAAACCTTGACCTTAAAAGGACAGAACAAGGTCAGTTTAATGTGTTATTCTTCTCTGGTGGTCAGTTAAAACGTTGCTCGTTGGCCTCTTAAAAGTAAAATTGTAAGAAAAGTGAACTTGAGTCAGTGGGTCATATTTCCAAATGTCTTTGTTAACTGATGTATTAATTGTGTCCCATGTTTAAGCCCTGGATGTAGTTTTTCTACACAGCTACACAAGTGTAAAAAAACTACAAGTGAGACTCTGAAGCAGAGAACGCAGAGAAAGAATAACTCCACTCTCTTGTGGGAATGAAAACAGAAGAAAATCCGGGGAATCATTTGTATTTCAGAGGTTCATTCGAAAGGAAAAAAAAAAGAAAATGCATCACAAACGCTCTCGGGCAACTGAGACACTCAGAACAGGTTTCTCCGCGTTTCATAAGCTTACTTTTAAGAGGTTTTTAGTTATTAATATTTAACACCATTAGCTCCCAGTCGACAAGAATGAAAAAATAACTGCAGCAATCAGTCAGCTTAGAGTTATTGTTTGATCAGGTGGAAATGGAGGCACAGGATTTGTTTTGGAGGACAGCGCAGGCTTTGTTGTAACACGTTCAGAGCCAACACATATTTTACCTTCATGGAGAAAAATAACAGCCTTTTCCATCATGTGGAATTGGACTATTGTTGCTCGTGGTTTCCATCCTGCATATAACTGTTTTTTTCTTTTTTGCACAGATGAGTCCTCACTCAATGATGCTGATTATCATTATTTAAAATCTAAACAGATACAATGCTGACCTTTCTGCTCATACCAGCACTGATGGAATAATCAGATTTGCTGATTTTCCAGCACTAATCAAAGCATTTGTTGCAGCTGGAGGTAAAATCTTTCCCACACTGATTGACTTAATTGAGCCAAAAACAGGGGAACAACATAATGTCCACTCTTAATTACCTCTCTGTGGGGCTTAAAGTTTACTTTTGTGTGCTCACTTGTATTTGTTTTTCACCATTTCTTCAGCCTTATCACAGCCCTCTCCTTTCAGTGGCACAGTGTCGCTGTTATTGTTTCCTTTCGTCTTCTTCACATTTTTATTTAAGCAACACGATAAGTCGGTTAGAGAGAGTGACAGTCTGTCGTCTGAACTGATCTGTAAGTAGATTAAACACAATGAAAACGTACTTTTTTATCTTTTTATCTTTTTATTGTCTTTACATGCATTTCTGAGAATCCTATCCTTAAGATGATAATTCAAAATAAAAACTTTGATTATTTAATTTTCTTCCTTCTTAACTATCCTTGTAGTTAGAGTATATTTGTGAACTTTGATTATTTAATTTTCTTCCTTCCTAATTATCCTTGTAGTTAGAGTATATTTGTGAGTTTTTTTGTTTATAGTTTTAATGTAGTGAAAACCAGTTAACTAAAGTCAGACCATGCCCCCATACCAGACCACACCATTGCCCACATATATCAAGTAAAATGGAATTTCCATCAGGTGTGGAATAAAAAAGATTTTTTTTTCCACATGATGTTATTCTGTCCTCTGTTATTCAGGGGCAGAGATTAAACAGAACCATCACGAAGGTCTTCAGCAGAGATGAACCCTGGTGTAGGATTTTCATTTTTTTTAAATGCAGAATTGAAATGGTCACGTTATTACAGGTGAAGAGCTGCATAAAGCACCAATAATGATGTATCTTAACTGAATGTCAGTATAGCTACTACAGTCAACCACCATAAACAGAGCAGTCTGCAGCAAGGATTTTTATAATGATAAAATGGCCTAGGAAATGTTGGAGGAAAAGTGTTTCTCCTGTTTGTTTATTTTTGGTGAAAACAGATTTAACAGGTTGAGATTGTAATAAAGAAATGTAATTGAAATTACATAGTTTATAAATGAAAAAGAGATCCAACATATTTATGGTGCACAGAGTTTAAAACAGTAACTTGGTTCTGTTTCAACCTTCCTCACATTTATAGCACTCTTTGACCTACTTTGTATGTTAGTATGCTGAATTATTAAAGATGATTATTCCATCATTTTTCATGTAGTACTGTAACATGGAGGCAGTCCACTTCTGGCAGAAAAGTCTCCCATTTTGCAATTTATTGTACAATGTTCCAATGCTTTTATCAAAGTACTAGCGTTCTCATTGTGTTGGAGTATCCTGGGATTACAGTGGAAAACATTTGGTTGTGTTTGCAGGTTAGGTTTTATCTAAAATCTTTTTTCTTAGTTTCCAAGTGTGTCAAATTGATGCTAGAGTCTTTTGTTCTTAGAAAATGTTGCTTTATTTTTCCAAACCAGTGAGGTCGTAGGGTTAAAAAATATGTACTTATTCACTGAAAAGTCACTTAAAAAGCAAGAAGAAAAATTGTTTTTCACACATTTCAGTGCCAAACTTTGAGCCAGTGGAATAAAAGAAATGTTCAGTGAAAAGCTGAAAGTCCTGTCTTATAACTTAGTCAACCAAGGGTCAAATGAGCTGAGTTTCTAATGGGGTTTCGAGGTCAAAAATTAATTCATTTTAATCAATTTAAAAGACCTAGACTTTTCTTGTTAGTACAGGCGAACACACTCTCTCTCTCTCTCTCTCTATCTCTCACTCTGTCTATCTCTCTCTCTTTCTTACACACACACTTAAACACACTCTTCTCTGCACACATCTCACATTAAATACATCACACTAACATACAGTTGAGGCAGCTCTCACACCACAGAGATCACCTTCTCTCACCACAGTGGAAGTGACAAGATGATTCCCTCCATGCATCAGATCCAGGACAGCTCTCTGCTGTTTCAAGATGTTTCAGCCCTGGGGAGCTGGTATGTGGTATGCAGAGTAAAAACATCTGCAGCAGTGTGTCGACTGAGCGTGCCGCTGCTGACGGTGGAGTGACAGAAAACAAACACACAAACACAATGAGCCACCTGGGTACTTGGAAAAAAAATGTGCCAAGTCCCCAGCTCTGCTGCTGCTTGCTCGCTCCAAGTCTGATAGCATGACAGAGTTGCTAATTCACAGACAGTGCAGTGAGCTGGCAGGTTAAACAAATTAGCATATTAGCTGACGAGGACTCACATTTGAGTAGTTGAACGAGTTGTCTGACTCTGAATTGTTTTTGGGGTTTTTTTTTTGTTATGATCACTCGGTTCTCTGGCCGTTTGTGTCTTTAGTTTTGAAAGATTTATTTATTTATTAGATATGCGACTACTCTTTAGCTTTGCCTGCTCATGTTGAGCTATATCTATGGTACATTTTAGTCAATTTAGTCAACAGTTGAATCGCTCGGCTCGTTAGCTTACCTTTGTTTTAAATAAACCATTTTTTAAGCTCTATTCTGTTAGTTCTAGGTTCTGTACCTTCATGGGGGCTTTTGTTAGCCTATTCTTATACTAATGTTTGGCTGATATTTTGTTAATTTGTTAGCGTGTTTTTGGCAGATTTTTTTAGGTTCTTTTGGGTATACTATGTCTCTTTTGTTCCAAAGATTTATGCCATTTCTTTTTGCTATTTTTTAACGAATTTATCACACTTTTGGCAGTGACAAGTTAAAACTGCTAATTAATTCTGTGTATCTGAGAGATTTAATTGGAGGATATTTAACATTCCTTTGGGCTTACCTAAAAGGATATGTTTTTCCGTTAGAATAATATAACATAATGTTTTTAATTGAATTGTTTTATGGAATTTAAACAAATAAAACGTAGTTAATGTGAGCTAAAGATCAACAAAACTGTATTTGGGTATATTTATTGCATTTAGTTTATTGACAGTACATTTAAAGTACAATGAACATTTATCTAATCACACAACCTGTAATAATAATAGTCTTCAGAAGCACTGGACAAATGTGACTAAACATTTGACTAGCTTTTAGCATTTTATGTCCAACTCCCTTTGCCTTGGTCTCTGCTTGGCCAGCAGAGGTAAAAGGTCACCTGTGCTTAATCTGTCTCCATCCTCCCTCATCTGTCACCTGATGATGCTATTATGAGAATAGCTGACCTTCACATGGTGCTTCAGGTTGATCCAGTCAGTGTGACACCTATCAAAACAGTGTGTTCGACTTATTAAGTCCCTGGAGTTTTCCATGTTAAAAACAGATGGCAGCTAAATAAGTTTTTACGGAAAAAATTATCACTTTACGGTAAAAATTTGTTGTTTTTTTTTAAATTAATTTAATGAAAGCTGACTGTTTAGCAGATTTAGCTTTGATAAAAACAATTTGCAAATCAGCGACATTTCATGTCTGCAAAATATTGAACGACTGTAATGAAATAAACATTGCTGTGTTCTTATTAGAAAAATAACATTTGAAACTAAGAGGTGAGTATTTTACAAGTTCATCTTTGGCTTAAAAGTCCCATGAACTGGAGAATACCCCAGGGTAAATACACAAAGACAGGAAAAAGAGTTCTGTACCAAACGTATACCAACCTACCATCGATTGACAGCCCTTTTACAAAGAAGAAATATATACTGTATTACAAATACATTTTTTTTCAAACCAGATTTCTTCATTGATCACTGTGGAATAGTGTGAGGATTACAGTTTCAGATTAAGGACAGATGTAGCAGCAGGAGAAGGATTCCACTTTTTGGCAGTGAGCTAATGTCTGACCTTTGACCCAGTGTGCTGCTGGTTGGCAGGCTGCCACCGTCCCACAGGCTTATTAATGGCTTTCCTGCATGCTCTGCCAGGCCTGAGCTGTCACCGTCAAAGGACAACGAAGAGGAGGGGATAACAAAAGGAGTCAGCGTGCGTTCGTGTACGTGCACGACCATTCGCTCCAGTCACTGCAGTGCAGTGCAGCTCACCCTGGCACCTGTGCATTCTCATGCTCCCCGACAGCTCATACATGCATTAGAGAAAAAGCCTTCCCTCACCGCAGCCACGCTGACTGTATTAGTATTCGTGGGCAGGAGCGGCCAGCGATCTCTCAGGGGAGTGACAGTCAGAATGGGCCGTCTGGAGCGCTCTGTCATTCAGCACCAGTCACGGCCTGTCCAATTGATCCAGCACAGCTGTCAAAGCCAATGAGAGACACTAGACTAAGGAGCAGGATGGACGAGTGGCGCTGCCAGGAATTGTGGAGGATGTATAATTTAGAGATGATGTATGTTTGTCTTTCATAAAGTACCTGGTAAACAACAATTGGTAACTGCTGCCTATTCAGTTATAATTGTTTTGCTATGATAGTTATATATAATGCTGACAGAAGGTTTAGTGTGGCGTTGAACTTACTTTTTCTTTTCTTTCCCATCAAATTCATTTTGTACTTGGATAACCTCCGGCGCAGCTTCTCATCATCAGTTTCATAAACATTAGGTTCATCTTTATTGGTCGCACAGTGAGAAAATCACAGCAACAGAGACATGTGAGATGAAGAATATTTAAAGGTTGGAGTATATATGCAGTGCAGCTTTGTACAGATGTGTTTGGGTAGAGAGCCAACAGTGAGCCTTAATAACAGCAGTGGTCGTTCCTCAATACACTGGCAACAAATGATTGTACACAGTTAAAAAAACAGTCCAGCAGAGATAATTATCATAAACATAAAGGCTGTAATAGTCCTCTGTATTTTCATAAAGTAAAAACTACAGCAGAGATGTTTGTTATTGCACGTAAATAAAGCCAAAAAGTTTAAAACGTTTATTTACCTGTTTCATATTGCATTTAAATATAATGTTTCATTGGGCAGGAGACAGTGTAAAGAAATGGATCTAAGAACAGTCATCATTGACAGTGTCACCTTAGATTGTTCTGGTCGTTCTGCTATTCTTAAATTCTCTGCTCATGCTTCGAAATTTCTATAGGATTTTGACTTATAATGTCCTATATCTTCATTGATACTGTACTGATAGGCACAGGAAAATAATAACTTCATGAGGTAATAAAAAATAGTAAAGTCTTAACTGCACTCATGTCAGTAAACTAGTTTTCTGATTAACTATGACAGAAATGCAATTGAAATGAAGTGGAAAAAACAGGATGCAGTTGGTGCCAAATTCCTGGCTCCAGTATACAGTATGTCTGCACCCAGTTTGTCTGATATGGATTTGCCAAGACTTTTCATCAGCAGGCGGAGGTTATTGACTAGGTTCACCTTTATTTAGTATTCCTTACACTTGTATGAAGAGCCTGCTCTGTGCAGCCAGTGTTTGGACAGACCTTTATTTGGCTGCATGTGCTTTTTTTTTTTCCCAGGCTGTTTTCCAGCAGCCATTGTCCAATGATGTATGGGCTGCTGTTTGTGCTCAGTCCACCTTTCACACTGTGCTTTATTCAGCTGTGATGTGACAGCATGAAGCTGGCAGCATACTGTATGCTCTGGGTACACTTGATGGCAAACAGTTGGGGGGAGGGTGGGGGGGTAGTTCAAAGGAAACAATGTTGCATATTAAAACAGAAAGTTTTTATAGAATTATAAAAAAGCAACATCATCACACGGTGCTTTACATGGAGGATTTGTTTACGTTCGCCGTTGTACGACATTAGATTGTGCTACATCCCCTTTCTTTTGGTTGTGTTTGGGTTTTTTGCCCTTCATCATGGCTTCCAGGCGTAGGTCAGACTCTTCTGATGTAGATTATGATTCTACCACCATGTTAGCGTAGGTGAGTGACTGAGGTACTGATGAACAGGATGTGAATTCTGAGTTGGTTAGTTGCACCATATGAACAGAATTCCACCCGAAGACGTGGACCCCTGTGTTTCCTTGGTTAAAAGCTGCTGGAATCGATTTTAAAAAATAACGATAATACATCCAGAATGTGGAATGGATTTGATCTTATTTTTTTTAACCCAACTGCTGCCATGTTGTGTTGTGTCTGTTTTAGTTTTTGGCATAGTAATATATACACAATAAACCAGAGAAAGTCACAATATAAGTGAAATGTGACATAACTGAGGAGATTATTCAGTTTTAGAGCTTCAAACATCAGTGAATATGAAGGAAAGAGTATAAAAACTGAAGGCCTGTTTGATATATGAAGGTTAAACTGATTTTTTATTTTTTTTCAGTCATATCATTTTAATGTATGTACATACAGTACTGTACATAAGGGGCTTAACGCTGATCCAGTGTAACATACAAGTTTAATCCACCTCATGCACACGTTCCAGTCTTAACCGATTTCTCTCGGTGCCCTTCATGCTTCCTCTGATTGGTCATTTGTCCTGTGCCTGATTCCATTTGATTAAGTTCAATTCAAATGGCTTCTGGCTGCGCAGGGAGAGGAAGTGGGCTGTCTCAAGAGATTATACTTCCCAGAGTAGTGCTGACTAAAATCCTCTGTCACAGTCTGCATCACTCACCGGAGCCATCCCTGCAGAAGGTCATGTGGGAGCAGTTTTTATTTCTTTATTTACAGCATCAATTTATGATAAATCTCACACACATGCCACATCCCTCACACTCCAGCTTGACCTTTTTTTTTAAATCTGAATCTTTTACACACTGGAATATCACTCAGGAATAGTTTGATATGGCCAACTCCATTTGCTGTAGTGGCTGCACATAAGAGCACAAAGCGGCCTCTTGGCAGGTCTGAGCAGAGGAAGTCATCAAACAAGATGGCAAAGCATGGCTATCTGATGGCAGGGACACTGACCTTCTCTTCCTCATATCTGATGGTGGGTTTTATCCGCTGCCAGACAAATGTCAGAAGTACCGTTCTCCGAGCACAATCACTTTGGCTCCAGAGCCAACTTTACCTCCGTCTTCCGTCTTTTTCCCAACCGACTCCCCTTCATTCCCATCTGGATTGTGAAGAGTGAGATATCTGCAATACAGCAGCTGTCAGTCAAAGTGTGAGATAGGAGACAAAGACGGAGACAGAGAGAGACAGAGAGAGACAGAGAGAGAGAGAGAGAGAGAGAGAGAGCTCATCTCTGGGGTGAAATGTTTTACCACTTACTTCATATTCTTAATTTTGATTCTTCACAACTGTCCGTTCTCCTAACAAACATCAGGTTGTATTTTGTATGCACAGCATTGTGCTGCTCATAAATTACACCCTGAAGGCCTGGGCACCGATGAGTAAGGTCATGACAGAGAAAACAATGGAGACAAATGGTTTTTGTTCATCATGACATCAGGTGGTAAGCAAGAAAAGATGAGTGGAGTTTGTCGAGGAAAAGAGAATGGCTGCCCTGAAGACATTGACTGAGTGCTGCACAGTATTCGCTCAACACACGTTTATTTATAGTATTTGCTGTGGCACATTGAATACTTGTAGGATGGATAGACCATGACCCCAGGTTACCTCAGGTCACAGCTGCTCTGAATAACAATATCTAGACATTGACTGGCAAAAACCTGAAATAAAAAAAAAAAACCCTAATGTAAATTAATTAATAAGAAATGTCAATAAAATTTTCATGGTCTTGACTTTTTTTATGGGAGAACTCTACCACTCTCTGCCCATATGGAATTAATTATTGCTGCTTGACTGCCATGCCTGCTGTTTAGATTGTGTTATAGTGATATCTGGCAAAAAAATAATAGTATCAGACATCAGCAACTGTGTAATGTAAGGCAGACTCAGTCTTTTATCTAATAGGAATTGGAATACACTGTATCTGGAAACCAAAGTCAAAATAAAAGAGAGGATGATGCTGGTGTTTCCCAGGTTGACTTAGCACTGCACCACTTTATCAAATTTGTTAGTAGTAATTACTGAATTGCTGAGGTAATATTTTGGTCTGCAGTAGTGATTGACAAGCCCTGATCTTGACCCTTGACCCTTTTCACATTTCACATTTACTAGCCTCTGTAGAACTAGAGGTTAAATGTTCTCTGCTGATTAGTTTCTTAACCCTTCATTAACCATATGAGAGTCACTGTCTGTGCTTTAATCCTAATTTTTAGCCTCAGATCAGACATTGATACATTAGTCAGTGTCAATGCCGTCAGTGTTGGTTGCTTCCTCCCTGGAGAGAGAATAAAAACTGTTTCCAGTCTTGTTTCCTTGACTTTTCATAGACATATAAAGAAATTTTCAGAACAATGTAAAAAAAAAAAGCTTTTTTACATAAGATCATTTTGGATATTATCATGCGTATTCCCACTTGTATCACATCATCTAAGAAGATATAAGTGTTGAGAAAGTGTTTTTTTTTTCTTTGTTAGAAGTTCTGGTCTGCAACACAGAAATACACGTTTGTATCAGGAACACAGACGAGCCACGTCCGAGAGAAAAGTAAAAGTAGAAACATTGCACTTGAGCTGTTCCACCAGGGCAGACAAGTGCAACACCCCAAGACAGAGGCTAAGTAGGAGCAACTTGGCCCACACTCAGGTTTTGGGAGCCAGGGTGCTTAATCATCCTGAGCTTGTTGCCCGTTTTGACAGGTGAATTATGAGCGAGTGCCACAGGTAGAGAGCCGTCTTCCCACCGCTCACTGTGACCTTCACTCCAGCCGTATATAACACAGGGATCATAAAACACTGATTTAGGATAACTGTGCAGAGCCCATCTTGGTGTGGGATCATCGTGGACAGCTAAGGTGGAGTCGTACTCACGAGGTGAAGGACAGTGACACTGCAGGGAAACTACTATATCTGGGCCTTGGCTATATGCTGTGACACTGCTGTTGAATTTTGGTATCAAGACAACATTTTGGCCCGATGTACTTTTCATCAGTCTGCCAAGGTTGGACTCAGAACTGTCTGGGTCCCAGCCATTATCGGATGACATTAGGATATTTTTTCTCCATCCTGTCAAAACCCATTGCTACATTTGTCCTCTAAGAATCTGAGCATTGTAATTATTACCTGTGTGGTGGCTACGTGAGGAGGTTTTTATATCCTGTCTCCACATTCTCATATTGGGACCAGAGGAGAATTTTAACCTGGGAGAAAAGTGCCAAGATGTCACAAATACCACTGTTCAAAAACCACTGAATAATAACAATAATCTTAATAAATACAAACACACAAATATATATCCGTGCTCCTGTTTAACAGTGGATATTCTTGATATACTTGAGTGCAGCATCATTTCTCTGTTTTAACAGCGATGTTTGTCACCTTATGTAGGGACAGTGAGTGGGGTCACAATGAATCTGATGGGGTCATGTCTCCTCGACCCTAGTCCCATCTGCGCCCATGATTAGGACGATGCTAACAGGCCTGTCTGTGGGATGTTGGAAGATCAACTGGACAGTACCAGGACTTTACTGCACAGAAATACTAATGTGTAAATTTCCACATGAGGTTGACACATCAGTGAAACAACAGTAATTGTGACATGTTCAGTAGCTTCTCCTTAAAACAAGTTCTGCCAAACAAAAGCTGTTAAAAATGTCATAATTAGTATTTTCTGGTGACAGGAATGAGACGTTTTTTTGTCCATTACTTGACTCAGTGGAGCAGTGTGATCACTGGACTGGTTCTCTCCTCATGTTAGAGGGATACACCCACTGTAGCCACGGTAACAAAACCAGGGATCGGGCTCAAAAACTCATTCGAGGTTTTAACTGCTAAATAAATCAACCCTGTATGAAGAGGGCAGTATAAAAAGTTTTCAGGAATTGCTCTTTATTTCTTTAAATTTATTATTTAGAGTTTCCACGGTGCTATAGCAAATCCCAGAGAACATTGTTGTCTGTGGAACATAAGCTTATATATAGACTTAACGTCACTTAGATCATCATCTGCTCTCAATTAGAGGGGAGTTACTTTAATTAAGGTACTCATTAAGTAAGTTCATTAATCCTCCCACAGGTGCCACCGACTCTCTGGAGATTTTAAATCAATTCTGATTCCCTTTATTTAATGTCAGAACAGTAATTTAGTTTAAAGGCTGTTTTGCGTGAAGCTCCATAAAGACAGAGGGACTGTAGCATGTCGCCCGTAATCCTGTCAGCACGCTGCTTAACTCTGACCACTGCTTATCATTTCCCTGCGCCGCCTGCATATTGCAGCTGCCAGCCCTCCAGCCGTATATGCTAACTGTCACACTGACACTTCCCCGGGTTGATGTATACAGGATGCAATCAATCAGTGCCATGACATTGCAGGTCCCCTTCAATATGACACATTTGACGGACACCCTGTCCAATAATGCCATGCTGTAACTTGCTTGTTATCACAGGTAGGGTTGCATGTGTGTATATACAGCAGCATTGTGACCACGGGGGAGTGTGCAGCAGTAACAGCGGCAGGAACATGATCATTCTCCCGCTCACACGTTCTGAAGGGCTTCGCGATCGTCATACCTGCTTAGTGAATAGTCAGGAGATCGCCGTAGCTGCTCAGGCTCAAAAAGCTGTGTGATGGATGCAAAGAGTTGGAAAGACACTGTAGGACAAAGTGTTGGCTCGTTCCATCGATCATTCATGCAGAGAGGATGACAGAATCACTTTCTCTTTCCATTCTCTCTCTCTCTCTCTCCACCAGCAGGCAGGCCAGTTTATCAGCGTTGGCCAGAATATTTAACAGGGACTTGAGCACACCCGGGGGATCTCATTTGCACAGGTGTCCATCTGGTCGAAGTTGTCTGAAATAATCTCCACATCATGTCACATTTGCAAACCCTCCTCCCCCCCATGAAAATGACACACTTGGCTATGGAGCTGTCCGGTGCTGAAAAGGCCAGTGGACTGTGCTTGGAGTGACATCCAGCATTTGTTGCGCTAATCCCCAAAATCACTAATGCTGTGCAATTATGTAAGGATTTAACATGTTGGTAATTGTTTGTTTGTTCAGCTCAGTTTATGTAACCAGCTTTGGGAGGACAATTAGCCTGTGATTTGGCAAAACACTCCCAGTTTGTTTTTGTTTTTTTTTCCAACCCCGTCGGGATTAACTGCGGCCAGGCCAGCGTGCATGTCAGCTCTGACAGTCCTATTAGCCTGTGAAGACTGGCAGCAAAGAAAAGTTTATTTTCTTGAATGGATCAATTGTTGAAAATCCTTTGTCTTTCAGTTCTCCCGTTCAAACTGTACATTCTCTGTGAATGAATGTGTTCATTAATTCTAAGGTTTTGTTAAGATTTACTCAAGCAGCAGATCCAATCTGTGAAATTAGGAGAGTAGGAGGATGATTGTAAAGCCTTCACACCTGTGCCCTCCTTACATGGTTATAAATTTACGACAGCAAGTCACCGCAGGGACACAATAATATATGTAATATCAAGCTTAAAAACAGGCAGTGTTTATTCCATCATGGATGGCTGCTCTTGAATGAACCTGCAGCCCCTGAACATTCCAAGTAATCTTGTGTTTTACACCTCCTTACCTTTGTGTTAGAAATTCTATCTTTTATGTATATGAACTGAGCAGTTACAGTGGTGCTGGATGTGGAAAGTAATTTTCTGCCAGCTCACACTGTATCTGCTCCACACGTGAAAACAAAAGACTCAATCAATCTTCGGCTTCTGTAGACATTTCAAGGCGTCACTCCATATCATCACACGCATGCCTGCATCTTATACACACTGTTCAAGTGAGAGCGAAAAAAGGCTGTTTATGCTAAAAACTTACAGTTTATGTAAACGTGAGGAATTTATTCTCCAGAAAATTGAATAATTTTCATTTCAAAGAAAAAAAAATCACTTGAGCATGAAAATGCCTCCATCACGCCACAGTCTGATTTATCGATTACATTTGTGTTTGTGCAGAAATTCAACATACTGCATGAAGGTCTCCATGTCTCTGACGGTGGCGGAGAACGACACCGACCTCTGCTACAACTCCAAAATGAGGTTCTTTGAAAAAGCCGCACTAAGCAAAAGCAAAAACATCACCTGCCCTGCTATTGAGGATTACATACAGCAGGGGGCGGAGCCTGACATTGTGTGGTATAAGGTGAAATGTTTTTCCTTCTATTTATTTCATTAAACTCAGAAAGAAAACAACTTTTTATCCCTAATGCTGCATTTGTTCTGAATAAAGGAATGTAAACCAAAGCTGTGGAGGCAGAGCATAGAGAGACGGAGGGACACGCTCTCCATCGGTGACGTACAGGAAGATGACATAGGGAATTATACGTGCGAATTACAGGTCGGGAATTTTGTCGTGCGGAGGACAACAGAGCTATCAGTCACAGGTAAGAGATAAGCAACAATTTATCTGCACTGCACCTTGTACTCCCTCAAGTGCTGATGCGTGTGTAAGACGCTCCTTCTGCGCTGCATGTGAAGCGGCTGTGTTTGTAGATCTTGTAGTGTAGCACGGTGGTGATCCTTACACCAGTGGACGTCTCTGCCAGTCCCAGTCTGATCCAATTGCTCAACAGAATAATACAATGCAGCTGTTTTTCTGAGGGATCTTGGAATATCA
Organism: Cynoglossus semilaevis; assembly: GCF_000523025.1. NCBI lineage: Eukaryota > Metazoa > Chordata > Actinopteri > Pleuronectiformes > Cynoglossidae > Cynoglossus > Cynoglossus semilaevis. The sequence continues at coordinate 14,548,672 of NC_024320.1, forward strand.
GGCCTACGTGGTCTGAGGTCATACCATACAGAGCCTCCAGATGCTAAGCCATCTTGTCACATTCACATGCGCAAGGAAATTCACCATTTAATCTGAATACAACTCCAATACCTGCAGTACATGTGCCTGGCCTGTATGTGGCGTTGTGTCACCCCCGCTCTAACGGGTTCAGAAAACCGTGAGAATAATAATGGCTTATGTTATTACACCAAAGTGGAGTTAGCTGTAGCACACCAAGTAGCCAAATTGGCATTCAGTTGACCCTATGTTTTGATTTTGTAGATTTGTGGTTTTTAAATGAGAGTTACTTTTCCTTTGTCGGGGAAAAAGCACGATGATTTGAATCAGTTTAAACGTTTGTAAAACTATTGAAATCGACTAGATAGATCTGAGCTACACTCAGTGTGTCCCGTCTGTGTCATCCCGTAAAGGAAACTTGTAAAGTGCAGCTCATATGTACGTATTGTCCAACAACTAAATTCAATAACTGACATGTTGAATGTCCAACCACCAAATCCATGGGCTCCAAACAGGTGTGGTGTCTGTTTCCTTCTCCCCTGATTATGTTTTTTCTGTCTCTTAAAAGCGACAAAGACAGTGGGTGAAGACTGGGTTCAGCCATAAAAATAATAATCTTTCAAAATGTCAGCCAGCAGAAACAGCCTCTATCTCTCCATCTGCTTTAGAGACATTAACCTTTTCAGAATAAGGGAGGGAGATGAGAAATGATTGTGTCACAGTTGACAGAGCAAACCTTTCCCTTCTGTTTAATCTACATGTGTGTTAGTCCACCATGTGATTTCTGTCTCATGTCTTTGTTCAATTGAGACTTTCTTTCATAAACGTTTTCACCACATCGCCTTTTGTACTTGTTGGTTCCACGGTGCTTAATCAGTTTTTGGATATTTATAAACAACCTGCCTTTAAAATCACTCAAAACCAAGTTTAGCTTTGAGACATAAAATACATTTGGAGTCTGGAAAAAAATGGAGCAAAATATATTTTAAAATTGTCAAGTTAAACGGACGTCTGTTCCAATCTTTTAATTTCAGAGGTGTTTGTAAAACCATTCTGTTTAAGGTGATTTTGAGTAATTGTTAAATTAAAAAAAATAATTAAAAAAAAAGGAAAATCTTTTGAAATCACTTTTTAATTAATCACAAGGAGGGGAAAAAACAATTCCTCTTTGAACTTTCTCTAATGAACCTTTTTATATTATTTTTAAAAATCTGCTGGAACACCAGCAAAACTTGTTAATATAATTAATGTATTATACATATATATGATCCAGTTTTTTCCCTGTTAAAATAGAATTTCAATATAAATTCCATTTAATTGAAACTGCTTTTTTGTTCTGTATGTACTTTTTAAAATTTTTAACGTTAAACTAAAACATTGCTGTTTACACTCATTGACATCTTTTCTTTATTTTTCTCCTTTAATCCTCTGCCTCGTCATATAATTCAATGTTCCACAAATAGACGTGTGTGGTTCAGCCCAGACCTTTCTGCCTGCATGATTAATCCAGTTTTTTTTACTCTTTGTTATTTTCTGGATGTGAAACTTTATGTTATTTTAGCATCAACCTCCCACAGAGAATTGAAATTGATCATCAAACATCTCTGCTCACAGTAAACAGCCTGCAGGTCTTCACAAAGCAGTGCACCGAAGGTCAGACTTCCTGTGATTATAATGAGCCTGGCTTAAATCATAATGAGGTTCCTCACAGGCTGATGGGAGCGGAACCTGGTTTGAACACCACTTCTTTATAAAACTCCGCTTTTCTGTTGGGTCAGACTGAAGGAGCAGTGATACACAGATACACGTGTTAGATACACTCTCAGTGCAGCTAATGAGCCGGGACTAATGACGTTAACCTACCATTTCCTGCTTCATACCTGCACGTGCTCCAATGAGGAGGCAGGTGTTAATAAATGAACAGACTGAGGGCTGGTAACATTCCAGCATTGAAGAATCGCTGATTGGTTTCCTTCCATCTCCCTCCGAAGGACATGTGGACTAAGTTAAGTCTAGCTTTGATTTGGATTGAATTTCAAATTTGTACATTTTATTTTGAAAAACAACAATGTATTGGGGATTTACACTAAAATCTCGGATAGTTTTACAGCAATGTTGACTGCAAATGATCAGGCGTCCTGAGTTAGTGTTCACTTGTGATGAGGTATGATGAATGACAGACAATTATTATGTCTATGTTCTCCAAGCCTCTGATCAAAGCTGGTGAACTTGAATACTTCAAACAAGAACAAAGCTGTGGACGTGGACCTTCGGAGGGGCACCAAGAGCCCCGTGGCGGGCTCATAAGAGAAGAAGAAAGATAAACGATAAAAATAATAATTATGTTTTTATTATTTGTCCTGGAAAGTTAAACACGTAAACTGCCCTAATTGTCGGATTCTCAAGGGTCAGATTGTACCTGAACACACCTCATGTGAGAGCTGACGATGTCATAATCTGTGTAAACCTGGCCACTGTGTAAAGCCTGTTATCAAGCTGCTCAGCTTCTCAAGCTAGCGTTTAGCTAGCTAGTATTCAGTCAATTTTTAGTAGGAAAATTCAGTGCTAAACAAATGTAAGGATTATTAAATAGTAAATAAAAGTAAAAATAGTTGAAGTTTTGGCAGAGAGTTGCAGGAAGTAATTACAAAGTATAAATATGCATTTTCAGATGTAATATTTTTACTTATACATGAGTACAGACTTTTTTCATACTTCAAAATTACATTGTGGACTCTGTTCAGTGATCAGTCGTGACTTTACTTCCATGACTCACCAGGTTTTATTACTGGTTACCAAAATACTGTATATTCAGGTTTGGATTTTGGGCCCACATAAAAGTGACTCACTTCAGTTTGGAAAGTGGCGATAAAGCAGTAGCTGATGAGTATCAGTGGATGCTGTCTGTTTGTTTCCACCTGTACCAAAAGTCGTCTTTTTCTGAAACGTAATCTGAGCTTTTACAAACAGAATGTTTGAAACAGCAGTGATGAGAAAACAGAGTTTATTTCTTCACACATTCCCAGGTCTCTCTGTGGACATTTTATTGGCATCATTGCTGTTGCGCTGTTTTTAATACATGCAAACCTGTCACCATGATGAATGCTGTTGCTGCGGAAACATATTGATTCTTTATACTTCCATTGTTCCTCCGAAGCAGCTTTCAGCTTCAATTTTGCTGACTAAAAAAATAAACCTAATATTTGTGTTTGGTGGCAGCTTCTGCAGTGAACAGGTCTGCTTTAATCACTGTCAAAATATCCAGTGTAATCTGAGCCACTGAACAATAATCTTCTTTGTTCCTGTTAATTCTCATCAACCGTTCGTTCCTTCAGTTTGCTGTGACATCTGGGCCTCTCCTACTTCTTCACTTCTGCGGACTTTATCTCCTGCCAGCACCATTTTGTGGCCATTACCAATTTCCTCCCCAATCTCCGAGTTGACTCATTAGCATATGAAGGAGCTTGGAATATAATTGCTCCTTTAACTGATGGAAGATAATTAATCTGGCCAAGGTGCCGGCAGAGAGGAAGAAACTCCGGGCGGATTCAGAAACTAATCCTTTTTCTTTTTAAGGATCTGATACTTGGTGAACCCAGCAGGTGTTTGATGAGGGTTTTTAATTTTCCGCTTCTATTTTAATTCATTACCTTTGATATTTTGTCACTCTATTAGAGGACATACTTGTGAATACAAATGAAGGCTGTCATTATTCGGTGCATGTCTGCCGAGGTTCAAACCCATCACTCCCCGCTGTCTTTGATGGTGCTTCTCCAACTCTGTGGATCTTATTTGTGTGAAAGTTATTCATCATCGCTGCAGCCTCCTGTTGACTCCTTGAACTTTAATATCTTCTCCTCTGATTTTGATTTATACTGATGATGTCGGAGTTCTACTTCTGGAAACCCTGCATGTGGAAAAAGTTATTGATTCTCGCTAAGAATTCATATCCTTGGCCTTGCATAATGATCTCGTCACACAGGAGATATTTGCTGTGCTCACATCACAGCGGGGGATTGACTGGCTTAATTAAGTTTGTCGCTCAAACGTGTCACCGCTCTGGAGAAAGGTGACCATAGAATTTTATCAGAAACTCATAATTATTATTATTCATTATCTCAAGAATGTTAGAATATGATAGAGCTGTGCATGCGTTTATTTTACGTTATTGAGATCAGCCTCCTGTGGAAACAAATTTAATATTCCATGAATATATTTTGATTTCTCTTACATTTGTTTATTGATCTAAATTTAATAAAAGTTAAAGCACGTTGATTACATCCCTGACCCTGAAACCAGTAACAGAGAGTAGACAGCTCAATAATACACATGCAAATTTTTTTTGTGAAAGATCAACCCATATAAACTATCCATCCATTTTCATCCGCTGATCTGTTACCGGGTCGCGGGAGCAGCAGTCTCCATGACCACCACCCACATCACACTGCACCGTACCAACCCCCCTGAACCTTCCTGCAGGTGGTGAGTCCACTGGAAGGTACCAACCGCCCTGACTGGGATTTGATCTTGCCCCGGAGGTGAACCCTGGGGTTCCACACCAGTTACAGAGACATTGCCTCTGGGCTAAAGCGCCAGCCCATATAAACCGAAAGAACCAAATCTGAAATTTGCAAAATCATTTCAAAATGTAATCAGATTTTTCTGTCATACATCCAATCCATCACTGCTGCATGACAAAAATGGAAAGGACAGACATCAGGTCTCATCAGGTTCTTCCAGTGTAGTTCAATTACTTGGATTTTTTTTCTTCCTCTGTTTTAAAAGTAGCCTGTGCAGCTGCAGACCTGTTCACTGTATGTAGTTCCTTTTCATTTTCTGACCTATATTAAAATTAAAAATAGTGTCAAATAGCTGGAAACAGCAGGTTGAACTAAATGCATGGCCTATATTTTAGAATTGCAGTTTTTCACCAGTTTGTAAATAAAACAAGGCCACGAAGTCAATCAAAGGGTTAGCAACATGTTCAATCACTGTCAGTACCACCATCATCAGTCCAACAGCTCTCTCTCAGTTAGTGTGTTTGTGTGTGTGTGTGTGTGTGTGTGTTTGTGAGTGAACTGTACTGCCTGTCTCTCTCTCAGCCTCCCATGTCATTTCCTCCTGTCATCAAAGCAGCTGCACATGTGGAGATGTGATTTCTGAACAGAGGATGAAGAAGTGGGAGATTCAGGAGGGAGTCAAAAAATATCAGTGTACTTTCAGAGCAAACGGTCTCAATCTGAAGTGTTTATTGGATATCAGCACAGACTGTACAATCCCTGGAATCTGTTTCCAGACTTCCAAATGGGAGGCTTCAACATTATGATTGGAGCAAAAATGTTGCAGAGAAAACACTCACAGTGGCGGAACTTCTAGAAAGCTGTAGTCTGTGTGAATGTTGTTCTTTGTAATTTCATGTGTTCTGCACCGTTGGTGCTCAACTAAAGTGGTTAGCTTCCACGAACCAGACGCAGAAAATGGGCTGAAATCTTCTCCTGCCTTTTATTTTTTACCATTTCCATTCTTGACACCAGGCAGATAGTTGCCCTCTGAACAATCTGATGATAAAAAGCCCCAAGAAATAATTGGACTTGGCAAGCTCCATGCAAGGTGACATGACTTTGATCAGCGTCCCCGTGTTTGATGAAGAAACACTTTGTTGGCACAATGACTGTTTGACGCAAACAAAGGCCTGTCTCCCCATGGCATTCATTCACACTGCCAAGGGTGGACTAGTGGATTGACTCTGCTTCTGTGAACAATTAGACATGTACAGACAGTGAAAGTCACTCTTTATCCTTCCACAATGTCTCTAATGCCTATTAGAGCCTTATCTCCAACTCTGATTTGACTACAAAATCTGTTTCTGCATAGTCATTTGAAGATGACACAGACAGCAGGAGTCAGATCAGCACCATGGTCAGCTCTCTCCAACTGATAACCTTGTGTGCAGCTCTTTAGAAGCTGCTGACCGAAATCACTGGTCAGACATTAGTCACAACTAACTGAGAGGTACAACACCATGACCATGCCAAGCTGAGTCATATTCTATTATATTATATTATATTATATTATATTAGCCTATGGCAAAAACATATATGTATATGTGGCCCTGCATTGGATTGGCTATCTATCCATGCTGTACTCTGACATTTTATGACAGGGACTGGATCAACTTCACACCATCAGGTGGTTATAATGAATGAATAAAAATTCGAATGATCTCTCTCCCAGTACTAATTAACTAGCAATGATGTCATCAATAAAATGTCCATAAAATGTTTTTAAAAAAAGTCAGCAGTGAAGTCCACGACATAAACAGAGCTGTTTCTCTAGGAGAAAAGAGAAACAGAAAGGCCCTGCAGTTTGAGGTGAAATCAGAGATTAATTAACATTTGTTTTAAAAACCTACTCTAACATAACAGTCCAGTCATAAAAAGTGTTATGGGCTAAGGCTATAGTCAATTAGTCAGTGATTGTACTCTATCGTTACAGCCCAAATTAGCTAAGATACTCAAAATCCAAAGGCCAAAGATGGGAGTAGGTTTCAGCTCTCTGATTCCCATAACTCCCCATTTACGGAGGCCCATAAATCTGTCACAAATCTAAATTCAAAATTCTGATCCCAGAAATGATTTGAATAAACATATACAGAAAGGTCTTCTCCAAAGAGATGAGGTCTTTGTGGAGCAGGTGAAGCAGAGCAACAGATGTGATCCTGGTTCAACAGATGGTGTGAAGATGCAAAAAGGTCATGTGGTCTTGTGCCTGTGTTCTCCTGCTGCACATTGATTATGCCCTTTGAAAGAGGCATAAAAAATCTGTTACCTGGAATCCGGTATCTCTACTGGCTAGATGTAGTATCTGTACCTTCACTCTACCTGCATGTGGACATGGTACAATAACTTGAAAAGAAGAAGTAAATATATATACTCGTACAAAATGACCATACTTTAAATATACTGTAAAAGTTGGGGTACTGGTTAAATACATGTAGCTGTATGACACAACATGATTCAGTTCTTACAGTATGTGTTCTTTACACACTATAGAATTATGTTTAATTTTTGTATATTTTAAGTCCTCTTGATCAATTAGCACTCCCACTGCGATCTACTGGTAGATCACAAGCTAACTGTTTTTTGTTTGTTTTACTCACAATCTAGGGTTTTGCAATTTAAATATACATCTATATGTCATGTCAGCATAAATCAGCTTGGCATTTACACCTGTGATAGTTAAGAGAAATTTTACTGACAACACATATATGGCCTAGGTAGAACCTGCTGCTTAATATGCAGAACCTCGAAGATTTAAGGGACACATTTCCCAAATTAGGGGTGCCCTCTGTAGGAGGTGTGGTGCTATTTCAGGGGCAGACATGCACATGAACTTTAATTTTCGAATATTTATAATATTTATGTGAAAATGCACTGAATATCTGTTTGTAGGAATGAGTCGTTGTTCTCAGGAATATTGTGGTGATGTCATCTGTTGTCTTATTCCATTGTTTAAGTTGTGAAGGATCCAGATTTTAAGTATTTTCTCTGAGTCTGTCCCCTTCTTTTCTCTGAATATTTGCCCCTGTCATCCCAACATTATTGGAGCAGTTTCTGGACAATCTAACCGTGACACCTCTACTGTGGGCTGTTGTCATACATCCTGTCAAATGCTGTATCTATCAATTAGCAGACTGTGCTTACAAATGCTCCTCTGACACCCTGTACATCTGGGGTTGCTAATTAAGATGATGTGTTACATAATTAACGCGGCTCTGCTGATTAACACTCACTTAGTGCCTCACGTTTGGAGACGTGAAAATTGGTGCTAAAACTGCTCTAATGTGTTGAAAGTACAGCGTCTGGAAACACGGATGTGGGAACGTAATGTTTAAATCCTAAAGGTAAAAAAAAAGTGATTTGTTCCTGACTGTTGTATTGTGTTAAGGACGTACCTGGGTTTATATTGACTTCAGGATTTATTTAAGGCCAGGGGAACAGTCTGTACATCGACATCCTTGGGGGTGTGTTCCCTCCATCTTTTTCCTGCCGCCTCTTTTCCTGACACTTTGCAGAAATGCCCCATCAAGGACACTTCAGCCACTGTCAATCCACTGATTCCTCTGCAGAGATAAGAAGGTGGGAAGGGACGTTTGCATAATTTAGTGTGAGCAAAAATCAATTATGTGGCATAAATTACTCCGGTGTTAATTAGTTGCAGATTGGGCTTTTACAAAAGAGGCATTCTAAATCACTTCAGGGGGAAAAATCTGCTGCAATGAGACCAGTCTGAATTCTTGAGCTGTTGTGATGCTGCGAGTTGTTTATTGTAAAATTGGATTTCCATGAAGTTGCTCAGTTTTCGTGGGGCATCAAGTTCACTGACCTGCTGCACAGTCCACGGTCACCACCTTAGACCAGGTTATTTTGTTGCTCTTACTTGAGCTCTGATATAATTAAAAGTGGTTGCACGCTCCCAGCCTGCACTGTCATAACTAGTTGTTTCAATGGCTGAAACCCAACCCAAATGTTAAAGTTTAAATGGAGGTAAACAGTGGCGTACATCTGGGCGTATTCACAGCACTACAGTACAGGGCTGTTCATTTATTAATGAGAAAACACAACACATATGATAACAAATGTAAACAAGTGGAGTCTAACTGGGAGGAAATTGAGCCAGAGAAGAAAGTTCTAGAACATAATGTTGGCAATGATGCTCTGTAGCGATTTAGTGACAGCTCAGATAAGGTTAAAATAATTAGTATTCAAGTGTTTATCTTCCTTACAATGAATAAATTATTGACACCGGTAGCGATGAACATTCAGAGGTAAGTGGTGGGCTCTTAAATTCATCCTCAAACAATGGGCTCTTCATTTAGTTTGTGTTTTAATGGCGTTGTTTGAGATTAATAGCATCTTGGATTGAAGTGTCCATATAATAAATTACAGCTTCTCATCCATGTCCACTTGAGCTCTAATAGGCTTCCCTCATGTTTCGGCCCTCATGCCAATTAGAGGCTCGCTGTGCGACAGTCTGGCCACATCAAAAGTCCCTGCTGTCCTCCTCTGCTAAAGCAGCCAATTAAAATGTGGTGCTGATGTAGCCGTAAGTGGAACCCGTGGGTTATCATCAGCAGCTGGAAGTGGGTCGCAATAAATGTACAGGCCATCTATTGATTACTTCAGTAAAAACCGATCAGGCTCCTGGAGTGAGGAAGGTGATCCCATCTGTTCTTGTGGAAAACAGAAAACACGAACGATCAAAACTTGCACTCCTCCACCCAGACTGCAAATATCAGTGTCACTGTCGGGCGTGCACAGTAGTGGGCCTCATCACACGGGTCAGCAGAGCCAGGACCTCACTCAGGTACTGCTTGATCATCTGAACGAGTCCGGAAATTAACTTTGATGTGGAACATCCGTGGGCGAGTGGCTCTAGTGCGCAGGGGGAGAAGAGGTGGCTGCTCCGAATGCTCCGAATGTGGGGGACGTGTGATATGAAAGGAAGCATAAGGAAGGGAGCCAAGTGTGTAAATGTGCGTGAGGAGAGGCAGGAAGCAGGAGAGAGAGAGAGAGAGAGAGCGATACGAGCCGCCCACTCGCCCTGGATCACTTGTCTTCATCAAATATGCTTAATTCATCTTCATCTCTTGGGGCTCAGAGAGAAGGATTTAATATATCTCTTCTCCCTCTATGACAGATCTGAAGCATGGCTTAATTGGATTGTAAATTCAATGAACATACAGGGGCAGATGTGTCAGTTGTAGTGAGTGGCCCGCCCCTGTCCCTCCGGTGACGTCAGACAGTGTCCTGACGATAATGGAATGACACGTGACACACTCACGTTTTCTTTGTTTTCAAAAAATATATAGTTTCTTTTTTTTGTGGGAAACTGAATAAACCCTGTTCACATTTGGATTCTTCAACTGACCTCAAATAATGCTGCAAATACATGTTAATGTTGCTGTTGAATATTTAACCAGCCATTTATCTGCAAACCTGTTTTCCACTGCATTATTCATCAGCTGAATTACAATTGTTGTTGTTGTTGTTGTTAAAGAAACTTTTCCACAGACAATACAATGAATTGCCATGAATTCACCTCCACTTTTTTCTGAGCGTATTCTCCAGGTGCTTCATATCAGTAATCTCCATGTTATGAGGCAACCACAATAATCCAGGGAAAGGGGGATTTTAAAACCAATCAATAGAAAATGAGAGCAATAAATTGAGAAGCACACCGAAACAAAACAAATACAGATACAGACAATAGATGCTGGAATCAGACAGTGATTGTGTCTACGATACTACACTATAGCACGAGAGCTACGACAGGAAGTAGAAGAAATGTTTGTTCTTTCTATTCAAATGAGGAGCCAACGTTCTTGAGGTTTCGAACAATGACGGTTGGATGTTGACATATTTTGCCAAATAAAGTGTTTGTACATCTAGCTACACCTACAGGCTGTACCCAGTTACAGTCCATCATTCTGACATAGGGCATTATAACAGACAAATACGTCACCATGTGGCGCTATACACGATGGCTTTGTTCACAGTCACACTTTTTTTTAACCAATGTAGGTTTGAGAAAAAAATATATCTGATCTTTATAACTGGTCAATATTTGTAACCTTATATTAACCATATGTTTGCTAATAAAGGAGCACTTGTATTTTTGAGTGAGTCGCTCATGAGTTTATAGTTTCACCAACCACTCAGCTGCTAAAACACACACTTTTCATTGGAGAATGGCTAATACAAGGTGTTTTCTTCTGTTTTTCTATTATAAATAATTTTATTACTCTGATTTAAATATCTATAAATATCAAAATAACAGATCCAAACACACACACACAATTGGTTGAACCAAATAGCTCTATAATAATAGGAGGAGTGACTTTCTTTAACTACACCTGGAGGCAAATTCTAAATGGAAAACCCCTGGACTAGATGAGTCTCACACCATGTCCTCAACGTCCTCTGAGGACCTTCACATCACTCAGGGCTGCAGTGTGAATTCACACACACAGATACAATTATTCGCATGCTGACATGATGTGGAAACAAGGCCGGAGGGCAGAAGCAGTGGCACACAGTGGTTTTTGGTCTTCTTACTCCAGTGCCCTCATCCTCCACCTCTTTCTTTTGTTCTCCTCTAACTTCCGTCTGGAGCTTTGTGTTATTGAAGACAATCATATCCTTGTTTATGGAACTGCTTAAACCCAGCGGTTTAATCATATTTATTTTCCTATGGGTTGCTGGAGGCAGCTTTGATAAATAATTCAGAGCGGGTTATGCTACACTCAATTCAGAGGACGCTGAGGCCAATAACACTGGCAGCAAACAATTCCGACACGACTGGTCTGAACCTCAGCATTTAAAGTCAAATGCCAATATTTGAACGGCACAGTTTGTTTGACTCAAACGGTGGAAGAGAGAAACCAATGTGTTTAAATGCAGCAGACGTGCTTTTTATCTCAGTGTGTAGTGAAAAGAGAACAGAAGAGACAGAAGTTTGCCCCGAAGTCTTGTATAGATTTTAAATGGTCATTTGAACACAGGCAGTGGATGTAGTGCAGCAATCAAAGTGTAAACAAGGAGAAGTTGCCAATTTGTTGTGTGTTCCCTGACTCACATAATTATATTTGCAATACGATGACTAATTCATAATTATTCATATATCTACTGTAGTAAATGGTCTATATTTTATTAAATAAAAAAGCAGCATCTATTAAAGGATCTGTGTTTGGAAGGAATGCTGCATCAAACTGACCACACTGTGGTGTCACATTCAATAAAAAATAATAAATAAATTACATAAAAACGTTTTACTGCAAAAAGATTTACTTTGGTGTCCAGCAGCACCGTAGGTCTGTGAACTGGACATTATTCTGTTTCCATACCGAAGATCATATTTGGTCAATGACATTGGACCAATGACCATATTGACAGGTTGCTACCCAACACTTGAGAAACAGCCATTACCTTAAATGACCTCTAGTGGTCATCAAAGCTACAGCTGGAGTATTTGTCTCAGTGTTTGACGTAAATTCCAGCAGCAGGAAGTGAACACAGACTGAGCTGTGGAGGAATGGTGTGAGATAAGTGATCTCTGACATTATCATGTGTCCGTGTGATGAAGGCTGTGACAAATGGAAAAGAAATCACTTTTAATTGAAGGAAGCGACTCTTTGAATCTTAATTAAAAGATTGTATCAGAGGAGACTTTGCTTCCGGACAATAATTGACTTAAAGTTTTTTTTAAATAAACTACAGCAGAGAGAAATAACAAGTCTGTAACTGTAACGAGGCTAAACCTATTTTCCCCAGGGAGGGATGTGAAACTTTTATTATCCACAGCAGTGAATCCTCCTTCTGTCCACAGTGTGGAGAAAAAGAGATATTTCAGGAAAATAACTTTTATTTTCTACATCTTTCTTCCACTATTTGTCTCAGTTTTGTGCCATGATTATGGTAATAAACAAAGCGTAATTAAAGCAATCATGATAAATTGCAGCGCACAGCCTTGGTTTTACACATCTGCCTAATTGCACGTTCCTCTCTCACTTTGTTCTTAGTTTTCCAGGCCACAAAACTCATTGCAACTCAGTATGTTTGTCATGTGTCAGCAGGCAGCTGGAAACACTATCTCGGCTCCTCCCCCCCCCCCCTGTTTTTTTTTTTTTTTTTTTTTTTTTCCCCCCCCCCCCCCCCCCGTTGCAAATAATTCTTAAAATTAAAATCACATCTTTCTAGTGTCCAACAATTGAAATCAGTGGTCTCAAACCAAAGCCAAGGGGCCACATACAGTCCGCCAACAGCCCCAATTGCAGCCTGCAATTACAGTAGATGCCAATAATAATAATAAAACTTTTGGTTAATAATTTCACAGTGACAGAAAAATAAAAAAACTTTTTGCACTTTTTTTCAATATTTTGAACAAACCATCTGACTCTGATGTTTCCCTCCACTGAAATGACAGTGGGATTTTAGTATATACTGCATAGTGTACTTGTATTTATTAAGTATTTTTGGGTTTTAAAATGGTGGTACATTAATATATTAATATTAAACACATGTTTAGATTTTAGGCTCAGATCTGTTTCTGGGACCACAGTAAAGGCTTTTAAATCAATAGTTTATGATGGAAGTTGGTCTTGTGCGTTCAGGGAATTAGGAATACTGGAAAGAAAGAGAACAATCAGCATAGTATTGGTATTAATGGTATTAATTTGTATTGTTTATCATATTTAGTTAATGGTTTAATGCAGACAATTCTGCAATGGAAAATAAGGGTCCCAGAAAGCCATGAGACATTGGAAAACACATTCACTATGTTAAATAAAACTTTTTAAACAAAAGCTACTTGTAAACAAATGCTCTGAAGTACATCCTGTTGACCTTTGGCCACTTCCTGCTTTGTCACTGCATCTATCTTTTCCTACTACAAAATTAAGAGTATCTAAAAATTAATAATTTATTGCTGATTGATTCCATGACTGCTTCATCTATTGGCGACTTCAGAACCAAAACAATAATTTAAAAAACAGCCAATCAACAGGTTCCTTATTCAGATGTACTACAGATCTTAGTTCAGTTATTATCCAGTATTTGTAGTTGTTACAAAAAAAAACAACCTTGTTTTCAAAAAACAATCAGATTTGAAGAGACGTCTTATTACAGCTTCAATCCCTGAAGTGCACCGTATTTAAACGCTGTGGCTCATTATAAACAGTGTAGTTCACTGGAGACTAAGGCTGTGTGTGTTGTCAGTTATGTGATTTACGTGATTTCCCTCGAACGCACCCCCCCCCCTCCTCTGAGCCTTCTTATATTCAATTGTTTTGATGGATATTCTGAAACAACACCTTTACAATAAGGAAATACACCCTGATTATTTTCTCCTGCCCCTGTGAGCCCCTTCCTATATTGGTATTTTTCAACATGTATCCTTGGAGAGCATCCTGGTGCTGTTCTTTAGGGTTCAATCTTTTTTCTTTTCCTTTTTTTCCAATAAAACATTTTTCAGTGCTTTCAAAGACCCACTGCCCTCCCATCCCCTCCCCCACAGTTGGAATTGTTTTTAACAAGCACCATCTTCTTTCAGATGAAAGATTTATCACTTGCTTCTCCAAAGAAAAAAAACAAACAATTTCCACAAGAAAACAGCCAACTTCTCATTCAGGTTTGATTGTTTAGACACGTATTGTTGCATTCCGTCCTCAGAGGCAGGTGTTTTTATCATCAGTGGAGGTCAAGAGTAGGGACACACATTAATAACAGATAATCTCCTATATTCTCCAATGTTTCTAGCCTCACGTCGTATAATGCTACTCCACACATATTTGTGGTCCTAAAACTTTTAGATTTTCCTCTCCTCATCAAATTGCGGCTGCTTTTCTGGCGTATTACACAACAGCGTTGTCGTCCTCTGACATGGTAAGACCCTCCAGTGGAGTTAGCTGTTTATAGCTCTTATGCTAATAGATGTGTTGCAGTGTGAGGGTATGACATCAGGAGTTTCGAGGCCGTCTGCTTAATGTAGCAATGTTCCTGTCAATGTATCAGCTGAAATTACAATATAGTCGTAGTAAAAAAAAACAAAACACATTACGGGTTGATCATTTATCACACTGGTCCTCAACCTCTTCTGTATTAAGGACCGGTCGACCAGTCCATGGTCCAGTGGCACTGTACTGACCATTAAAGTGTTGTTAAGGATCAGTACATTTTCAAAATAAAACATCTTTTAGACTTTATTCTGTAAGCATAGAAGTCTGAAAGACACATTTGTTTGAAATTATGAATAATTACAGGGTAACTGTGGATTATCATGATTAAACGTAAGACAAATTCCCAAATATGACAAAGAATGGAAAGACAAATAACAGCAGATACAAAAAAATACATATATATGTATATGTAGAGTACATGTATATCCATATTTAGCTTCATAGAGTTGGTGGGTTTTAGTCATTACTGTGCATCCTGACAGTGGTTGGGTCGAGAGCTGCTCTCATAGCATTAGTACAGTTGTGTCAGTCAGCTTGTCAGCTGGAGCTGTTGTTTACTTCCCTGCGTCAAGTGAGGCTATAAGTGGATGGAGTGTAGTGTTGTTGTTATACTGTGTGTGCATCACGTCGCCCATGGTTTACAATGCATCACACATTTTAATCTAAATAATTTTCTCAATTAAATAATAACATTTAACAGTCATAATAACACACTCAATCATTTAAAAACTTCTCATTGTGGTTTTTAATTTGAGTATTTGCCTCTCCTGGCAGTATTAACAGCTTTAGAGGCTCAGCAGTCTGTGTTTATAGGGTACATGTGCCTGACTGGCCTTCCTGCAGTCCAGATCTGACTGTTGTTGTTCCTCTAACAGGTCAGGTGCAACTGAATATAAAGGTTGTGTGACCTTGTGATGACCTTTGTTTTTTCATGTTTCCATTGTGTTCAAAGTGATTGCAGTTTAAATAGTGAAGTCCCAGTGTAAAAACTTCACTTCACTGTTAAACATCTGACAGAAACAACACCTGCAAATGTGGACATTGATGTAGGAAAAAACGTTGTTTCGTACAACAGCAGCCAACAGTAGCCTAAGAAGATTCCGGTGTTTTTAACGTAAACTTCAAGTCTCCTGGTTGTTGTTAGAATACGACAGCCTAAATTTAATGCTGCACACTGCCTCCATTCAAAGCTACAGTCTGTTGTTAGAATACGACAGCCTAAA
Organism: Cynoglossus semilaevis; assembly: GCF_000523025.1. Lineage (NCBI taxonomy): Eukaryota > Metazoa > Chordata > Actinopteri > Pleuronectiformes > Cynoglossidae > Cynoglossus > Cynoglossus semilaevis. The sequence goes on from NC_024320.1 coordinate 14,564,428, forward strand.
TTTCAAAGAAAATTGTGGATATTTCCTGTAAGAATTCAGAATTCTATTCAACTTTGTTCGCTCACAAATACAGAAAAATGCTCGTTCTTGATTCAAGGTTTTCAGTCGGGCATCTCTGCAGGCTGTGTTTTTGAACAAACACCATAACTGCAGCAGGTTCATGTAATGACGTTGTAGTTCTTCCAAGGTGTGGGGTCTCGCAGATACTGCCAGTAACAAGGATATAAATATTAGTTCATTTATCAAATGGATGAAAACATGTTTATTCGCAGTTGGTTTTTAAACTCGTCATCTCGTGCAGGTTCGCGAGACATTAAGGTCCAATTTTACACAACAGTGATAAATTCCCTCACCAAATCCCAGAAATCCCACCTGGAATTCAAAAGTAGAACTTGTAAAGGAACCTGAATCCAGGTCTCAGATTTGTCCTTTGTCGTAAAGTAACCCCATTTTTCTCCTGGTGTGGTTCAACTCCCAGAGCTCCGTCACCGAGCTCTTGTGGGAACTGCAGTCCTCTCCACTCTGCTCCATTTCCCTCCACTTCCCTCCGGCAGGGGTTGCTGCTGAAATCACAGTTATTTTATCACAAGTGCAAAAAAAAATAAAGTAACTTCCTCACGGTCCCATGACACAGGATAAAAGTGACATCGTCTGACAACTTTGGTGTTTTGTTAAAAACGTGTAATATCGATGAAATTATTTGACAAACTTTATTTAATTTTTCTGCATTTCTATATTTACATAAAAACATTTAATATGAAATTATAAAGTTCAAGTCGATATCTAGACAACTTAGTGTGCTTTTCACAAATTATACTTTTATTAAAACTAATACTACATTTTTAATATTGCAGACATTTGAAAACCAGTAGAAGGCTTTAATGTCTAATTAATTCTGAAAGATTTTTCATACCATTAACAAGTTTTCTATTTTTTGGCCATGTGGCGATCTTTAAATGATCTGAAAACATTTTTCCATTGCATTGGTTCGATAAACTTACGGCGTATTTGTGAAATTACAAAGATACAATAGTCATAACTTGACATTATAGGCTTGTTACACTGAACATAAAGTTTGCATGCTGATGATGCAATTTGTGTTCTCCGCTGTCTTCAGGAACAAGAGGAAATATGATAAACTGAGAAGTGCAGCAGAGCAGAAACAGCACAGTGATAAAACGCTTCACTAATTTTCAGCTGGCAATGTTGGTTCATTTACCTTAGACAAAGGGAAAAAACACTGAATACTTTCACAGTTTCAGATGCTAATTTATTTGTTTTTTTATCACCCTGTTCTGTGCGGCCCAAATGTACTTTGGTCATATAACTGTTCTTATTGCTCCCCTAATAGTTCTTTTTTTTCTTTTATCCTATGTAGTATTTTTTTTTAATGGTAGAGCAACAGCAAGTACTTAAGGTAATAAACCTTACATATTTGCTGCTGCTCTACCATATAACATATAATATCAATATGTTCATTGTCAGTTGAATCTAATGAACTTTGTCTGAAATTCTGGGTAAATCATGAATTTTACATTAGTAAAAACAAAAACAACAAAAACCTGAACTGACTCTTAAGACAACATCTTCTAAATGAACAAAGCCGGTGGGTTTTCTTTACAAAAGCTAATTGCTAATGCTAAAGAAATGGCATATGTTCAGAGTGAAAAGCTCTTTATAAGGTTTTCAATTTATTTAAAAAAAAATGTTATGCATTGTTTTTATTTTCCTAAAATCACTACAAAAATAATATAAACTGCAGATATTTTTGATTGCACACCTCTTGTTCTTCAGAAAGTGTGCTGCACAGGGAACCATTTCTCTACAACATTCGATTTATTAAACACTTCATTTAAGTACAGTGTGACTAAGTGCAGTTTGTGCAAAGAGTTTTATAATGACTTGTTATGAAAATGAAATTTAGGGTTGAAGAAAAGTTAACTTTTTGTATATGCTGTCAACAGAAGGAAACAGAAAATGGCAACATGGCAAGTCTCACCCCCAAAAAAATCAGAAATCATAATCACCCCAAAAACTGTCCTAGCTGCATTTCCTATTTAAACACTAACCAAACCTCACTGTGACCAAACAGCAAAATGTACACATAAGTTAAACAATGTGAGGTAAATGAAATGTTTTTAAATCACCTAATGAAACTAAATCAAATCATCAAGTGGAGTGGAGTGAAGTTTGGTTCACTCACACCAGAACCTGGTTTTAAACAAGGTTTGAGTCTCTCTCTCACACACACACACACACACACACACTCATCTCCACCTACATGTGCGAAAGTGCTTTTTAATGAGGTGTGAACAGACGACCCCCCCACCCCCCTCCATCTCAACTCACTCCTCTTCCTCCCCTGATTTTAACTCGAGGCACGGTCAACAGATATGTGCAGTGAGCAGCAGACGGACAGGGATGGACAGAAGCCATTGGTGGAGTTAATGAGAAAGAACAAGGTCTTTGTGTCAATTCCATTCCTTCATTTCAACATCCATCATCATGTGATCACAGCAGGAGTCGACCTCAGCGGGTCCTGTGAGGGACACAGTCAAGATATCCTACACAGCTTATCAACAACAAAACATCCTCTACTGTTTATGTGTGTACTTAAGTGTGTGTGTGTGTGTGTGTTTAATGTGCGTGCGTGCACTCCTTTGTTGTATAGGGAAGCAGGTCATGCTGGTTGTGTGTATAGTACCTCAGAGCCTGTTTGCTCCTGCTGGCAATATCAATTCTCCAGGAATAAGGACCTTGCAGCTTTGCAACTGATTTCTAAAATTGTTTCTGTGTGTTCTGAGCAATGTTTCTGTCCTTGAGCATCGTGTTATGCTCCTGAAAAACACCACATTAGCTATAGAAGGCGGCCTTTTGTTGAAATTATACAGCTGAGTCCCAGTTTGTTCCAGTCCCTATTTATAGAAGAGAAGGCTCACCTTCTGAAATTGTAACAACAGTGAGACTGTGGTCAGGCATAAAAAAAAGAAGAAAAAAAAAGCCTTTTTCAGTTGATACACAATTTGTTATCTACACACACTTACGGAGCTTCAAATACCTTCTCAACACCTGGGATGTGTTTGTGTGTTGAGTTGTACTTTTGCATATTTTGTCGACATATTCCCAGTGCTCTGTAATTAGTTCAGGGATGTTCAATTTTCCTCAACAAACACATTAGCTTTTAATATTTTTTTAACTTTTTTAACACATGAATTACGTATGTTTTATACATTCCTATATTTGCTCTTCACTTTAAGATGATAGGGTATTAAATAAATGTAATATTTGAATCACTGTACAAAGTTTTTCACTTAAAAATGTCTCCATACTTCCTGCTACAGCTAGTGCAGAGAAGAAGATAGTCTTCTTCTTCATATTGGAGCTTGTTAGAGAACTGCATTACTGCCACCACATGGTCAGAAGCTAAACTGGGACTTAGCGCCTCATGGATAACATACAGTATCTCCGGTCTCTGCAATGGATAACATACAGTATCTCCGGTCTCAAGGCCACTCGGTCTGAAGGCCACAGGTGCAATACTAAAGTTTCTTGCAGCCCCTGACACAGACCACACGACACATGCCAAAGGCTACGACTGGCTTTTAAGGAGGTATTTTAAAGCAGCGTTCATTCTCGTCACATTAGCTGATATTGAATTTTTCTGCAGCAGCAGCATTGACTCACTCCAGTTGAGGTTAAACAGTAACGGTGTGCATTGAAGTCCTTCTCAGAGACACATAATCTCTTGCACATTGTACTCAAGTCAATATCATCAACATTCAAACAGCTACAGCTGCGCAGCAAATGGCATTGATGGTTGAAGCCTTAAATCAATGATTGTATTCTGTTGTTTATGCTAAATGTCTTTTCAGCATGTTTTGCTTATCATGGTCCTAATTTATGTATATTTGTTTAAGTGATAAATGTTAACTTTTTTTATTTTTCTCTGTTTTTCCACAGCCCCATTCACAGAGAAGCCCCCGAAAATCCTTTTCCCGTCAGAGAGTGAAATGAACGTCATTGAGGTGGCTCTAGGTAAGGCAACTTTTTTTTTTTTCAAACTTCAGTAGCTTACATGGTTTTGCAGCTGTCACTGACAAAGTTGACCAACTCTCATATGTCTGGCATGGAGTTATTTTCCATAAAGTTGATTGATAAGTCCTGTTTTGTACATAACACATTACTTTAATCAACACAGCTGTACTTTATTTACATTTAATTATAATTTAATATTATTTTAATTACAGGTAAAATTATAATTACTTTACCTGTAATTAAGGTCTATGTAGGTGGTCACGCAGGGCTCAGAGCTAAATATATCTGTTTGTTTACAAGCGACGAGATTTTCTTAGTCTAAAAACAAATGGCTAAATTCAAAGCTAATTGTGAGTTTGTCTAAGTCTACATTATTGCTGTGTTATATCTCTACTGAAGTCAATAGAAATAAACAGTTTGCATATTTGTTAAGGCAAACTGCAGATCGATTCACACAATAAAGAGCTTTGTATATATTCGATGGAGAATCGGTGAACAGTTGAAAAAGGACGCTGAGTGGAATGGACACAGAGAGTCCTCTAATGGGGGCTTCACACCAAAAGGACAGAGGCGGGGAAAAAAAGCTTGAAAAGCTTCATTCGTGTCACCTCACCTCTGCTGGTTTGAAAGTCCTCTAATGAGAAATGAATCAGACTGATGTTGCAGAGTTGAAGTTGTGGTGATTTCAAGGAGTGAAGCAGTTGAGCAGATTATTTCAAGTCGTTCTCATCCAACTGGTTAGAACCAGACCTTAAGATTATTCCCATTTGGTGCAATCTTTTTCCCCCTTTTCCTACATTTTCCGGGGGGTTGCAGGAGAAAGAATAAGAGGATGAGTCACTTGTCACATCTGTGGATGAATGACTTTGACTCCGTGGCTGTGAGAACACGCTGCTGCTGCTGCTGCTGCTGCCTCTGCTGCTTCCTCCTCCTCCCAGACCCCCATCTTGTGCTGTGCCTCCTCAGGGCTGTTCACATCTACACATCTGTGAAGGCATTATTCTGAATCGGCAGCAGTGCAGCAGATACATGCACCAAAAAAATGATCATGTGTCCAGTGGATTACAGTGTTCTTCCTGATTCATCGATTCAACTGCAGCACCAAAACCTTTGGATGATCAGACAGAAAACCAGTGCAAACTGATGTTTGGAGACATCGGTTTCACATGAATTTCTCTCATTCAGCTGAAGCTGTTGAATCATTTGACGGTTGACGCAGACGTTTGTTCTAGAAAGGTTCTTTGTATCACGCAGGCAGCCTCTATCTGGTAATGGCTGGAAATGTGTTGAGAAGGATTTAGACATTAATAACCGTGAATGCAGCTTGTATTACTCAGCTGTGATGAGTCACTAAAACATCAGATGAGTACTTTTGACAAACCACGCAGTATCTTTTCTCACCACTTCCAAATTTGTGATCAATGACTTCAATTGCCTTTCAGCAGTACAGTCTTTGCTTTACCTCGTTTGGTTTTGATGCATGCAGAGTCCCATGGGAACGTTTCCGCTTTGTGCCTCGTTGGGCAAAAAACCTCAGCTGTTGGTAGAAGGAAAAATGGGTCATGATGGAGGCGGCTTTTGAAGTAAAATTTGTCACGGTCCGTGAACACAACAGACTGGCATTAGAAGGTGGTTGTTCTCAAATGACAAAGGATAAAATGCATTTTTCTTTTTCCTTCTCTTTCAGTTCCAATATTGGTCATTATTTTTTTCTACATGTTGAAAAGGAGAAAATGTTTCTTATTTCCAAGTACACGAATCTATGAAGAACATTTATCTGTATCCTCGCTCTGATCCGTGTGTTTTTGTTCATACGTGAGTGATGTTTAGACTGAGACTGAGGATTGGTCAGAACTGGTTTTATGGCCTCTGTTCTTCTTCCAGTTCTCATTCAACTGGGAAACACGGATGTTTTCCTGTCATTCTGATGCAGTTGGAGTTGTTGGAGATGTGCAGCTTCACAGAACAGTCAAACCTGTGGCGTTGTTAGCTGACCTGCCAAACCATCTTACTGGCTGAATTTTACCAAATAACTAGTGGCTCAGACACGTTTGCTCCGTCTGACAGAAACTTTAGATTCATTTCTATGTCAAAGCATGAGAAAGCCCATTTAAAGGTTAGTTGTGATAAACTGTATCAACTGCTCTCTGTACATTAGACTGTCATTAGGAAGGCATAGAATACTAAAGTATAGGAGCAAATAAACGTCTGCCCTCGTCAAACCATAAACATGCCGACCGTTCCGGAACACATTCTTCTCCTGACCGTGTATAGATTTCTTCCTCTTTATATTTGGAATCGTCTCACATTAGGTCGGGAGTTATTTTCCACGTCTAATGATTGATAATGAAATTTCCGTGCTTGTCCTGATCGTAATCTCCAGCGAGATGGAGCCTCAGTGTGTGATAGATCATGTTTAGGGTAAATACCATGTGTCCCAGAGAAGGGTGGTAAATATGAAGCAGCCGTGAAGAGAATTGATTTTGGTTTGTTCTCACTTGAGACATGAATATTGCGAGTTGTCGGCCCAGGAAACCTTGTTGTTTCAGGAAAATTGAAGATTTATTTATGTTTAATACAAAAAAAGAAGAAAATATATATATATATAAAAAAAGGGAGGAAAGTTGTGATGTTGTGCTTTACTAGTTAAAGGTTAATACTGTGCTTAAGCCAATTAGACAAAGGCCAAAATAATGTTTTCTGAGTGTTTGAATTTGTCTCTCAGTGATATTTTAGGGAATATTTTTGTTTCTACAGGAAGAAAGACATTTTTAAAAACACTAATGGGTGTTTAATACATTATGTAGTATTTGAAGATAAATAAATCCCAGATGACTTTGGTTTAGAATTGTACAAAATGTAGAGGTGAGGATGAACTTGAATGAACATTTAGACAAACATCAGTGTCTGCCCTGCTCTGCATCAGCCAGGTTTTTTGAGTTTTAAGGGAGAAAAGAATCAAAGTCAAACCTCTCTGCGGCAGCATCACCTACAGTATCTCCAATAACACACCCCCCCTCTTTCATACACCCCAGCCATTCCTCTAAATGTCACGGGCTCCACAGACACGCTTCACCGATGCCAAAGGTTCACAGGCCTGGGGATCAATATTACATCATTTCTCTCAATTAGGGGCAAATTTATTCCCCTCAAGTTTTATTGTACATCTGCCTATGATCATATCTCCAGATGAGTCCAAACCCTGCAGGGAAGGGGAGACAGAGTTTGATGAAAATGCAGGGAGAAAAGGGGAAAGAAATGGGGGAATGTAGTTGAGGAAGTTTTTGAAAGAGTTGGGAAGAAAAAGATCATTTAAGATTCGCAGAGAAGATGAAATATGACGGTGTCTGTCCTGGGGTTATTACAGATAAAAGTGGATACAAGAAGACACTGTGTCCCAAATGGTGAATGAGCCCTGAAGCAGAGAGGCGTAGGACTACTATTATAGTTATATTAGAGAGGTGTGGTGATAGTGGTGCTGGCCAGGTGTGACTGGCCATGAGACTTAGTGAAATGATGCTCCAATTAATGTTTTACATAAGTCCAGTAATAAGGCAGAGCAGCGACTCAGGGGTTTGATGACATCTGATCGCCCTCCTGCACCAAAGGAGGCAGATTTCACTCAGTAGATGAGGAAACTGGAGTCAGACTGTTGGAGCCGAGGGCCAGCCTCCATCTTTGACTGTCCCTGCTCTACTTCCTGTCAACAGACCCCACCTGCAGCCTCAGCTGAGGGCTGTTGCTCTTCAGATCACACGTTGGGTTTTAGGATTTACCACCTGTCTGTGGTAAACTTCACTGTCTGTTGGCCAATAATTTCCTCAGCTCTCCAAGTGATGGCAGTGTCATGGGATTCCCTGACCCTGATTGCAGAGCAACTTCCAAATTGACACACACTGGCGGGTAGCATTAACTTTTGGAGCCATACAGAAATACATTGAAAATTAAGTCATTTTACTATTTGCATCTCACCTTCCCTCAATGACGTTCAGTGGTGTCCCGCCCCCTACTTTGGGAACCACTACGTGAGAGAGGGGATAGAAGCAGTAATAAAAAGTGTCCCGTATGAAAATCCATATATTGTACATTTTACCAGGAGAAAGTCTTGTCTGATAGTCATCACGATAACAGAGAAATATTTTACATAAATTGCCAGCAGATACAAACTGTCTCCCCAGGATACAACTGAGCAAAGTTTTAGATAAATGATCTGTGAAATAACTGCAGCGTGTGACACCTGATGTTCAGGTACAATAATCCCCTCAGGCACTGTTGCTCAGGAGTTTGTTGCAGCACTGGTGTTGTATGTAATCTTCACATTTCCCCTGACATGTGCCCCCGAGCATCTCTACAAACACTACTGCTGACAGGGTTCACATCCAGCTGTTACAGGAGCCGTGACGGGCCCCGGTCTGAGAGTCGGACTTTTAGCCACCGCAGCGTCTTCTCAGTTACTGGCTGGTTTCAGCGATGTGGAACAGCATGTCACCCCGAGAGCCACCTGCTGTAAATTTGAATGGACTTTTTAGTGTTGCTGTTAGGCACACGTTTTTCTTAAACAGCCATTGGTTTAGACCTTATTTGGTGAGCAGTGAGAAAAGGTCTCAGCTTTATGACTTCCTGCACAGTTTTACCTGGGCTTCTTTTTGACCTTCATGAGTCTGTACAGGGAAAGAAAAGTGTCTTCATTGTTTTTGCAGCTTGTCTGTGTGTGTGTGTGTGTAATTGCGCATGTGTATTTCTTGCTTGGACAAATTGCCCTCGCCTCTGTTTATTCAGCCTAACAGGTGGCCAAATTAGTTTCCTTCTGGCTGCATTCATGAGAGTCTGCTCCCAGGCTGGACAGTGCTGACAGCATTTTCTCACAAGGCTGTTTTTTATATATATATATATTCTTGATTTATATTCACTCTGTTTGCAGTGTCTTGACTTTTGACCTCCATATACCACCGGCAACAATTACTAGTAGTTATTTTAAAATCAGAACAAGAGATGAAAAGAAAATAATTATTAACGTTAATGGTTAAATCACATAATTTTCATGCATTCAGCAGAGCTGTCATCTACAACAGATGTATTTCATATTAAAGCAAATGCACTTCTCTTTAGTTCATAATGCAAATTTGTATTAGCTGTCATGCACTGTATGTTGTTATTGTATGTTGTTATTGCTGCTGACATTAAGATGATCTTTTTATGCCAGTAAATGCACATGTTACTGTAAATATAGAATGATTATAACACTTTCTTTAAGTGTGTTTTGAGTCTGTTGGTTTGATGGAAGATGTGTGTTTTGTAGCTGAGTATACATGTCATGTTAAAGTTTCTTTATGTGAAAACCCTTTGGGTAGCTGTTGTTTTTAACCAGTTTAATGAAGTCCTCGCTATATCACACATAGGTGAGAATATTTTTGATTAGTTGAGAATTGGGGGTGAATTTCTACTCTTTAGAAAGGTGGCAGCTTCTCTAAGGAGCCTAAATGTTCGGTTGAATAAACCCAAAGAACCAAGGAATTGTTAAACAGTAAAACATTTCTTTAAGTCTGGCTCGTCTCCTCGTTTCTTTCTCGGGTGAAGCCCTGCTGCTGCTGCTGCTGCTGCTGCTGCGGCCAGTTTCATTCTATTCATTTCCTCTCATTTTTAGCTACTACATTTGAGGTTCCATCCTCTATTGCAAGCCAAGGGTTTGACAGAAGAAACTGAACGTACTTCTGTGCTCTGTGACACAGTATTGATATTGATTTCAATTATGACAGCAGTATGGCCAAGAAGGAGCGCTTTTTTGATGACCTGTGCATCCGTGACTCTGCTTTCCATTAGCTGCTGCTGCTGCTGCTGCTGGGAGAAGAAAAAACCCTCAAGATTTCTTTTTCTTTTACTTTTAAGGTTGTTATGGTTACAAACACAGTCAGATCTACCTAGAGATTTACCTGTATTAGTACTTGTACCTTTTTTTCGACTTTAATTCTCATAGATATTATACAGTACCAAACAGTGCTGGAAATATAATTTCCTCCTCACATGACTAAAGAATGTCACAGTAATTTTTGTACTTATTGCCTTGTCTTAAAGTACAGCCATGCCAGGTTCATCTGTCCAAAAGCATTTCTCCTCACAGCTTTCCACAAACAACATCTTTTTTTGCCTTCATTTGGCAAAAACAACTCCATCTTGGGCCCAGAGCCAGTCTGTGATGGAGTTGTGGCAGTTTCTTGTATGCAGACTGATTAGAAATAGTTTCAAAAAATAAATCAATTCTAGATGAAAAAAAAAAGAACTCAATATTAGGCGCATGTGCCAAATCAATAACATGTCTCGCAGCAGTGATTGGCGGCGTAGATGCAGCCAGTGAGATTTTTACAGGATCAACTTAATTAGCCACGGAAGAAGCAGGTGGTTCTGATTTGAAGAAGAACATTCTGGGTTTGGAACATGTGAAAGGAAAACAACACTCACCTGTCAACAAACCCCAGTCTGTGGAAGTGGATGTGGAAGCTGCCAAGCGTGTTTGTGTGTCGGTGCACGAGTGTGTGTCTGGTGTTTGCACAAATGTCTACATGAGTAAAAAAGAATAAATAAAGAACAGCAAGAATAATTGAATCCACAGTAATCCTTGTACCTTGTACACAGTCACACCGTGCTCTCTCATATTCTCCAGGTACATAAAATAATTATCTCCTCTGTGTATTTCTTATGCACAGTAAAAGAAAATCTCTAAATCATGACTGTATTTTTCTTTTATTTCAATTTGTACATACATTATTTTTGTTGGTTGAGTTTCTTGAGTTCTTAGGTTTTGTGTACACACGCACACACACGACCACGCATACACACGACCACGCATACACACGCTCACACTTAATGCAAGTACATTTGTGTGAATCTGACAGCATGTTCCAGCTTGTTCTCTCTCTCTCTCTCTCTCTCACTCTCTCTGTCTGTCTCTCTGTATTGATTCCCTTCTGTCTGACAGGATGTCCAGCAGACACATTTTGACGGATGTTACCATCTGGACTTGGCATTTACCAGCTAACGTTGGCACTTATTTCCAAAAGGTGGTTAATAATGTCAGACAAACGTCAGTCATGATGGGAAAAAAAGTGGCAACAGATGTATAGTGAAGAAGAATAAACCATATATGGGCACAGAGCTATAACTGACAGACAGAAGACTTATAATTAAAACTGGAGATAAATTTGACTTCTTTAAAAAAACAATGTCTGAGTTTGAATGGAGGCGTGTTTGACAGACTGGCAAAATAATCAGTTTTCCACAGATATTTATGTCCTTAGACACAACCAGACACCTCTGGATAAAATTCCACTATTTGTAGAATCCAATGTTTTTACTTTTTGACCTTTGAGGAACAACTGATGGTCGGGAAGCCATTTTTTGGTGCTTCTTCAGTTGAAATCTATACTTTGGATTCTGAAGCCCTGGTGCTGTTACAAGACATGATGATAAATATGAGGCTCATGTTTCCGTCTTGATAAAAAGTCCAGGGAGTCCTTGAGTTGTGTACGAATTCTGTTGTTACGGCACAACATAACTTGATTTTCAGTAGTTGACTCTCACATACATAAATGTCTTTAACCTACGCTAGCACAGTGGTGACATCATAATCCACCGGTGTACGCCGAGATAATGGAACAAGACTTTATTTATGCGTCGTAACCATGAAACGCCATAGGTTGAGAACGTCGTGAACCGAGGAACTCCTGTAATTTCTTTTGTTATAATGTCACCTGCCACCTGTAATTGAGACATGTTGCGGTGCACTGGTACTGGTATTTTGGCAAAAAGCCTGGTATGTGAAACTTCCCGTTGTAACTTTTAGGCTGTATTGACCTTTAGCCTGTAACCTTCAGTTCTATTGGATGATGCGTCCTGACAGCTTTAGAAACAGAGACAGATTTCCAAGTCAATCAGCGTTTTTCAGGACTGTTGTATTATTTATGTTATTATATTATTTATACATATGCACATTCCCCAACCAGGCTGTGCTGTAGATTAGCTGTTAATATGTTAACATGTTAACATGTGTGCTGTCACTGCTCACTCCTGCGGCTCTCTACCAGAGTCGCTCCTCTCAAAGAATGTTTGGAGCAATAACCAAGGACTTTGTTTTTATAATCCAATAGAATTATTTTGACTCATCCTATTCAAACAGCCACATCGTTTCTCCATTGTTCAAATGGGGTTTGAGTGAAGCAACTGAATGAGGCTTTGAATTGATGACCCGCTCTTGTGTATATTGCCTGAGGCTTTAAAGAAAAAAGCTGTGCTCAATGAATTCAGGATTTGTTTCCTCCGAAAGGGTTTCCTCAAATTTCGGAAGGTTGTGCTCAGCTTCTCCGATAATGTAATAAATAGAGAGTGTGAGGTTTGATAAATAGCCCAGCCACTTGCACATTCATATTGATAAATTAGGATCCCTAAATTACAGCCAGCATGGATGTATTTTTCATTCTTCCCTACTTGTGGCTGAATTCACATAGATTACAATGATGGAATGTCACAGGAAGAGTATGAATGGAAAAGAAAGGAAGGAGCACAGCTCCCCTAACCCGAGCCCTTATGGAGCTCTCATTCTTCGGAATCTCAGTCTGCGGAGTCTAACTTTTGTCTGTCCTACTTCCTGCTTTACCTAAAATGAACTCAGTCTGATCCAGATTCCTGCTTCAGCTCCGTGCCTTCATCATCTTCTCTTCCTCATTCATCCACTTTTCCTGTTGCTGCTCTCAGCCATCTGTTGATGTTTGTGGTATCTTCTCCTCCATCTTCAATCACACTCTGTCTACCGACTTTCGTTCCTTTCCTTCTTTCAGCATTAATTTTCTCTGAAGCCACTTCTCCAGCGTAACATACATCTGCTGGGAATAGGCTGTGTTTTTATAGTTATTACATCTAAACATGCATAAGATATGATGTCTGTAATTACCCTCTGTCACCACCAGGCTAATGCTGACTGCAAAATAACAGATAATACTGAAGTTGTTTTCTTTCTGTGCCCTAATCAAAATCAAATCATTGATAACTGGGTTGTTCACCAGGTCAATTGTATACTGTGTATTTATGCATATATGTCGAATTAAAACAAATGAAATTATATTATTCAGGGCTTGGAGGGATAATGTTGATATATAATTCGTTGTTGAAACCTTTTTTATACATACAGGTGTAACAGAAATATCTTTTTCAAAATGTTGCACGCATTAAAGTCTAAACATATTTAACATTTGTGGTTCAGTAGTTGGTACTTGAGCCTTCAGAGTGTAACTGTCAGAATCACATGTATCGCCCGACAAACCTTGATGTGCTGTTGCAATAGCGATCACCTCATATATATATATATTTCTTCTATATAGTGCCTTAAGCTGTGAGAACGTGTGCCGTTTGTGTGTTTGTGTGAGGGCATGTTACATTTTTTTCCACTCGAGCTTCTCCTCGTCTTCCTCCTCCCAGCTGACTGGAAATGAATAGCTACAATTTATTACAGTTACATGAAAGCTAAAGAGGAACGTCCAAGGTCTGTGTGTGGAACACTGGTCCCATCACTGGTGCTCAGAATGGCTGCTCACTCTGCCTCTTGGCTTCATGAATTAGTGTCAAGTGGGATTAGTGGCGTGTTGTGTATTGTAATCTTCCTAAGTGTGTGTGTGTGTTTGTGTGTGCACATGCGTGTAAGACACAGATGTGGATTATTGTCGTAGCACTCAAATCTACTGTCAAACTGAAACAACTAAAACACAGTAGTTTCCTCACTGCTGCAGCGCACAGATCATCTGTTTGCACTAAGATGTTTGTGAGGCAGCCTTGCTTCGAGTGTTACAAAAAGCTAAATGCACTTCAAAAACCTACTTTTGGTCATTTGGCTCTAGTGTTTCACAGCTATTTCCAGGTAAAGTGCTCCACAAGTTACATTCTGAAATTACAGTGAGTTCTTCTCTGAAGGTTTCTAATTGGACAATTCAGCTGCAATTACGTTATTAAAGCCGAGCCAAAGTAAATAACTTGCTTATTTACTTTCTGCAATTACGTTATTAAAGCCGAGCCAAGCTTTTACTTGCTTATTTACTTTTACTAGTTAGTGCCATGCAGGTTTTACAAGGAGATTAACTCAATTGAAACTTCACATGTAAATCAAATATATTTGTTATATTTATTGGATGTGTTTTTATCGTTTTTTTATATATTTCTTTCCTAAGGTGTCACAGCATCACCCCTCCGGCAGATGGGGCCCTAGCAACCACCTACGTGGCCGATGCCAAAAGCCAGCTTAGAATATGAAACTATAAGAACAGCGACGTCGTTTCATATGGACATGATAGACAAAGATTTATTTACAACAATTCACTGCAAGGAATATAAGCATAGTCCATTTTTTTTCTATGGTCCTAAATTGCCCTTCATAAGGTATTTTCTTTATTGCAGTATTGCAGTTACTCAGTTCTTCATACTGTTAGAACCCATGACATAACCTGCTTGTACTACACAGTCTGACACATTCATGTCTTTCTTCTGCAACACTGAGTGTATTTTGATCGTCCGTGCATGATATTCAACGACCTCTGGGCCAGGGTTGTGTCAACACACTAATGGCTTGAATTTATATTGGATTCTGTTGTTTTCCGAATCAGTAGATGATAATTATGTCTCTGTTTTGTCCCACAGTATAAAAGATAATGGTTCCAATTGTGCCCCATCTCCCACCCACCCCCCACCACCCCAAAAGTGTGCAGCAATTACAGTCTAACACTAATCAATTTTGCTACAGAGACAAACAAAGGAAAACAAAGCTGTTTTTTTTCCACCTGAGGTCATGAAAGAATGGAGTGCAGATGAGATGGAAAACACCACAGACAGTGATGATGAACTGCCTAAATATACTGTATGTGATAAGTGAGACATGTTGAGAATGTACCACCAGGGCAAGAGAAGGCGCGAGGACAACCTTCAAAGTATAAACTTGTTCCTTTCTGGAGGTGTTTAAGGTCTCGGCTCAACCCTGACATGTCACCTCCAGCGTACAGAAGGTCTCCATCACTTTAATGGACTGTTAGGCATCATTACAGCCTCGGTGACTTTAGCTCAAACAAAGCCAAGGTTATTGATTTGAGCTGTTCAGGCAGCTGATTGTGTCACAGGACGCAATCACAGGTGATATAGTGATTGATGGGGGGGGCTTTAAAACAAAAGTTAAAGTTAGTTTCTGCATTAATCAAGCTGTGGTTCCCTTTAAAGATGTGCATATGATTATAGGCAGCGAAAGACCCCTAAGTGGAGCGGTTACTGGTATCGACTGAGGAGATTGATTCTGTCTTCGTGTTTATGACACCGACTGAACCCTTCATGGGACGTAATGTGCAATCTGTCAGCCTGTAAGGTCAAGGTTTCATCTGTCATTCAGTGGACTGACAGCTTCATCATCCATCCATCTGACATTTGTAGTTTTCTGGCTGAGACACAGAAGTTTTTCTGCCTGTGTCATTTTTCTTTAACTCTGCTTTCAGTTCAGATTTCGCAGCCTGTTTAACATCCAGGTCAGCAGCACCTGTGAGGGGAACATAGAGGGAGCGCAGTGCTGCAGAGGAACAGCCTTTTCTTTGGTCAAGTTCAAAGCTGACTGACAATCTTATATTGATGCTTTCTGTCTGTCTTTTTGTCTGTCTTTCACTGTCCACATCCTTTCGCTGATTTGTTCACAGGAGTCCTCAGAAAACAGCTCAACTGATTTTTCAGAAATGTAGAGAAGGTGGCGCTGTTTTCTGAGAAAACAATCTCAGCATGAAGCAGATTCAGTTCGGACCTAGAGTTTTGCAGTAGTTTTCAGCTGTGTTTAACATTGTCATGTAAGGCTGCAGCCGTGTTTGTGTGAATAAACCCATCCATCTATTTTCATCCGCTTATCTGTTACCGGGTCGGGGTGGCAGCAGTCTCCACGACCGCCACCCAAATCACACTGCCCCGCACCAAACCCTCTGAACCCTCCTGCGGGGGGTGAGTCCACTGGAAGGGACCAACCGCCCTAACTGGGATTTGATCTTGCCCAGGAGGTGAACCCACACCAGTGCGGAGACATTGCCTCTGGGCCAAAGCACCATTGTGTGAATAAACACGTGAGATTATAAAACTGACGTGCACTAAGGTCAAAGAAATGGGCGTACGCATAGATAATGATGTTTATAAAATTTACCAAAACCAAATGTCGAGCTCTTCAATCATATACTGGACGAAGGAAACAGTCTACTCCACATAGACCAGGCTCACTGACTATATTTGTCAGAGGGCCAGCATTTTTCTGCACAGACACCTTGGAGGCCGGTCACTAAAATAAAATGAAAAAAACAAATCATTATTAATTGTTTATTTTGGAATCCAGTCTCCGGCTGGATTGGATAGTTTGGCGGGCCAGATTCAGCCCGCGGGCTTCCAGTTGGTGATCACTGATATAGATTCTGAGGGAGAATCACTTTATGATTTTCTTTTCTAAGAGGAGACAGAATAATGAGGTTTTTTCCTTATCGTATCTCGTAAATTCTGGCTCATGATACTGGTTAATGGGTAGAACTTCAAAAAGTAGCACTTTTAGTTTAGTTTACCTTCTCTGCCAACTTCTGTGGAATACGGCTGGCAAATCGTACCGCAGTATTCATTGCACAGATGCTGCTGTGCGATTTATTGGCATGTTTTGCAATCGTCTACTACCTTGGAGGGGGGACGAGGGAGGGGTTTGAAGGACTTTCTTTTTCTTTTTCTTTTTTTTTTAGCAAAGGACAAATGCTTGAGATTTTACTCAGGTTCA
>NC_024320.1:14581296-14596159 GCF_000523025.1 Cynoglossus semilaevis
GGGAAACATCTCTCTCATGCTTCTTTCCTCCTCTCTCTCTCTCTCTCTCTCTCTCTCTTTCTTTCTTTCTCTCTCTCTCTCTCCCTCTCTTCACGATTACGCTATAACAACACAGTTATTCATAGAGATAAAAAGTAAGGCTGCAGTGTGTAATTCAGTCTCATCTGTGATGCAGGACAAAGGACATAAAAGCTGTAGACTGTTGTTCCACTTTGTTCATATATCAGATATAAAATGTGAACTGGTTCCCCCATTTGCTTTGTTCTCAGCCTTTAATTTGACAGACATTTCTTTCGTGCAGAACTATTTTTTTTTTCCTTGTGTGTCCTCTCACTGAACGGCAAAGCCAGAGTGTGTCATTGATTGTTGAGGCCATTTTTCTATTCAGTCTCCTCTGTTCGGAAACATTGTGCTTCAATGTTTTCTCCCTTTTGAATGTGACTTTGTGTTTGTTTGATTCTGTCTGAAGAAAATCCATGGTCATGTGATTTGTTTTGAGCGAATGCTAAAATAATGTGGTTCAACATGCATGTGTAGGACTCAAAATAGGATCTTTAGCTGAAAATATTCAACATCATCATCATCATCATCATCATCATAAGATAAGAGTGATTTCTATTCATTTTTCAAATTCAAAATTTAAATTAATTTTATCAATGTGACTAATTTGTAATTTGGTAGAAACTAAAATAACAACAATTATTATTATATTATTATTATTATTTAGGATAATAATAATAGTAGTAATTATTATAACAATAATGAGTAGAAAGGGTCAATGCCATGTCCTCTAATGGCCCATCTGCTGTAACACTACAGACCATCAATGGACTGTGACCCATGTTTTTCTAACCCCGCTCCCAATATATGTTTTTTTCTCTCTACTAAAACATTCGCAGGCATTTTTTCCTCAACCCCCCGTGAGCCTTCAAGTGCACTCATGCAGAAACCTCCCCTCCTACTCGTCTGCATGGTGTTACCTTCACAAGCGCCATAACTCATGTTTTACATAAAGCACAGTCGAGAGTCAGGGTAATGCAGGGCGGCATTGATGTGTGGTGTGGAGTGTGGTTTGCACAAATCACAGAGAGGACGAGGAAACAAAATAGCTCGTAGGAAGGTATATTATCACAACGTGACGCCAATCTTTTTACACGAGGTGCTGCAAATGTTGCTGCTAAACGCTTCCCCCTTCATGCACCAAGACACGTGTACAAAAACAAGGATACAAATATTTGCACCACTGACCATTACTTTGCTTCATACAGTGGCTCTCACTAGAAAAAAAGGTTGAATAAATGTCTGAAGTAAAGCTTTGACTAAGGTTTATGGTATATGGTACATGGTCCTGTGATTTTGTCTACATTTCTAATATTAAAGGCTTACAAGGGCTCGGGAAATAATTTGTAAAAAACAATAATAATAATATTGTTTTATTTACTTATTTTAGTATTATTTTAGTATTTTTTCATCCTAGTGAGTAAACAAACTATAGACCGGAGCCTTTGAAGTCAGATTCCCAAACTCAAATGAGCTGAGGGCCACAAACAACAACAGTTTACTTATTACGTAAGTACCAGACCAAAATCCTTACATTAAAACATGTTCAACATTTCCCCATTAAAAATAGCTAAAAAACAATTCAATCCTTCCAGCCCCCCAGAAATATAATATACTCGTATCCTGAGCAATATCTTGCAGTAGTTGTAGACTTGTAACATGGGATGCCCGTATTCCGGGAAGCTCGTATCTAGAGGTTTCACTGTACTCGCAGGAATTGAAGAAAGACATGAAGATCATGAAGGTCTTCAAAAACGCAGAGTCTCCCTCTTTTCGAAATTATTATCAGCTGCCACCTAGTGGAAATTTTGTCTGTGATTGTAGTATAGATGAATGAAAATAAATTACTTCAGAACAGTTGAACATGAAATCACATTCTTTTCTATGGCAAACCTGATGATCTCGGCACCACGGCGCAGGGGTTGAGACTTGAATATAAACTTCTGCCTTCTATTATAGTGTTACACAAAGACAAAGGTCAAACAAGTAACATTCTGGAAGTTCACCATTAGTACGGTTAGATATAAACCATTCCTATATCAAAAAATGCAAAAGGCCAACTTGTTATATCAAAGATGTTAACAGGAAGTGAGCGTGATGATCATGTTGTGCTGCTGCTGCTGCTGCTGCTGCTGCTGCTGCTGCTGCTGCTGCTGCTTGTTCAGTATATATTCACTCTAACACCTACATGTGGCTCTCCTTCCCTTTCCCACCTCTTTATCTCTGTGTAAGAAATTATGTGGGCTCACTTTTGACCTTTCAATGCACATGTACCCTCCCACACACACACACACACACACATGCAGTGTATATACAGTATATTAGTCATAAACAGCATCTTAAAGTCAGTAAATGGCTAGGAGACTGGGAGAGAGCTGAAACCCTGGTCTGTTGGTCTGGAACTCTCTCTCACACACACACACACACACACACACACACACCAGTGGGCTCTCACTGGCCTCACAGGTGCCCACACTGTTCAAAGGCTGTGTCAACAAAACAAGAACAACATGTTTTACCTTTTACCTATCCTTTCTGTCTCCTTTTTACCTGATGAATTTCTGAGTTTACCCACAGAAATAAAAGGGATTTTTTTTTTAATTCTCCAGTACTTCAGAATGCTACAGGCTTTTTTTTAACTATAAGCAGATAAGACTAACTCCTGTGGTGGGATCTGCATTATTGATGTTTGTATTCAGTGGATGTTGTTTTTTGGAGATGTGAAACAAAACTCAGCTCCATTTCAGTTTGTTAGCTTTTAGAACTAGCCGTCCAAATGTCCAGGTGTCCTTTGAAAATTGTGCTCATACGTAGAGACTTCGTGAAGGTAAGAATCTGTGCCCTCTGTGTGTGTGTGTGGGCATGCATGTGTCTGTGATGTGTTTGATGTGTGTTTGTGTTTGTGATTTTGCATTTTCTGCCATGCTGCCCCGTTTTTGCAGGTCACTTTGCTCACATTCCGAGCGAGCGCTTCACAACAATGAGAAGTGACAGAGCAGAGAATAGAGCTCTGGTTTGTGGCCAGGCTTGGCTGACTCTGTGAAGCCCCGAGCTCTCTGGTGACAGAGTCCTTATTTCTGAGAAGATGGCTCCGTAATCTGACTCATATACTTCACACCATTGCTGCGTAATTGGACTGTGGGTTTCAGATTTATCCAAAGGCTGCCACTCACCTCGTAGGGAAAAGAAGGGAAGGAAAAGGGGGGAGAAAGAGAGACTGAAGTGACACGGCAAATCTGCAAATAGAGATGTGGTCCCTTTATGTAAGACCTTTTTTTTTTTAGAATAATAGCATCAGAAAAGACAAGACAGACTGTAAAGAAACACTAAACTCAACTCCCTGTAAACTCAACTCAGGTGTGTTACAAGAAAAACATAGAAACTCTGAGGCTGCTTAAATTAAGGTATTAATTAAAGTAAACATGTTTAAGTTATCATAATGGGTCAGAATGGCAGGTTCACCATGCAGGAAATAGTTTTTCTTCCATAAAGTTTAACTACTGCACATGTGTCAAACTCAAGGCGCGGGGGCCAAATGCAGCCCGCCAAGTCATTTTGCATGGCCTGCAGGAGCTTAAAAAGCATTTAATTAATTAATTAATTAACTAATAAATGAATTACACGCAGCAGCATTTCTTAACCTTAAAAATAATTGTGTTTTTTTTATTACACACCCATGAACATGATTTGTACCTCAAATAAATAATAATCAATGGCAGAGACATTAATGTTAGTTATGGAGTGGTCACAGCTATACAGTCCTCCATTTACAACCGGCCCTTCAAGGGGAACTGTATTGCTGATGTGGCCCTCGGTAAAAAGGAGTTTGACACCCCTGAACTACTGTTCCATCATTGTGCCCAGCATGTGTTTGTTGAGGCTTCATTTTTAGGTCAGACTTTAGTCTTCAGCTGAAACAATCTGCAAATGGATTGTGAGGGACAGGGTTTACAAAGCATCAAGATCCACAATGAGACTTCAGTCCTTGGTGGACTCTATGAAACTGCAGTTCTCAGTTATACTTTTATATATTTTCTTGCCATTTTTCCATATTTATATTTCCATCATTTGGATTAGTCCCAAACAACAGCAGGAGGAAAACACCAACATTTTTTTGGCACATTTAGAAAAATTAGTGACGTTAATCTTAAATAATTCATTTGTGTTTGATACAAGCTCTGAAACAGAGTTCAATGTTCAAACACAAGCCACAGCGCACAGTTCTGTATCAAATGTATTGATTGGTTTCCTGTGGTGTGTAGAATGTCGGAAAGTAATAAACTAAGGAATTCACTTTGGAAAATGATCTGCTCTGTGTTAGGTAATCATGTGTACATGATCATATCTGCCACAGGTAATATTACAGTAATATAGTTGTCCCATCAATATCTGCCAGTTATTAAGGGTGACATTGCTGGATGGAAAACTATTTTGTTTTTTTCTACAATCTGTGACATAAATCTTTCTACCGTAGTCTTACTCTGGCACCAGAGCATGTTTGACACCCTGCACTGTTTTATTTGTTTGTGTTCTAACAAATAACTTTGGTTTAACAATGTATGAAAACCATAATGATTATAATGTCAGTAGATTATCATACACCTGTCTATGATCCCACACAGGGAGACTGTGTGGGATCATCAAGCAGTGACATAGATGTTAATTCTCTAAACACTCCATTGTTCTCCATTGGTGCTAGCAGCAGTACATGCTTGTTGAAGTTTTTTGACCTTTCCACTTTGCCAATTGCACAACATATGAAGCTGTATAATCCCCACAGACCAGTGATTCCTCTGCTCTATATACTTTGTGGCAGCAGCTGTATTCGCAGTTTGGCTCCATAATGTCTCATCATCTAAACGATACTGCAATTCTGACATTTTGTGGGAGTTCCATGCAAAGCATCTTTGCACAACATAAATCTACATCCTGTCGTGCACATGCATTAAACACGGGGGGATAAAAGTCATAAGTGTCGCCTGTGAAAAAAAAAGAAAAAAAGAATTAAAAATCTGAGCTTCAGCACATTAACACAGTGTAAATCTCTCTGCCTTTTCTGCACTTAATCATCTGCTTTTATGTTGTTCATTTGTCAGCTGTTATTGTACACTAAAGTAATGCAGTCCCCGGCATGCCTTACAGAGTGCAATGTAAATTTGGTCTGGTTGTGCAACTCATCATTATGCACAAAGAGAAAGACGGAAAAAAATAAGAGGGTGGCCTGCATTTGTGGATTTACATTCACAATTACACTCATGATACAATCATCTCTCATCATAATGCCTCTGCCTGGGATGTCAGCTCCGATAGAGAACAGCCTGTACACAGTGCATACCAAGCAGCTGCTCGGCAGGCCTGGCACCACGCTACAGGCCCGGTGATTTACACAATGCCCAGATTCACTCTCTTCTTATTTCTCTCTCTCTCTGTGTGTGTGTGTCTCGCTCTTTCTCTCTCTTTCTCTTTCTTTTTTTCATCTCACTCAGCTTCTGTGAACCACTAACTCTTTGCTGTCTGCCTCTTTTAGTGTCTTCCACACCCTAACTCCTGCTGTCTGTCTCTCCTCTTCTTGTGAGACACAGAAACACTCGCCTCTGACAGAAACCGGTCCCTCTGTCCCCTGACCTAGATGAAAAGTTTTTGTGCAGCACCACAGTCTGGTGATGTCATGAGTGAGGAGCAGAGGATTAGGATTCTGTGAACTTACAGACTTGTGTTGACTTAATCAGTTTGGTCTCAAGAGATGACGACCGAAGACTCCAGTGGAATTTTGAATGCAGCGATCAGTCATCTAATTATTTCATCAGTTTTTTACTTCTTGATTAATGAAGTGTTGTTTCTTTTATCTTTGAATATACTGTATATTTTAAGTTGAAGGACTCGTTTACAATCTGAATCCTTTAGAGTTCATTGTTTTTCATGAAGTTTTATACTCGTGCATTTAAAGATCCGTATGTAAGAATAGGGTTATTAATTAGAACTCAATGAACTCTCAAATTGAACTTTTCAAATTGTTATTTATTTATGACAACTAAATGTTGCCAATTGTTTGTCTGACATATTTAGGCAGTAAATTTAAGGTAGATTGTTAAATCTGGTCATCATTGCTTTTCTAATATGATTTAATTATTACATTTATTAAGTTGTCATTAAATGAACACAGCTCAGTATCAGGTTTTTTTAGGTTTCTGTAAGCTGGTATTTTTGTTCATCTTAGCCTAGCCTAGCCTAGCATTGCTAATTTTATTAACATATAATTCCAGGATTGCTGAGTATAAGATGAAAATATCTGTGTATTCCAGCTTAGGAAGGGAAATTTAACAGAAATATAATT
Source organism: Cynoglossus semilaevis (assembly GCF_000523025.1). NCBI lineage: Eukaryota > Metazoa > Chordata > Actinopteri > Pleuronectiformes > Cynoglossidae > Cynoglossus > Cynoglossus semilaevis. The sequence continues at coordinate 14,587,691 of NC_024320.1, forward strand.
TTCAGGATCAGGATTCATTTAAATGATAATTTAATAACACCATTATTTTCCCACTCACAATTTATTGTAATATAAATTTGTAATTATAAGTCTGCAAATGGCGTGGTATAATTTACATAATAATACATCCAATAAGTACAAAATCCAATCATTATTCATATGTGCAGGTGTCAGAATTACACATTGGCTGATTATATTTATTTTGTAATATTTTTATCTCTGACTTATTTGATACTGGCAATAATAACTAAGGATTTATGTTTTATAGATAAATTTAATGTCGGCCATTAAAAAGCAGCAGCTGTTTAGGCCGGTGCACAGTGTAACACCACACTGTACGATGTCTGGTAAAACTGTGGACTGATCTGGAACTTTCCTCGGGATTTTCTTGCTGAGTTGTACTTTTTTTTACCTTTATCATGGGAAATGTAATATTTCCTTTTAAAACACAACATAAAAACAGCGAAGATTCTTTCTCAGCAGTTTTTATGGAAAAACACAGGGAAATGCAAACTTTTTATATTCCTTATGGAGCATGATACAGTACGTCCTCACCGACACTGTGCGCCGTTCTAATACGATTCTGTGAGAGCGCCGGCTTTTCACATCTGACTACTGTGGCTCAGCATTTACTGTTTATGTGCCTGTGAAATCATTCCCTCACATTTTGTTTTTACATTTAAATCGTGCGCTCGCAGCAGCTTTTTACTCACGGTTTGGCGTCGCCTCAATCTCCGGATCCTAACCAGGATGCTGGAGCATGACTCGGGCAAATGCAGTTAATGTCACAGGTCTTAGATTTGCTGAAGGGCAAATATTGAAATAGGCTTGAACCTGCCCCGTTAAAGAACGGGGGGAGGGGAGGGGGTCGGGGAGGTCACAGATATGTAGAAAGGGCGCGCGCGCGGAGTGAAGAGAGGGGGGGGGGGGGAGGGGAGGGGGTCGGGGAGGTCACATTGGTTCTGCTTGTGGTGCAGATCTGGAAATGAGTTTTACCCAAGTCTCACAAATACTGTATCTCTCTCTCTTTTTTCCGGTGGTACCTTCGGTCGAGTGCCACATGCTGCCTGAGTTTTATGCAAATGCAGCAGTTGCGGGTGAGGAGAGGGGAAGGAAGGGAGGAAGAAAGGGAAGAGGGGTGCGGCGCCATGACAAGGGACTGAGATTCCTCCAGCTGACATCTTGTACTGCTGGCGTGTAGAGCAGTGCTCCTCGCCTCATTTGAGACTTAAGCTGTTTCATTTCATGTCCGAAACGCTCGTCTCACAGTCTAATTATACATGAGCTGCAGAGGAATGACAGTGTGAGATATGAGGGTTTGAGGAACTGTGAGGAATGTTCTCCTCGTCCTTGGTCACACATGGACAGAGTGTGAATTAAATAGAGAGTGGGCCCACTCCTCATTAGTGCTAATTAAGGTGGTCTTCAACTCCAGTTCTGCGACTTAGTTTCACTCAGTTTTTAAATCAATTGTACCCTCAGCCGCAAGCACCACCCAGAGGGCTGCGAGAGACTTTCATTTTTGCACCGATAGTTTGACTTTTTTTTTTTTTAAAGCAAACCTCAGTTAAAACTAGAGAAATATCAGTTTTTCACTCAGTGACCTGGTTAAAGGCTAGTGCCATCAGGTGACCCAATCTCTGCCCAGCAGCTGCCAACCCAGCCCCTGGCCAATTAGCTCGGAGTCTGGAATTGCTCTTAGTGTGCACGATAAGGCTCCACTTCCTTCTCCTCTGTCCTCCTCTTCTTAATCAGCCTCTTTCCTAAGCATCACTCCTCAGATTAGACCTTTTTCAGCAGAGAAAGGACCTGTTCTCTCACAGCTGCCCTGGCTCTTAACAGGAAGAACAGCACTGTGTGTGTGTGTGTGTGTGTGTGTGTGTGTTTGAAAGAGAGCAAGCGAGACATTGGTTGATACAGATAAGATGCACCACCAAGCTTTTGTGAAAGCAGGATTACCGAAAGGAAAAAGCCAGGCAAGACCATGAGAAACAAGGAGAAAACAGTGCCGTTGAGTGTGCAGTGGGTCAGGACTGGAAATGTTTATAATAACCTAAAAATTTAAATTTGGCAAGTTTAACCATCTTTCATAGTAATCTCATTCTCTTAAGAAAAACAGATTTTTTTTATTTAATTTCTCTGAGGGCAGACAGAGTTCTTGGAGTTTTTTCATGTTTGACTCAGACTTGATTTACCCTCTTGTTGGTACAAATTTAAGAATTACAGACCTGTCAACCTTTGAAAATAGCTTTCTTCTGTGCGTGTGTTAGTCCCCCTCAGTAACATTCCCATCATGAAGCCATTACACCACTGTGCCTCTCTCTCCAGCACTGTTTTATCCACCGACTGAGTGAACACTGCAGCCACTGGGGAGCTGCGTGACAGAAAAGAAAGCAGTTGTACTTTTTCTGCCGAGGCCTGTGTCCTTGTAGTTCGCAGGATGTCAACGAGACAAGTCACAGCCTGAACGGTCGATCAGACCTCAAAGGTTTAAGGTTTTCTGTTTTCGGGGAGTCAGACGTAGACTTTCAATCAGTTGTAGTTGGAGAGTTGCATTGGCCTTTGTTTTCCATGCAGTCAGACTAACATTGGTGTTCATTTTTAGGCCAGAATAGCTGCTTATGTTTAAAATAAACCCAGGACAAAGCGTTTCACATTATAGTCGATAGTCTAATCATCATGGTTTTAATAACTTTGTCTGAGTTTCTGGAATATGTTGTTCTTGAAGACTACACCAGTAGGTGCCAAAGTTAGACTCCGCCTGCAGATAAATTCCAATTTTTACTGCAGGCAAAACATCTGTCGTTGAATTTAAACCCCTATAAGGAACTGGAAGCTCCAAGTGTTTGAGATAATCCATGTGAATTTGTAGAATTTGGTTTTCCGCCTCAGGCAACACCTTTGGGACTGGACCCAGACTCATGGAAGAGAAGAGCAGCTTGGCCAAGTGGTTATCCATCACGTTTCAGTCTGTCTCCACAGGGGGAGAATGGTCAACTAAACACACACACACACACACACACACACACACACACACGTAGTGCCCCGTTTGCACACTGCGACTGCCACCTCTGAGAATTCCCTCGCCAGTGACTAAATTGGTTCCAGGAACCACTTTTTGGAGGCGATGCTAGTTTTGCCCATTAGCAAGAAAAGCAGGTGCAGTGTTTCGCACAAATCCCAGGATTTATTCCAGGGCCACCAGGCCCAGAGGACCACAGTGCTGGCCATGTTTCACACTGAACACAGTAAAACCGCACCGAGGGGGAGGAAGGGGGAGGGTTTAGCTAAGTGGGACTCTGCAAAGTCATCCCCTCTATCACTCCGTCATCTGCAGAGCCTGGAAATCCTGACATAAAAAAAGTTGTTAAGAAGAAGAGCTCAATTTTTACAAGTGTCAACAGTGAGTTTACTGTGCATCTTCATCCTGGTTACACAGATCTTCAGTTTAACGAGGTCGGCCTCAAGGAACCCGTCAAGTGCATGAGGTGTGTATTAATAGAGACACTCAGCGTTAAGAGCCAACAGCGCTGTGACAGAGAAGACTTTACATGTGACGTGACGGCGCACATATAGAATTAATGTAGGAAAAGCACCAATTACGGACGTAATGCTTCACTAAAAGTGGCTTTTAGTGGACAGGCCTGGGAGTATCTTAAAACTGACTGTGACACACACGCACACACACACTCCCCCATTTACATGCACACCATGATTTCCTTTGGAGTCTTTGATTACTTTGTAGATGCAGCGATTGTGAGGCCACCCATGATAAGCTCCATTTATTCCTCGGCCATGCCAGAGGGCCATTTAGCGAAAGGTTTTTTTTTTCTTCCACCAACTCTTTCCATTTATCAAGACTGAAGGCAGACACGATTTGAATCCTAATTCACCCTTGTGGCAACATGCAAATATGCAACTGTCTCCTTGGATGCAACTGCAGATTTTTTTGTGGCAACATGCAAATATGCAACTGTCTATTTGGATGCAACTGCAGATTTTTTCACCTACAAAAAAAAGAAAGAGGGAAAAAAAAACCCTTTGTTAAAAACTTCCTAAAGCATCCGCTTTTCTCTGTGCAAATTTGTTTAAAAATGGATGTGGAGATTGTGTCTGTGTGCTCTCCTGGTCTCATGTTTGGCTAAACTCAATTTAAACAGCGCAGGAGAAAAATGTATTTTATTTTTGTGGGCTGAATCAGCCATTATGTGCTAATACACACCGGCTTGTATTGTGTGTAACTTATTGAAACACTGTTTGACTTACAATACTGTTTATTTATGAGATTTAGACAAAATTAAATAAAAAACAACAATTGCAAAATAAATCAACAACATTGATTCTAGAAATGGAATGGGAAGAAGCAGAAGCTTATTGAATCTCACCCTTTCTCCTTATGTTATTTCAATATATACATTAATAAATTAAAAGGTCTGGACAGTCAGGGTCACATACTGTAAACATACAGAAGAGTTTTGCTACTACAGTCTTAAACAGTAAATACAGTAAATAAAAAAGTTGCCTTGTCTAAACACAGAATTACATTTATCTGTTGAAACACAAAAACTGTGGATGTCCGATATTAGCATCTGTTATATCGATATTTGTTATTGTTTTTTCCTCTGATAATGAAAACCCGATAACGCAATGCCTGGTTTTCGCCAAATAGTGTTCCCTAAAAATAGTTTTGGGAATAAACAGATGTATATTAAAGGGAAGGTCACTAGATGGCAGCATTGCAGCTCATTTAATGAATTTCATACTCATACAGTGCTTTGTACAGAGAAAAAAATATATATACTCAGGCCTATATTGGTATCAGTTGATATCGGAATCAGAAATTAAGTGTTTGGACAATATCGGACATCCCTAACTAAATCCTTTCCTTGTTGGTTTGTTAATCTCTCAAAAGTTTTCCACCTTTTTTTGGTATTGCGTGAACTTTTACAAAAGCCGTTTATTCATACAAATTGAGGGCAGCACAGCGGCTGACTTGCGCCAAGTAAAATATCAAATCTGAGTTCTAGAGCCTCCCACGCTGCTCTGTCAGTTTGACTGACTGAAGTCTGTAAAAAGCATTCACCAAACTGAGGTTTTTGTGTGTGTGTGTGTGTGTGTGTGTGTGTGTGTGTGTGTGTGATTTGCTGCTCTGTCAACGTGACAGGTCAGTGTGAGAGGCTCTTTAAGTCTGTTAAAGAAAAGGAAAGGAAATATAGAATATCTCCTTTGAGTGATTGTGGTTCAACTGTTAAGAAAATGCCTTAACAGGTTTATGGACTACTAGCTTGACTTTACAGCCTTTTTAACAGCCTTTTACAGCCTGGGTGATAATTGGTAATAAACCCATGGCTTGGTCATACAGAAAGCTTTTAAAGCAGTTATTGGATAACTGTTCCCGGAACAGTTTATCCTGCCTGGGCTTATCTTTATCTGCAGGATCAGACTGCAACAGTTCCAGCAGTGTTTAAGGACAAACCAAAGGTTTGGAGGCCCATGATTGGTTGATGATTTGGGGTTTAAAATGGGTGTCGCTTCAGATGATCCTTCTTTCTGATTCTGCTGTCACAGTTTTACTATTACTGTTTTCTAGTAAGTGGCTCCAAATCCATCTTGTTTCCAGATGTAGCCTATAATGTTCAGGGAATTCCTTACAGTGATATGACGAGAGGGTTCATCAATATTGTGTTTCTGTTGAATTGCCGCCTCTTTAAAGAACAGGAGCCCCCTGGGAAATTATTTTTTTTCCCTCTGAACAAACATGGTATTAACCTGCCTACACTCACCTGCCTGTACTGAAACTCATACAGTTTTTTGTAGAAGGTTTTTTATTCTCTCTCTCCAATCTTCTCTCCCATTCTGCAGCTCGGAGAATTTTTTTGTTCACCCCTGAAAATAGCAGAATCCTTCGAAAAGTGGCAGGAGAGAATCTCAGCTGGCTGATTGGATTGTCTTTCGTGCTATCTCAGGCTGCATTAAGCAGCCAAGGTTTTAGACGTATATAAAAAGGTGATGGATGCCTCCTCCTCCTTCTCCTCCCCCTTCTCTTCCTTCCTTCTCCTCACGTCTGGGCTGCTCAGAGCTGACCTCAGCAGAAGGTTGGAGGAAAAGGAAGAAAGAGAAAGTGATTTACTGACCAGAGTGGTAAAGGAAGAGAAGAGGATGAATGCCACTTAGCTTCCACGGCTGACAGTCACAGATGTGAAGCACTTCACTCACTGTTCCATGTGGAGAAGATTCACTGAATTACTAAAAGCTTTTCTGATTAGTTATCAAATGTTTTGTTATCCCTTATCTTCCTTCAATGTTCTCACACATCTGCCCATCTCTATGGTTAATGTCTGCAACCGTAACTGTGTGTGTGTGTGCAGGTGTGTGTTTCATTAAAAATGTTATTTCTTTGGGGGAGGGACAAAAAGCTGAGTGAATCTGTCTTTCAGCGTCCTCATACACGTTTTCCCTTTTTGACGGGAACCAAATTATTCATGCAAATGCCAGGGAGCATACTCACATTCACTTCTCCCCTATATGCTGTAGTGAGATGAGTCACCGGCATATTTTTTATGAAGGAAATGTCTTGAGATGTGGTGTGAAACGCTTCAGTCAGCAAATTTGTTTGGGAAAAACTTTTTTGTGGGGCTGCAGTCTTTTTTTTTTTTCTTCTTTTTTTTCAGTTACTTTTGCACAACTATTGGTTTGTGAGACCACTTTAGGGGTTCGTCATCTTCCATTGTTGTTTTATTTTGTGTCCAACCATTACTGTGCTTCATGATTAATTACTGTCATTCCTCAGGTTTAGTCTTGGTTACTCAGTTTAAAGTGCTAATTCATGGAGATTCTCTTTGACTTAAACTTTGTTGTACAAAAAGATGATGTCCTGGTCATCTGTAGGACAGTCATGATTTTTCTGAGTCACCTTGAATACACCCTGTATGGTGCGTTTGTGGAGTCCCTCCATCTTTTCATTAGCATCTCACAGGCTGTACCTGAACATGGAGGACTATTGTTGTTGATAGTTACTGTAAAATGTCTGTTTCTTCTTCTGTTGAACCACCAATTAATGGGACTTGATTCACACGTCAGAACTCGCAATTTATTTCTGCAACACATACGACAAGTCGCTAGAAGGCAGGCTCGATTCCCAGAGGGGAGGCCTTTTGCAGCAAATTTGCTGTTAACACGTGAATTTCCCCAGGGAAGGTCATAAAATTAAAAAAAGTAACATAAGCGGTTACATTATATTCCCAGAAGTCATCAACACCATTGCTACACAGCTAAAGGTACAACGATCGGTTGGAAATTAAGGAGCATGCATGTGCCTTCGTAGAATCAGTAATCTTCAAGCAAGCCGAATAAAGATTCCAAATAATTAGACCACCTAGAACCGGTTCTTCTCCTATTCTTACATAACTGTAACAGTACTTAGTTCAGGATCAGCTTTATTAATTCATGAACTCGTGTTGTGATGCATTCAAATCCTTTTGAGGTTCTGTTTTTTTTAAGTAACGTTTTCCTCCACAAACACACACTCGTGTTAGGGCCATAAAGACAGAAACATTAGTACTAGCAGCAGGTGGAGTGTGAAGATATATGACGTATCAGCACGTTCAATGACCGACCTCTGACACCCGTGTCCCAGTTTACGACCCCTGACTCCGTGTATGTATTTGTGTGTGCGCGCAAGTTCATAAAAACCTGCAGTATGTGTGTGTTTAGGGACATATCTGTGTCATAGACTTTTCAATTGCCTTGTTGGCCCAGCAGGCTGCGGTGTCACAGCTGGGGGGGAGGCCACAGACATCATTCAGCTATTAAACTGTTATTTGCAGGTGTCACCCTCAGCAGGGTCGATGCTGATTTAGGCGGAAACGGCCCTCAAGGTCCACAGTTATATACACACACATGCACATCTGATTCATGTGCTCTGCAGGTTGGGGCTCTGCAGTGTGATGGGGTGTTACGAGGGCCCAGCAGGGGAGCGAGAGGGTGAGTCAGATCAGGCCAGAAGGGGGGGCAGCGGGACACCATAGGAAAACAGGATGGAGTCGGCGGGCAGGGCATCGTGCTACTCCATTTCTTACATGATAAATGACTCTGGATTGTTTCCCTCTGGCCTTGATTTTATTAGAGAACTTTACATTCACTTCTTTGAACGGATGCACAGATTGTTTATTGTATTTTAAACAATGAAAACAGGTAAAAATAGAGTTGGAGGATCTGAAATCAGCAGAGCATGTGTGTACAACAGATATTTTTTAATTTAAAATATTCAATTGGAAAACATAATTTGGTTTTCACCCAAAATGGCATAGAATTCCATGAGCACACCAAACATCAAACCTGATAATTGTTAATCATCAGAACCATATCTTCCGTCTACAGGATCTCCTAAAGATTTTTAAACAAACTTGTTATTTATTGACGGGCTTTGGGTTTCGATGAGCGACACGTTGTCATTAAAAGTGTAATTGA
>NC_024320.1:14596411-14625595 GCF_000523025.1 Cynoglossus semilaevis
AGTCCAATCAGCTGTGATTACATTCATGCGTCATTTTCTTATCAGTGTCTCGCATCGTTTGTCATTAAACCTCAGAAAAAATGACTCACATTTCACTTGGAGCTAAGCAGTTTTCTTTATCTTACTCTTCACAGAGCCAGGCATTGGTAATAATGTGAATGTGATATCAGATGTTGAGTCATAAAAACTTTTGCTTGTCTTGAGATATTGTTTGTTTGATTTTTCTGGCAGAAAAGCTCACCTCTAAACCAAATGAAACTGTACAAATGTCTGTTCCCGAAAAAAAAGACAAAATCAGCAAAACTTAGATCATGTCAGAAAACGAACTTGGCCTGTGCCGGTGAAATGCAAGTGACTGGAATTTAATAAAGGACTGACAAAAAAGTAAAACTGCACCTGATCGTTACAGCTGTGAAGTGTCCATGGCCAAGGTCAGTCATTAAATCTGGTTTAGCTACATTAGCTTAGCTACAGCTAAATGTACAAAGTTTTGTCTTCCTCCTCTGCTGAATGGGCTTTTTAAAACACAGAGAGAGTATTTAAACTTTTTAATCCAACTTTTTTAAATACTGCACAATGATACAGTATAATGAGAATTACATTCAAATATATATGTTGTTAAACCAAAACAGTTTGAATCAGACCTGGCCTTAGGAGGCAGCTCCAGTCATTACCTGCTTCATTAGTTTTGTATTGTGAAGCACCTTCCTTTCCACGATATGGAGCAAATAAAATCCACACACAGACACTTTCCTCTCTGCCCCATGGCTCACTGTGCTGGGAACAGTTAGGAAAATCCACAGGGAAAAGAGAGAAAAAACTGACTCTGCATAACTGGAGATGTGCTATAAAAAGTTCTTATATAAACTGTATCAGTCTGCACATTAAAAAAAAACAATTATTTCAACTTTAAACCAAGGATCGTTGAGCTTGAGTTCTCTCTATATACTGTATGTAGAAAGTTTAGTTTATATTAGACTTCAATGATTACTTGCACTGTAAAGCTAAACTCCACTATTAGCCTGGTTTGAGTTGGACAGCTGTCATAGTGCAGTACATTTAGTTCAAACAGTCTACATGTCATGACTGCCGTCCGTGTCAGTTGTTAGCCTGAGCCACGTGTAGAAAAAACAAACAAACAAAGCATTTCTCTTCAGTTTTGCCTCCTGTGTGAGGAGGGTTTGTATGCACTGCCACACTTGATTAGGTTTGTTATTTAAAGTACACTTCCTCCGGGATGATTTTGTAAATCCACCACCTGTTGCTCTTGTTATTGCTTTGCTTTTATTTAAACTATTTTTTTTTCTTCCTAAGACATTACAGTCCACATCATAAGCCGGTCAAATATAAACAAAAATAAATCAGAGGAGATGTGACTCTCACCTTCATTTAATCCAAATTCATTTGTACCATTCCCTCAACCCAACAGCTTTCTACTGTTTCCAAGTACTAATACAATATAACAGGCTTTATCGCCAAAGCAAGACACAGCAGTGAAGTGAAGCAAATATAGAATCAGGTTGATATTGGCATCAGGACAACGAGACAAGATTTGCTGGTGAAAAAACATTCCTTGGCTTTGCTAAACGTTCATATGACTTCAGAAATGTCAAATTCAGCCTCATACCTTCATCACTGAAGCTTCGTTTTATTGCTGTTCTCACATGGAATAGAACATTTTCTCATAGCGATCAACAATTACACACTGCTGTGATTTTACTCTTCCTTAAAAAAAAAGAATAGTAACATACAATATGTTCCTATTTAGACTCTACTATTTAATGCATACCAATAATGAATTCTTTATTTTTACATTTATTTATTTTTATATCTGTCACCGTAACACTGCAGTAAGGCCATGTACAACAAAGATATTTTGTTACTTTATTTAAGTGGTCCTGGAGACATTGAGAGAAACCGACCTTAATATGTTTTTTCCTGGAGTTTAAATGTTCTCTCACGTCCCCATTGTTGTTCTTTTTTTTTCTTTATTCAGGAACTCATTTTGTATCTGGCTGTATTTGGCAATATTTTCTTACAAACCATCCCCATCTTGTCTGTCACTTGGTCACTACTCAAAGACTGCCCCAATATCTAGTTAGTGGTAGAGAAGCTAATTCACGTTTAGCGAGACAGCTTCTGTTCTCTTTATACTCATCTATAACAATTCCCAACTATACAATCTTGCTAACCCTGCTAATGATCTGCGTTTCAAGTGGGACAGTTATTTAACAGTTACCTGTGAGTATTGTCCTCGGAGCTGCTCACTTCATATTCAAAGTCAGTCAACTCTTTGTGCTCCACATACTGAGCAGCACAGCCCACGGGCCTGGACGGAGACAATGGGAGTTAAAAAAAACAGGAAGAAAGGAAGACAGTACATATGTGCTTAGGTGTATGTAAAGCTTGTGGCCATGGGGTTGTTGTGGTGTACAGATACCCCCCAGGGGTGGTGTGGGCTTGTACAGATACGGTTTAGCAAACAAGCTGTGTGCCAACAGTGTAGTGTAGGAAACAAAGCAGGGACACCATCGCAAATCCACACGACAAAAATAGGAGCTGGAAGCTTTTTTCTTCTTTTTTTTTACTGTGCAAAGTACATGACGTACTAAAGATTGCTACTGACACATTGTTGGTTATTTCTGCACCACTGGACTCACCAGGACCTGTGAGGGTGAAGCATGTGGTGGTGGGGGGTAGTAGCCAAGTAGCCAGCAGCAACTCGCACATGTAGGCTAAAAAAAGACACGTAGAAATTAGATTTCCTACAGATCTATGCAGTAATTCCCACAGCATTACTGCCTCGCCACCCAGCTTCAAATGAACCCCCACCACATACTGCACTGTACAATGATACACACCCACAAGTATATGCACTACCTTATTGTTACTTCACACTGAAGTATCTCGTAGCATCACTGCACCAGTTCAGCAAAACTAATATCAGTAATTGGAGGGTTTTCTTCAAACTCTCTCTATTTTTATTCCTTGGTGAATTACATTGTTGTTTGCAAAATGCTTCCGCTCACAAATTGTGATTGGTAATAGCGATAGCATTCTTCTGTGCTTTCTTCTGTACGGTACATCCTTGAGTAAAGAGAATAAAATCCAAATTTGTGCAGCCACACAAATGTGAAAGAGGAAAAATAGAAAAAATTAAAAAACAAACTTTGTATTAAATACTAGTTGCAGATGGTTTGTAATTTTGATTTAGTTATTGACAGTAAAAAGAGGAGAAAATGGAAGGAAGTACATGATTGGTTCACACATCACAACGTTAGCGTAGCCTGCTGACGACTTGACAGTTACCGTTGCCATGTCACTAATGGACCGTCCTGCTGTCAATTATCTTCACATCCAAGTAATTGAAAACTAACACAAATGACATCATCTTCCAAACCATTAGAGTGCTCTAGTGGTTGCACTATAACCCCGCCTCCAGTTAAAGGAGTTCTGTCCAGATCTTTGTGCCTTTTGTCCATTTAACCTTGACCTCTACTCCTCTGACCTACGACAGAATCAATCAGTCTCTGTGTGCTTCACCTCCAAAAGGGTTTGACTTTGGTTTCTAGAGCAACCAACACTGGCATATCCAATGAAGGAAATGCCTTCAGACTTCAGCCTTTATATGTACTTTCTATGGATATTCTAAATAGTGTTGCCTTGGTGGTTAAGGAAGTGGACTTGGGTCCAAAAGGTTTTTTTTACCACTGCTCACTCTGATGATGGGTTAAAGAAAGAGGTCACATTTCATTGTGCGCTGTCACAAATCATTCACTTTCTTTCTTATTTATATTGCTGTTTCTTCTTCATATGGTTGTTATACCAGATTAAAATGTAAAATGAAACAGAAAATGAGAGACTTAGGATGACCTCAGTATTGTGCATCATGTTGGCTAGTGTCCCAGTTGATACCACAGACAGAAGGGCTCTGCAGGATGCTGAAATAATAATAATCAAAAATCAAATGATTTCGTAAAACTGAAACTGGCGGCAGTGCTAAATTTAACGTCCACAAATGTGCGTAGACCACAGCAGCTCAGAGAGGCAACCAGAATGGACATGAAATAAAGTGTTTCATTCTGTCAGTCAACTGTAAACAGGCCTGTCGTTCCATAACCAGTGATTCATTTATTGTGTATTAAAATAAAGCAAAGATACAAACATTAAAACATGGATGTACATATTGAGATGCATCAACTACAGACTGGATCAATATTCCTACACTTTCATTCACCTTTTATCCCTCCATCCTCTACCACTTATCCTGTTCAGTTTCCCAGTGTGGGCTGGCAGTGATGGCTAAGCTTTTACCTCCAGAACTGTATTTGTGTGTACATACAGGTTATATATTAATACACCCCTGGGTTCGGTCTGAAACATCACTAAGGTTCAATCAAAGGCAGATACGAGAGGGAAATGTAGAGTCTGGCTTGTCTAATAAAACTGCTAATGATGGGGAGAAAATATATATACAGTATATATATATATATATATATATACATATATAGAGAGAGGGAGTATTTAATTATTAGATTCACTTATCCCTTTGTATTTACTTTATGTGCAAAAAGTGTCAAATTTTAAATACAGATATATATATTTATATTCATAATTATTGGCATTATATACACATATATTAATATTATTATGTTTAGACATTACTGAATAAAGTTTGTATGTCCTCAAAATCTTTTTAAATCATAGTTATTATGAATTTAAAAATAGAAATAGAATCACAGAAGCTTTAAACATTTTTTTTTTTTTTTACCAAAGCTGAAATAACACCTAGAATAAACTCAGTTTTACTGGTCGTAACTGGCTGTGAAAGGCTTTCCTGACTCACTCTTGAGAAGGAGTTCTTTGATGGAAATACAGTGGCTTTAATATATTCATGAAAATGTTATATATATATATATATATATATATATATATATACATATATATGTGTGTGTGTGTGTGTGTGTGTGTGTTATTTTTTCTCAATTTTGAGACAAAAATTAGAAGGTCACAATTAGAATATTATGAGCGGTTTCATCTCCAGTTTCCAGTGGTTGTAGAATTCAGGCAAAACAATTTTAGAGCCTAAGGCATTGACCATATGATTTTTTTTATATAAGAACAAATGTAAAACAGCCGTCTTTCATTAGTCTTTCTGTCTACATCTATGTTGTTCATCTGAATATGTTTACGTCCACATCTAACAGAGCAGAGGCTTTGCTGTGTTTTTCCCACATTTTCTGTCCAGTAGATACTGTTGAAGTCTCTGCAGAAGGAGACGAGTTGAACTGAATAGTGTTTTTGTCTGTTTTAACAACTTCTGTTCTGTGTTAGCGTCATGTGGCTGCTTTTCTAATACAACGAAAATAATAATATATTATCATTTATTTGCTTTGCGCTTTTTTTTTCTTCAATCCTGCAGCCACGTCTGCAACTGTGTCATTATTACTGCACTCTTATACAATGCATCAGGTCAAAGGTCACACATTGACTCACTATTAGAAATCTATACATGGATGTGAGTGTGTGTGGAGGACTCACAGCTTGAAGCGTGCCGTGAGGTGCAGTATGGATGCATGCTTTAGCTGCATTCAGGTAAAAGTGTGTGATTGATGGAGCTGCACTTGGACTCACACACCGTGAGATCCCTGCTTTAAAATGTTTTCCGGCGTGAGGTCGTATTTTATCCAGCCTGCGGTTACTTCCCTCTTTCTCCCTCCCTCTCTAACTAACTCTCAATGGCATTGCTTGTAATTTATTGTTTTGTTTTTAATTAAGTGGATGGCAAGCAGGTTTAAGTGCCCGGCTGTTTCTAGACATGCTGTTTTCTACTTATCGGATTTCTACATTCAGCACACAGCCGCTGTAAAGTTGGACCATGAAGCTAAACACTTCCAAAACTACACTTTGAAGCAGTTCAGTGAATGTCACCCTTTTACGCCGAGAAGAGCGATGAGAACAGAGAGGCTGCAGGCTGGATGCTGGTGAAAACACACTTCACAGACATCGAGATGCCACAGATTCACAGTGTCTCACTGTTGGCCCGCTGCATTGTCAGTCTGGCGTCAAGGAAACAGAAACACACCACCTGGATTACAGAGATGCCTGTCCAGATGAAGAAAAACTTTAAAGTGAAATGAAGTTGCGGCAGGATCGGCACAATCACGCCTCTGTCATTAAACACCGAGCAACACTTTCTTCTCAGAAGAATCTCTCAGACAGAAAATGACGGCCTTTCAAACATGTCATTACAGAAGAAAATGTGCTGAAAAATACTTTTCTTCGAATCATTTGAAAAGAAACTCTGACAGTTTCTGTGCAAAAGTACTGTTTGAATGTGACGTTTTTGACAAACTGCTTCACCCATGTCATCGTGACTTAGCAACCACCACGATAGGCACCTGATAGATCCAGCCCCGGAGGCTCATGGGAATGTAACAAATATCTTTGAACACAGTCAGCATTAGTCTCTGACATTGTTTACGTAAACAGGATGCCATTCATACATTTAAACACCACCAGAATGCCATCAATTCTGGAGGCTAAGCTAATCTGAGGTGGACCAAAGACAGTAGAAACATGTAATCTTCTCCATTTGGGTAAAAATGGACATAAAGATCTTGTGCCAGAGATGGGGGAAAAAAATCAGTATCTGTGATTAGATGGAGTAGGCATCAATCCCCATGACAGGAAGTAGCATTAATAAAATGTTTTTTAGAAAATCTAGCAGGACATTTTTTTTACTAAATCCATCCAACTTAATGGATCATTCAGCAGAACAAACAATCCAATAGGCTGGATGGCTGAACAATGCGTGTGCCTGACTCCCCTGTCTGCAGTCCAGGGCTGCCTCCTGTACTGAATGTGGCAGATCACAAAAACATGTAACAAGAACAGGGCTTTGATTTTGTAAATTTATTGTAAATAACAAGAACAGGGCTTTGATTTTGTAAATGTATTGTAAATAAGTTCATTTTCAGTAGGTAGAATAACATCAAAGCAACAGAGAAATTATAAAAAAAATCAATAAATAAGGGATTTATGAGGCATATGTACGAGTTGCGTTTGTATTGCTCTACAGTACAGACTCCTCATGATTCTCAGTTGCTATTATTGGATTTTGACATTTTGCTCCAGACGTCCTTTCTGACACGGAAAATACTTTTTAATAACTATAATTTTACATCTGAAAATGGAGCCTGCGTGGCTCTGCTGTGCGGAAAGGTAGAAATGTATGTGATCCTTTGCAACTTGAGTGAAATTATCCCCAAATTATTTCTTCTACGTTGTCTAAGAGTTGACCCTGGAAGTTAGAGTGTCTTTATAATAGGGCAATAACCTGCAGCCAAGAATCCAGGCAAGCTGCAAATCAGTTAGATTATACCTGGTGCGAACTGTGACATCTACGCTCTGTAAACAGTTACAGGCCATACATGAACCCAGCAGGTTTATTCCTAGAACGACTGCCATTGAATAAGTTGTTTTTCTCACACATCAAGTCTTTGGAGAGAAGGTTATTTGTCGGAGATCGTCACACGATTGTACTCAAATGGGGAGCTGACATTCAGAAATTGCGGCTCCGTGACCTTGTTGACCTTCTGACATTAAAATCCTTTGTTTTGTCAGGGCGCCGTTCATCAGGTCATATTAGCTCCCACTGCGAAAACCAGTGTTACAGTTGTTGCAGCAGATATCCTCCATCTTGGTGACATTTTGTTAATGTTGGACAATTAGAATGACTGTAATACTGATGAATACAGTTTGATGTACAGGCTACACACTTTACTTTGTTATGTCCATTCAGATTTGAAGGACAGCAGTGAGAGCGTGGTGGATTTCTCCCAGGTATCTCACCTTTGCATTACAACACCGCACGCACTCTAACTCCCCCAGAGGCGACTTCTCTCACTGTGGGTTTTTATTTTGTCAACATGATGGACAGGAGGAAATCAGCAGGGAAGCTGTGTAGATGATGGCTGTTGTGAATCAGACTGTTAACCTTTCCTTCAGACTCTTTCCTGCAGAGTCTCTCTGCCATTTTTCCTCGCGGCTCCTCTGCCGCACACACAGTCCTATTGTTTGTCCCCGTCCTGATTAAACACTCATTATAGAAACCTGTTTAATGCACGAAGCTCTCCTGAGGCAAAGCTGCAAGACAGGAGGTAGGATGATGAAGGAAAGGTGAGTGGGGAGGACAAAGAAGAGGAGATGAGTGGGATGAGAGGGATAGAAAAGCAAATTTGTACGCCTGTTGCAGCAGCGTTTGTCTCTAACTCCACTAAATGGCTTCAATGATGTTTGTCCGCTCGGTTAGCAACTGAGTCCTTATCTGTGAACTTTCTGTTTGTGATGCAATGTTTTCCCTCCTCATTTCCTTGATTGAAGATGACAAATTAAAGAAGCTTCTCAGCTGTTCTTTATTGTTGTCCCCACGTCCTTGGAGGCTGGGTCAGATCCCTTACCCCTTCATCTTTGTTCTTTCACCTACCAGAGCTCCATAAACCCAGCAGAGTTTCCCCTGAAATTCTGGAAACAGCATCTATAGACCAGACCACTGTGCTGTGTCCTGTTTTCATTACCCCGACTCCCCAGGAGAGGCCAACACTCTGACTTCACACCTTTTTTTTTTCTTTCCCGTCTCTTGCTCAATGAGCACAATAATCTGTCTTGATCTTACCTGCTGAGTCGGCTCCACTTGACCGCTTAAAGACTAGATTTGTCTCGGCAACCGCTTCAGAGAAGAAGACTATCGCTGCAGCTGGGAACCTTTAATCGGTGATCCCTCGGACATTAACTCTGCGCATAGGTGTACTGTAGTACAAGTATTTGTGAAGATAAGAATACTTTTTTGGGGGGGGCATACATGGAGTTGTGAATGTGTGTATGAATTGGAGAACCAGGTTTCCTCCTGTCTCCTTCCACAGTCCTGTATTCATGATGGAGATCAGATGTATAAATTGATGACGGTTGTGAATTGGAGTGTGGATATCTCACGTTTGTCTTCATGTGGCTCAGTGATGGCTAATGGAGCTTTTTCTTTTCACCTTTGTCCAGTGACAACTGTTCTTTGTCGACATCACAGGACCTGATTTAACCATAGAAGATGAATGAATGAGTGAAGGTGCATGAGGTCTTTCAATTATGGACAATATTTTCAGAGAAAATAATGCAGTACCTAGCCATTAGTGGGTATTGTTATCAGTTGGCATTGTGTCATAGTTGATGAAGCAAGAAGGTGTGATCACTCACTTTTCATTCCCCAGCATGCATGTGTTCCTGTGGATTCTAACCCCTAGTGTGGTGATTCTCCAACCAAGAGATTGTTGTACTGATGTACTGTCAAAACAATTACCTACTTTTACTTACTGTATATGGCTTTACTAGTGTTATTAATTTACTGCAAATAATTTGTCTTTGTTTGTCTATAGGACAGTCACAGGCAGAAAAATTACATACTCTTCCAGAAGGTGGCAGCAGATGAATATAAAAACTAAAGAAAATAGGAGAGCTGTTGAGGAAATCTTCCTGTGTGTCTTTCTGCAGTTCCTGCAAACATATCAACATTGTTTTCAACTAAACAGACCAGGGTTTAATACTGGGTACATGTTAAGTAATTGAAACTAGAAGGTCATT
The DNA here is from genome assembly GCF_000523025.1 of Cynoglossus semilaevis. Lineage (NCBI taxonomy): Eukaryota > Metazoa > Chordata > Actinopteri > Pleuronectiformes > Cynoglossidae > Cynoglossus > Cynoglossus semilaevis. The sequence continues at coordinate 14,606,045 of NC_024320.1, forward strand.
ACATTGTTGGGTCATTTTTTGTTTGGTGGTTTTCATGGGATTTTCCGGGTGTGGAATGTCCATTAAAACTCTTGGGATTGGATGTTTGTCGTCTTCTCAGCTCAACTCTCTCCTCTGTCAGTCTTGCTCCGAGGCCCAGGGATCATTCATGTTCTGTTGGTATTCAACACCTGCCTTCTCACGGCCAAGGAGGCTTTTTTATTCTCCCTTCACAGCACAGTTGATGTCACTGGCTGAGGAACAGGCCAGAATGTTCTTTTAATTTTACACTCTTTTTACTTAAATTTGAGAGATGTTTTTAAAGAGATGTTTTTGTTTCTCTGCATCCGCAGTATAAAGAGTGGCAGTAACTGGTGCAAAACCAACACACAGGCCACAACAGGCGTAGAACATAAACACATGAGTGGATCACAAAGCCATCAGGAAACATAATATATATCTCATTCAAAACCAACACGGCAGCTGCTTTCATAGCCTGATGCTTCTTTGATTGTGGTGTCCTCCTCCCCCCTCCTTCTCATGTGCCATTTGTCTAGTGTTTATTTGAAGAGGCCTTTAAGTGTTTCATTAATGTCTAATGAGCTCTTTTCATTAGGAGAATTAAACTCTGTCTTCCCTGCACCAGCAACACAGGTTTCATCCGCGGCTTGTGGTCCTTGTGGCGGAGCCAGCCGCAGCCATCTGCAACAATCACTTTTCTGCTAAAGAACAGTGTATTATGAGTGGGGTCGGCACGAAGTGTGGGTGTTGATCTTTGCAAAATGTCACGCTCTGCTTCACAATGCATGAATAGGAGTGTAATATTAAACAGCACCAGCCATATTTAATTCCCACCACAGCTTGTTCCTGGCAGAAGTATCACACGGCGGAAAAAATTTAATTTTACTTCACATAATTGAACATTGGCTATTGTTACGACTGCTTATACGATCCATAAAAAAACACCGTTATAACTGTGTCTCCCAGTGTCTGCGCTACATGCATTGATTAAGCAGAATGACGATAGCAGTTTGGCCGCTTAGTGATAATGAGGCAGCAGCAGCGAGGATGAATAACAGGAGATGGACCGTACACCAGGGAGGCGTAGCTAAATGAAAACTGAACGTAGCAGAGCGGAAGGTTGCCTTAAAGAGTGATGGGCTGTAATAAAGCAAATGAATGCTAAACACAGATACAATTAAAGCAGCACATCTGGCAACGCACCCCTGAACAGTAGTGTTAACCAGTCCCTGCCTGGAGCTAAGTACAAAAGCTCTGATGTGAAATATTTTTAGCGCCTGGTTACACACATCCATAATCATGTCATCTACTGATTCCGTTTTTCACTCTGCATCAGTCGCACAGTCTCGCTGTGATCATGAACCACAAGGCTCAAGTCTCACAGGCCGTTAATGTAAAGCCCAGTCCTTTGTATTGAAAGGAAAAGTTAATTAAAACCAGAAGTGATAGGATCTCTCCCAGAAGTGGAAGAAGTGTTATGATATCGTTACGGAGTGTGACTTTGGTTGTGCTTTAAAAACACTTCCATTCAATTCCTGACTTTGGTTGTGCTTTAAAAACACTTGGTTTCTATTCAATTCTTACCTGTAAAATTGTGTCTATATATATATATATATATATATATACATACAAAAAGTTCATTAATGTGCACTCAGCACCCCATCTTGACAGAAAAAACTGAAATGTAGACATTTTTGCAAATTTATTAAAAATGAAAAACTGAAATATCACATGGTCATAAGTATTCAGACCCTTTGCTCAGTATTGAGTAGAAGCACCCATTTGAGCTAGTACAGCCATGAGTCTTATTTCAACATTTTGAAACAGAAGCTAGAATCGTGTGTTTGAGGCCCGTTTGTATTTGTGACCAATCCAAATGATGGAGAAGGAGGGAAAAAAAAATCAGGAAAATATATTGGAATATCAGTATTCTACAGTCCTCGCAGTTCATTTGACCATTGTGTCAGTCAGCGTGTCAGCTGTAGACGTACTTACTGCCCTGTGAGGTTGGTCTGACACAAAGCCAGACATCTGAGCTGAAACTGAAACCACCATGAACCATGAGGTGGTATTTAGGCCAGAGGTGGTGCAGTGAAGCAAAAACATTTTCCCACAGTGTATATATACACTATAACTACAACAACTATATGTATTAGCTGTGTATTAGGGCAACAATAATACAGCATGCCTCATTTGCCTAGGGATTAAAGGATAATCAGGTGTTGGATAAATGAATAGAAACACATACATATACATATTCCCTTTTTTCATAGAATAATGACTATAATAAGTATTTGCTGCCCTTTAGGAATGATACACAGTGTGAAACGTGTGTTGCATAGAGCATAATTGACAAGTACTCCACGGAGCCACTTCAGTCTGTTTAATGCAGCTTCAAATCACAACAACCTCTGGGTTTGCTGAATTATCACCAGATCATAATTATCCACATCTACATTTTCTTGAGGACTTTGTAATATTCATCAGTATTCAAAACCACAGCGAGAAGAAAATACTTTAATTTTGGCATTAACATTCAAACGTGAGCCTGAACCCCACAACAACTGTGTACTTCAATCTACAACACAATACTCCAAACCTGTAGTGTGGTTTTCAACCAGCCAGTGGGAGAAAAACAACGTTCAAAACCCACAGCTCGTGACACAAACATGACTCTGAGGTTTTGTCGTGGTAGCCTGTACTTTAGTGTGTGTGACAAGTGATACCAGACTGAGTCTGTTAGATTCATACGGTGCGGTTGCTAGTCATTTTTATATGCAAAGGCTGAAATCATAGTCTGTAGGAGGGATAAGGCTGCAGAAGGAGAGAAGAAAAGAGAAGCAGAGATGGTGTTTCTTGGCGGGGAGCTGTTTTTGTTTTGTCTTTTTTACCTGAATGCTTGACATGGATGGCGCTCTGATCTGATCTACTGTCCACCACCACAGTGAAGTGATGCTCTGTTCCCTGTGTGGGGGAAGTCTTCATCAAGAACAGTGCGTCCTTTACCACGTGTTCAACCATCTCCTCGGTGCAGTTCCTGTTGTTCCTCACTTTCATCACCGCTGACACACACACACACACACTGTCTTTTTCACACAGATGCAGAAATGCCTGCTGCCTGACTCCTGTCTGTTCTGTCATCATCTGTGGTTTTTAATGCTCTAACTCTAACATCTCACTGTCTGCTGACATCTCTGTCCTGCTGCCTCAGTGACAAAGAGAAAATACCTCATATCTGTGGAAATGACAACGCTTTAGCACCAAGAGTTAGCAATTTAAATATTTAAGTTTTAATACGTAAATCCCTGAAAAGCTCTCTCTTCTCATGTATGTGCAATGGACATTAAAGACACATGCAGGAGAAGGCCCTTGGAGAGGCCATCGCAGCAGTGAAGCAGTCGGTGCAACAGTAATACATGCTGTTCACAGTCACGGTCAAAGCCATGGATTATAAAAAAAAATCTCTGTTGGTCTTCAATCCTGTCTGCAGCTGTCTGAACACCGTGTCTTCTACTGTTTTTGTCTTACCTGATTCTGCGGTAGTTCTTTGCAATAAAGCTCTACAGAGACCCCTGGTGGAATTAGTCCGTCCGTCTAAAAACAACTTTGTAAGAAACCTATTGTATACTGAAAAATATCAAAATACAGTAGACATAGACAAAATGAAGGAATAAAAAAAATCTCCGGTCCCCACAACATGAGTAAATCTAGATCCCACACTCAACACTTCACGTCACAGAGTTATTTTTCCTGTACTCCATAACCATCATCTGCACTGACTAGACCCGACCAGGGGGCCAAACAGAAGCAGGCGTTCATGAAACTAACGAGGCCTATTATCTCTGAGCTAGCAACCACACAATCATACAGCACAGTAATGTGTCGTCCCACAGACTTCAGGGTCCTCACTGCAGAGCCAGAAGTTCTCTCAGAGAACTTTTTTGGATGCAAAAAAAAAAAAAATGCATGAAAGCTTCCGTGTTTATCAGCAGATCACAGCAGTTCCTCCTTCACTTTGATGAAGTGGTGATGTCGGTTCAACCCCTGTTTGAGACCCTTCCAGCGCGCACTCTGACAGCAGCTGCAGCATGTGGGTGATAGGTGTAAATGAGAAGTCTCTGAGCTCACTCGCTGAGAGATAATGTTGTACAGTGGCCTATCATCTGTCAGTCACAGTGTGCCGCAAAGGAGCCAAGCGGAGGAAGAAGCGCCTCCTCACGTGGAGGCGAGGGTTTGTTCTTCTATTCTCAGGATCCTAGATCACACCAGGAGGCCTGTGTGTGCTTTACACAGCCTGCCCAAGGAGAGGAGTCCAACTCAGACATTATTACATCTTTATTTTCTCTCTCATTTTATTCCTAACAACTCAGGTTATTTTGAATAGATAATTCTTTTGGATCAGCTTTAAATAAACCAGAGTCTGCTGCAGGTTTCTGGCAGATCAATACTCTTGACTTTTTCTTCTGTGTTCCACAGTTTAAGCTTTAATTGTCGTCAATGTTGAGATCAATTGTCAAAAATATCCGTCTGAAGGTGATACATCTGCACAGTTAAAGGAGAAGCTTTACTTATGTTTGTACATAATTGTTGAACACAACATTTTCTATAAATGGGCAACACAGTGGAGGGGTGGTCAATGCTGCTGCCTTACAGCATGGTGAACAACTCGAACCCTTTCTCCAGGGACTTGTGTTTCCTGTCATAGTCTGAAAACCTGCATAATGAAGTTAATTGTTCACACTAACCTCGTCAAAGGTGTGAATGTTCTTTATTCAAAGGTTTTGACGTGAAAAACTAAGGATGTTTTTTTTTTTTTTTTATCTTTTCTCTGACAGGGAGTCCCATCAACCTGACTTGCCGAGCTTTCTTTGGGTACAGCGGAGACGTCAGTCCACTCATCTACTGGATGAAGGGGGAAAAGTTCATCGAGGATCTGGATGAGGAGCGGGTTCAGGAGAGCGACATCAAGTAGGTCCTTCGACGTCACACACGTTTGACGTTAATGAAAGTTATAAACTCTATAAGGAATGAACCCAATTTAAATTAGTTTCAGTTGTGTACATCCATTTTGATGTCTGATTAATTAGTGGAATTCAAACCCAGGACCTACTGCATGACAGGTGAACATTAGGAACGGTTTCTTCTTGTTTTCACGTCACAATAAAACATTTTTTAAAGTTAATGTTTTCTATAAACACTTAGAAGGTAACCATCATTAATCAACTTATTGGGGGAGAAATTCACTCCTTTTTTACTGAATTAATCTACATATACCAGATATATTTAATGTTTAACAAAGAATAAAATGTAAGTTAATTTATATGTAAACCAGCGAGATTAAAATTGGATACTATCAGGAATCAATTCTCGTTTATGTTGACCACTGTGTGAAAAATTTGAGAAAATCGGATTTCTCCTTTAGTAGTGAAGAAGTCAGAGGTGAACAGCTGTTTCCAGCCTGTTAGCACATGTGTGCATCCTCAGAGTCCCGGCTGCCCATCTGTCATTCAAATGGTCTTCATCCATCCTTCCTGTGTCTGTTCAATAATGCAGACAGCCATGCATTCTTTATCATGCATCATAAATATACACAGCTCAGCCATTGTTCCAGGAGTGAGCTGCCATTAGTGGAATGTTAAAGTGAGGGATTAAAGAAGAGACGGAGGAAGTTCACCACACTGTGTCGGACAGTTTTGATCTGTGTGAGTGACCTTCATCTGTTTGGCCTGTTGACTGGAGGATATTCAAGTTCCACACACACACACACACTAGAGCACTGTTAGTAAAGCTGGCATTGAGTCCTATTTGTTGATCAAAGCTTGCTTCAGTTGTTTTTGGAGTAAAGTTCAGCAGTAAACACAAATATTTTCTTAACACCAACCCATAAAGAAAAAAAACCTAACTTTTATTACTAGTACTGCAGAATGTCTGTGCAGGTTTAAGGTAGACAGGAAGTCAGACTAGATTAAACCCCACTTTGTGTCACCAGTTCAAGTTGTGCCTGAAAACCCATTGGCTTCTGTGGCTTCTATTACTTATTGTCAAGAACTTGTCTTTTTTTAAAGTTGAGATACATTAAAATAAGTAGATCTGATTGGTTTATGCAGTGAATGGCAGCTGGACCGTTCAACACTAGCCTAGCATTGGTGTGGTGACAATATGAACATAAATACCTATGTATGTATGTACGTATATGTATATATACATACAGTATATGTTTATATAAATGTATGTAATTGTACATATAGAACATATATATGTATATATAAATGTATGTTATTACACAGTAGTACAGTACATAGTACAGTACATATACATGCGTATATGTATATGTACTGTATGCTAAAACCTTTTTGACAATACAACTATTTAACACAAATGAACCACATATCAGTACCTTTACTGTCAAATATTAAGCACTTGTGCATGTGTCCTTTTCTTCCCCTGTACGTCCTGTACTATTTTTTCCCCCTCACACACACACACACACACACACATACAGGCAGAAAAATCCCTGTTGTCAACAAATGGCATCTATTGAAAAGGTTAACTCTGAGCAGCACGACAAGGCCGGGAGCAGAGACGGTGGCCCAGCCTGTGACCTGGCATTTCAGGATGTCTCTGTTAGCACCACCGGCACGTTCCATTCGGCTCCCAACTCTGCTCTGGGTGATGAAGGACAGCAGTCCAATTAGAGGCCGGAGTAGATGGTGGTGGTGGAGTGTGATGGAGTTAAAGATGGAGAAGTGTAGAAACTATTTATATAAGATGAGCTTAAATGGCAACGTGTCCATTCAGTTTTTACCCTACTATATAAAACTGAGCACTGTTTTTTCTTCTCTTTTTTTTAATTTGAACGTGCAACCACTTCAAACCTTCCTCCGACATCACTCCACGAGCTTTTAGCTTTGAAATGGAAATTAATCACACAGAATATAATCCCTGAAGGGCCGCCTGTAATACATGAAATGAAGCTTCTGGCACAGTGTTTCTCTGCTGGGATTCCCGGTTGATATGAAATGTTGTAGCCGCAGAACAACTCCTCAGATCCCAGAGGTAAAAAGTTTCAGTGTACAAACAGTAACAACAGTAAAGTGCAGGCTACTGAGAGAGCCAGACTTTTGCTGTTTCTGCACGGACATGGAGCGGCATGTGTGTAAAATATCACGTTTTTTTTTTAAGTCATTGATGCTACTAAGGATCTCCGGGAGTGTTGCATAACAAACACACACTGCTATGTTGGGGATAATCACACAGACTCCTGACTACAAAAGACACCAGTGCAGCTCATCACAGCCCGCCGCGGTACCAAAAAATATATTCCTACAGTCGTATCCTGCTGGGTGGAGGCCATGCATACATTTGGTATATAAAGGTAATAAAGGACTGGGTTATGTTTTATCTTCAAAAATGGACCTGACTTTCCAACATCACACCATCCAGACTGCTGTTCAAAGAGAATCCAACAACAGCGCCCCCTACCTCTTGAGCAGCTTGGGTCTTTTAAACAGCAAGAAAAAATATATCCTTCTTGTGAAATCAGACAGCATGTACTTCCTGCTGGGAGCACACGGGGCCTCAGTGGTGAGACAACAGGCCTGGGACCAGAGGGTTGTGGGTTCCAATACGAATTATTATCTATCTATTTATTACTACTGTTAAAAAGATAGTTTTGGGTTATTTTTGGGGGCGGGGTTTTGTACTAATGTGTGATTTGTTCTCATCAGCGGTGTTCTCTCTCTGTCTCACCTGCTCTTTTCATTCGACTCTGTTTAGTCTCTTCATTAATCAACAGACTTTAGACGGGCTTTCATATTCAGCTGCCCTGCAGCAGGCAGCCCTGGGGCGGAGGCACCTTTCTTCCACACTTTTAGCCCCGCGCATCATTCAACACAACATCAGTTGTACTGTCAAAGGGAAATCTGCTGCTACATCATCACTGTGTGTGTACTTCAGCTCAGCAGGACAGATTCAGACACCTTCTGGTTGAACACCAGCCGTCATCTAAACTAATGAATTCAACATTAGTTTAGATTAGTTATTTTTCTCCCTTTAAGCCAAGATGGAGGATTAAGAATGTACTTTTTGTTACTGAATGAGGAGAAAACCTTCAAAGATAATAGTTTTGTACAATTTTCCAACTATTTGTGTCTAATTTTACACACACTCATTCACTCACAGAGCTGTAAAAAAGCAGTAAAGTAACAGGTAGAACTGAGCAGTACTGATTGGACTGGACCTGGGTCCAGCTTTATTTACAAAAAATGCTAACAATTATTTTAATATCTTTTTAATGTGTATTGTATCTTTAAATAACTGCAATAACTGGTTATTTAACATATTAATCAAACAAAGATATTTCTTAATAAAAAAGAGATTTTTTCAATATTTACATTCAAATCTGGTTCTATGGTTTTTTTATTTAAATTTTTTGAGATTTTGTTTTTATTTCTTTTTTTTAAAGAAAATCCATTTTCAACTGTGACATCAATATTGGCCACTGTCTGTTATTTCATAGACTTAGACACTAGAATAAAAATATTTAATCATCAATTGAATGTTTCACCTACATGGTTAAAATGATATTAGCTGATGTGCTGTATCACTGCACATCTGCTAACTCACACACTTACAGTACAGCTTAGCATTGCCGTTAGCTTCCCATGGCACCAAAGAAAAGTAGGATAAAAAGTGTTAGAGTTAATTTGACCGAAGTTTCTGCTGTTGTCTCTCTCTCACGACTTGACGGTTCTGTGGCTGCGTCTCCTGACAGCCGGTTATACTGTATCTACAGGAAGCTTTTCTCACAGATCCTTTAAGTGAGGAAGTCACATAACGAAGAGCAGGTCGGTGAAATGCTATTTTTAAAGCCACAGTGATCAAACAGTTTCCACAGCTTTCCATGTCAAGGCTAAATTCAGTTTTACAGAAACATCAGAAGGATTTTTTTTTTCCTTTCGAGTTATTAATCTTTTTTTCTGAAATGCTCTGCGATAGTTCAGGGCTGCAGTGGATCATAACAGTCATGTCATTATCCTTCTGTCAACACCTCACCACAGATAGACCTACATCAGCTCCTGTTCATAAAACAGACTCAAAGGCAGACGCCTGTGCAGCTGTGTGTCAGTCTTCTGGTTGCTCTGAAACAGTGACAGCTGCAGTTACTGTGTAAGATCATTTATAGGTTTAGTTAAACCAGAGAAGCAGGAGTCCTCGGTTCATGAAGTCCTCAATCTGCAGCGTTTAGTGGTAACTTCAGCATCTACCATGGATTTGGACATCAGACTTTTCTGTTGTTTTTATGTCCTACCATGATGTCACCACTGTGTTAGCGTAGGTGAGCGACCTTGGTACTTATGTACAATATGTCAGTTCCGACTTACTGCTACGCTGCACCGTGGGAATGTACCTCTGACAGATGTGGAGGACCTCCTGTGTCTACTTTTGTTATGGTGACAAACCAAGGAGACTGCATGCATTTGTCTGCTCTGTAACATGTTTGGTGATTTTTAGTGATTTTTAGACCAAATTTCAAATACCTCTTCATCAAAAGGAACACAGTCTTAGTTTGGATCAATAAACACAAATCCTACCGAAATGAATCTCATCTGCTGTGTTCTCTGTCTCCCCCTACAGGACAATCAAGGAACACCTGGGCGAGCAGGAGGTCTCCATCTCCCTGATCGTCGACTCGCTGGATGAGAATGACCTGGGCAACTACACGTGTTACGTGGAGAACGTCAACGGACGGAGACAGGCCAACATCCAGCTTATCAGGAAAGGTGAGGCAGAGCTTCCGTCACCATGACAACAAGACATGGATGTTAAGTCCAAGAACTTTTTTTTATAATACCACATGCCTTCACTCTCACCATGAGAGAGATGTTCGTCACACATGAAATGACAGCAAGGAGGAGTCTGGGAATTTGTTTCTTCTGTTGTCAACGAACCAGAAAGAGGATTCAGAGGAGACAGGCAGCTGTAGGAGCTAATGGTAACAGTCGGCAGGGTTTATAGCCCCTCAAAACACACACACACACACACCCACACATCACCTTTCATCACCTTGCTGTGGTCCCTGGTTTCCATCCAAACCATGGTTTTAGTAGAGGAGACTTCGACTCTTTTTTGTACAGATTTAAGCTCAGCTTTAACAACAGTCTCATCCCTGATGCTGAATCATAGACGGTGTTGCTACACAGATGGCTGGGACAGAAGCCATTATGTTTCATGACCTTCACAGACTGGACTGGCAGGTCTGCAGGAAACTGACCAGTTAACATTTATTACACTACCCACATTCTCACCACTTTTTCCTGCCTCGGATTTAGAAGCCCTGATTCTGAGCTGAAAATAAATGTAGTCTCATCTCAGACACTTTCCTCATCTCTGGATTTATCCCCTAACACACACACACACACACACACACACACACACACTTCTTCACTTTCAACTAAGCTCCATCAGTAATGTGATTAGGTTTAACTCTGTCTCTTATTAATGCATTTGAATTTTCATCAGGTAAAAGTCGATGGGGGGGTCACTCCTGGGTCACACCTCCTTTTCTTATTACCACTTTTTTTTTCCATTTTTTAATTCTACTAGGACAGACTTTTAATGGCAGACAGGTGTGAACTGCCGGCTCTGTTTAAAGGTTTAAATGAATTGCCAAACAAAAACACTTTACGTTGCCTTCTGGAGAAAATAACTGTTTATCCTGTGATTGTGAGTGACTATTTGAACAAAGAGAGTGGGTGAAAGGAACAGGAGTAAAGCACTCTCCATTGCCTTTCATTTTCCTCTTTTTTCTCCCTCTTTTTTATCTTCCTAAAATGACAAAGACAGGGAGAAAATGGCTGTGGAATTGCCCTGTGCCGTGTCTCTCCATCATAGCCGACCATTTTTGGTCAGGAGCTAATTTGTCTTAATCTGATGTCACTGCAGAGCCGTTACTGTGAGAGAGGCCGGGCGGGAAACAACGGCTGAAAAATATCTGCAGCTCCAGGAGCATCAGCATCATTCTGTTTTCATCCTGTAAAGATAAAGCTGAAGTTGGGAATGGATGGTGATGTTGAAAAATGAGAAGAAGTGGAATTGATCAGAATTGACTCGTTAGCTGCACAGCTGCTTTAACTGAGGTTGATTTCCAGACGGAGGGGAGGAGAAGGCTCGTCTCCAAACCAGTTATTGCCCCTGCAACTTAAGAAATAACCCCAGAGTTGAAATGGCCACTGACTGTTTGGACGTTAATTTTGCACCACTGTCGTCTGTTGGTCTGATTGTTCTCCTGAAGGTCACTGGTTGGATCGGAACGCCGACGAGGCCCAGTTCCCACTTGTTACCTCTCCAAGTTCATCACCCTTTATCAGGAGAGGTGTCGGTCCGCTTCCATGCGAGCTGCTGCGCTCCGAGGTTGAATGTGTGTTGGTGATGGATGGTAATGCACACAGGTCCTGTCCATCCATGTTTATGTGCAGGCCTGGCTTTGCACTGTGGCCTTTTACTGTTGTCCATTAGTCAACCAATGAAGGCTGACCAGCCTGGTTTTGTGAGGCGTAGCTGAGAGGAAACGTTAACCTGCGAAAAATGGAGTGACGTCCTGAAAGCGCTGCAAAGGAAAGTCCTTGAAAAACAGAGACGCCATCATGAAATACAGGGCAAATGACTTGATTTTTCAAGGCAAGGTTCCAGACGTTGAAGCCCTAATGTTTGAGACCCTGGTCTCACGCTGTAAAAAATCACCTAACATCCTTCTGAGTAAGTGTTCAGTGCCTCGGGAGAATATTTGAAAAAGAATAGGTTGTAAAGCTGAAATATATTCAGATGAATTCAGCCTCCGCTTATGCTGCTCATGAGTTCATGTCAGGCTACAGCGATGACTGATTCCTCCGAGCGCGTGTCGACAAACAGCTGGGAGTTTTGCCTCAGCTCACACACACACACACAAACACAAACTCATGACCGATGCTCATAAGTGCCACAGTTGAACTCTGTCACATTTTGTTCTCATAGCTGTGGCCTCATTTAGAGTTCTTTATTATCCAGTTAGGCTACGGAACGCTAAGTGACAGGTGCAGATGTGACTGTGCTTTGACTCCTGTTCGACCTGGAAATGAGCAACAGAGGCAACAGAGAAAAATGTAAAAACAAAAGCAAGAAAACTGATGCAGGATTAAATATAACCGCAGGAGATGATTAAGAGTTCCCCTCAGACAAATGGCGAGGTGTTGCAGAATGATTTCACAACACACAGCAGCTAATGCAAGATATCCATCATGACTGAGTCATGCATTATTTCACAGGCGCTCCTGTTTTGTGCTCAAACTGTAACCTAGTGTGGAAAACCTTGGATTTAGACGACAGTTTTACACTTTGTAAGAATAAAATAAAAACCAAAATCTATGGTTTGGTAACTGACCTTGTAAAAAGTGCAAAAAAAAAGCATATTTTGAGATTCATGGATTCATTTTGCAGGTCAACTATAGATAGTTTTAGTAGGAGGATTTATGAAAGTACAATTCATATGAATGTGATTAACCTTTGACCTATCAGGTGGCAGTACATTAGATCAGTGGTTCATGAACTTCTACTGCAGCTCTTCTTTTTTGGAGAAGGTCTGTGGAGTTCCCCCTCATGTTGACATATTTACAGCAATTCTTTGAAATGAACTCCGAACATTTATTTGAAACTGAAACTGTGTCCTTCCCCCGCGGCCATGCTGCCATTATGGAAATGGCCAGACTGTATTTATGATTGATGCAAATGCAGGGGATTCAAGTTCTGTACTCAGATCAGTCGAGGTGAAGGTCTAACTCTATGTAAAAGCAAAAAGATGGAAAAGACGTCAAAAGATTTAAAACCACTTCCACATTAACGTTTGCAAAATGGAGCGAAAGCCAGTGTTTATAATTCTGTGAGAGAGCGCGGCAGCCTTAACGCTGAGGATGTGCAGCTACTTAAAGGCACCAGTGAGGCAGAGGTGGTTATGAATTTTAGAGAAGCCGTTGCTGCCCTCTCCCAGGAACTTAATGGATTTACAAATGCCTTCTTCAGCACAAAGTACAGATGCCTGTCTTTGACTTAGTAGATCACAGGCTTTGTGTGATTGACTGAGCTGTGTTCAATCCAGATCTGTGTCCTGGTGTCAGGTGTCATAATTCAGGCGTAGGAATTAATTTCTAAAAAGGTGAACGTATGGTTACAAGAATTTAATTTGATGGCACTCCTGTTCTTCTATCTTTTCTGGCTCAAGATCCAGCCTTGGATTATGTTGTATTTCGAAAAAAAAAAAAAAGTTTTCCAACTTCACTGTAAATATACAAACACACACACCGACAAAATGTTGTAAATATACAAACACACACACCGACACAATGTGTCCTCTGCCTTTAATCCATCCCCGGGGAGCAAAATCCTCTGGAATGAAAACAAAAGAATGTGAAAACTCCTTTTTTCACTGTGACTGAGATAACGTACAGAGGACTCACCCCCCCCCCCCCCCCCCCCCCCCCCTCTCTCCCTCTGTCTCGTGCCATGTTTAGCAGAGCTGATGTACACGGTGGAGCTGGCTGGAGGCCTGGGAGCCATCTTCATGCTGTTGCTGTGTCTGGTGACGCTGTACAAATGCTATCGCATCGAACTCATGCTCTTCTACAGGAACCACTTTGGCAGCGAGGACTTAGACGGAGGTAAAATCTGAATCTTATTTTTTTAAGTGTTGCAAAAAAAAAAACCCCACAGTGTCGCTGCTCTTTGGTGCAGCAATTTTCAAAAGGTGGAGAACATTCTGTCATTGGACTGAGGGACGTTAACCCTGTTGGGAGTATTTCTTAATTTCACCACACTTTATTTAACAATAACTCAAAGCTGAATGATGCCCCTGGTGGTCCATTTATGTAAATATCCATATGTTTTATCAGTTTAAACGATGCTGCGGCTGCCAGAGAAAAACAAAACGCTTCCTGTAGTTCCTCATTTCCAGGGAATTTCCCTCAGTCCACTGGAACTGTTACATCAAAAAAGTCTATGAAAAGACGGAGTTTCTAAACTGTCTCTTGAACAGCAGCCGTCCAGCCACAGATCTCTGCTGTCTAGTCACGTCTACGTCCAGGTGGAAACTAATCAGGGGCAGCCTGGTAAAACTCTGGACGCTGCTCCCTCACACACACACACACACACACACACACGATGTGGAACTTCTAAGGAATGACGTCTGGATTCTTTAAAAGTTTCCTTCACACTCAAAGTTAATAGAAACAAAACTACTCTCATCTATACCTTACAAATTAACCCTAAGGATAAATAGTGATGAATAACAACACCCCACCTAGAAAACAACCTAAAAACCTACACCTAAAATAAGGTTAAATTCTGTTCAATGAAACACAGTCAGGATCTGCTTTGAGAAGAGGATTGAAATGATCAGCCTGTAATTTAAAAGACTTTTTAGAGATAAAAGGTGTTTTAGAGATAAATAAATAAATAAATACACAAGACTCAGGGCTCAAGGAATTCTTTTCCGTTCCCATCTCTCTTTGTAAACTGCAAAATGAAAGACTGAAATAAAATCCAGGACACACTGGCAGACGCCCCCGGACTCCAGACAAAGACATTAGTGTGTAAGAACCCTCCTACTGGACCTGCAGGATCAACCCTGGCTTGAGAATTCATCAGACAAAGACAAGCAGTGAGTTTTAATTTGATCCTCCTGCAGTGAGTGTCTCAAACAGCATCTCTGCAATGAATTATGGGAGAGTGAGATTTGTTCTGAGAGTCTGAGGGACTGTTTGGGGTTTGGGGAAAAAAAACTTAGGAGTGCTGGAAGATAAAAAAGAAAAAGTTCAGTGTTCAGTTCTCTGCTGCTCTGCTCACACACTCCAACCACTGTCTAACTCTGGCTTCTTCTACGTCACTTACTTCAGTCGGACTCATTACCTCCTCGCTTTTCCGGCTACATGTGACGGCGCTGAGGCAGCGGCGATTGGCCTCTAAACTCAACTCCAAACAGCAATTGTCTTCTTTAATTGTGTGGCCTGAGCCGCCGTTTTAGGAGAGAGACAGATTTTCAATTTGTTCTTCAGTGTAAAGTGGACGAGGTTCAATAAGACACAGAAGGCTGCCTGCACCGCTCCCAGGAGACCGCTGACACTTCCCCCCGCACCGCGGTCGACTAGAGAGCTTCGCTGACACCACGAGCGCTCACACCTGTGCCGTGAGCTCTGGTGTGTGTACGACATGAAAAGCGCAAAAAAAGGTGTTAAGGCAAAAGGAGGGGCAGAAGTCGAATGAAGATTTGAGAGGAAACATTTGCCGTGGAAGGAAGGACGTGGTTACCCAGATACCATCGCTATGGCAACCACATCACTGACAGAAAGAGGAGGCCGCATCTAAGTTATAGCCACACACACACACACAGAAGCACACGCATGCACATTTTTCATCAATAACACCCTGGAGCCAGCGCCTGGCTTTCTCAGAGATGTACTATTTCCATCTGCAGCAGAACTGTGCACACGCTGCCAAGAAACACCCTCACTTCACTGAGACCTCTCCAACAATGCGGCCCACTCTGACACCCACCCGCCCACTCACTCGCTCCCCTGCCCCCCCCAACAATGAGAAAACAATGAGAAAACACAGCGCCAGTTATTTGTCATCCGTGCACCTTAGCTAAAGAGCACCAGGTTGTCACGGCAAATGGAAGGGAAAATGTCATCACAGGATCAATAATGGGCTTGTCGTGGGTGACCGTGAGCTCACAGAGGAGGTGCAGCCTCATCAGGCTGCTGTTGTAAAACTACGCACATCAGCGATGACAGTCCGCTGATGTGAGCATCACTGATTGTCAAGGAGCTCACACCCCGTGGCACGAGGTGGGAAAGAGGGAGTGTTACTATTTAAAAATGACACACTTTACAACCCAGCTACTGCAAAATGGTCACTAGGGCTCCAACCAGGGATCTGTGGGCTGTAAGGCAAGGGCACTGACCACTCCTCCACAGCATTCTCATCCCCATAGTTTTCTATTTCACTCAAAGTGTAACTTAAAACCTAAATCTTTGTGATTCAAAAAAACTGATGTACTTCAGAAGAGTGAAGACAGACTCAAGTTGACATCTGGGTAGTTTTTGCTGCTCCCTGTGTTCTGTTTTTTCATGTTAACCCAGGCATTTTCACTAATTGCAAGCTGTGGAGCGCGGGCCCCTTTTTTTCCCCCTTTGTATAGAACTAGGCCTGGTATTGATCCTATTAACATTCTAGATTGTTCTTATGAAAATGTCATCAAGACCCAATCGCATTTCTCTAAAGTTCCAGTTGAATCACATGTTCCCTTCATGCACACCTACATCATTATAGATGATGACTCAGCACCGCTTTTTGATCTATAATTGTCCATGGCCTTTTTCATCTTATCTTCTTCTTCATGGAGACTCTCATGTCTGTTTTTTGTTCAAGCAGCTGGAAAAAAAAATGTGGCTGATCTTTGTGAATATCTATGAAGCAACTGGAAAATCACGTGTCCCAGCGTGGACACCGTGGCCTGATATTAGTCTCCACACATGGGCCCTCACAGCCGTGTAGATCTCTCACTGACTTACAGTTCGTATATCATACATGCAGACCTTTACCCACAAGGCCATCTGTTGACATTTAGTTCATTATTCTGAAGGTTAATAACAGTGGGGACTCCGTTAGTTTTAACCACCTTAAATAAATGCAAATGTAACGAATGGGAATAAAAGTGAAGCCAAGCGTCACGGCTGAAACGATTGGACAAGAGGAGTTTACCCTTCGATTGTCAGACACTCGGCGAAATATGTCGTTTCAGCGAAATGGTCTCCTCTAAAATGAATGAATAAATCAAAGGTGCTTGTTAGCAGTTAGCTCTGCTAGCTAGGTTCCAATCTACTAAAATACTACGGAGCGCGGAGATTACGCCTCCATCTCTCCAGGCGTTTTTCTGCTGCGAGATCAAGAGTTCACCATCTAACTGCAGGCTCTCTGTGCATACATTACAACCTGCCTCCTCCTCCTGCTCCTGCTTCTCCTCCTCTGCCTGCTCCTTCTTTATCTTAAGCAAATTCCTGGACACTTTTTCACAGTTAACATGCAGCGCTTTTTTTTCTTCCTGTTGACGTGTTGCAGCGTTAGCAGTGGCGTCTCAGGATGCAGCGAAGTCCTTCCACGTTCCAGATTTACCCCTGTGCCACCCCGCTCCTCTTCAGCTCCACTAGAATAGCAGTTGATCTGCCCACGCAGCTTATGTTTCAAAGTGAGAGAAGGGGGGAAAAAATCATTTGTGTGCCCAAAAAGTGTAGAATACAAAGCCTGGAAGTCAGTTACCCCCAGAGTGACTCCATTTTTTTATTATCTTTTCATGTCGCTGATGTTGTAAAATGAACTGCGTGCTGAAAAAAATGTTGGATTAATTACATGCTGTCATGTAAAAGCAACGATTATCCTGCGGGATGTGAGTGAATCTTCTTGACAGTCCCTGAGCTTAGGGAGAGGAAGAAGATGGAGGGAAAACATGAAGCTGATAAAACAAATAAAAACGTGACGCTGCTCCATTTCTCTTCCGCTTGCTTCTCCTCTTCCTCATCTTTTCTACCCTCACCTCCTCATCGTTTTCATTTCTCTGCTGCGTGTCGAACGTGGAGCCATGTCTCCTTTTTCTGTGCAGGATCGGATGTGGTAATGAAGTCAAGAACATCTCCTCCAGCTCATGTCTCTGCGATGAACCGACTTCACAGGCTGTGCTCTCACTGCAGCACTGTCTGTCCCACTTTTCCTGAGACACATGAGGCTTTTTTTTCGTCAACAAACAAATCATTAAAACTAGATAAAATTTCTGTGTCCATTCCCAGAAGAGCTCTTGCACTTTTAAAACAATGCAGTAAATCTCACATTCATGATAAGGTGGTTTTTAACTTTTTCTTCTTTTCCTTAGTGACACCAAATAGAAACTATATTGTTGAACTGAACCTCATTAAGTATAAATGTCTGCTATAGATCAGCAGAATTTCACCACTTTTTGTTTTTTTTGGTCTTTGAAATCTTTTAATTTCTCCTTGTTCATTGTCCATCATTTTCAACATTCTCCACAGACATATTAACAATCCTCATTCCATCAGAATCCAGCAGAGCGCCTCCTGTTGTTATCTGATTCTCTCCCCCGTGGAACCACAGTCTGCTGTGAGACAGCCCCGTCCTTTCCTTATTTATGATCTATGGGGTTTGGATTGCAGGAAATGAACCTTTTCTTGCAGTAGCCTGTGGCTGCCATGCCCAGGCTTCTTTTTCAGTCAGATTTTTGCGACGTGACGTAATATTTGTTTCAGAGCTGAGCACCGTTTCTTTCAGCTGTTACTGGGAGGTGATGTGATTGGTCAGCGGGGACGCTGCAGTAATGAAAAGCCCTCAGATGGGCTGTTGGGCCCAGAGGTCAGTGTAACGGAGGCGTCCTGTCCGGGTTGAACAGCTCTCTGTTCACCAGTATGGAAATGGATTGTTAGCATCTGGGGCTTAGTTTTGCTGATCAAAGCAGGAAACATGATGTTCACAATCATAAAACATGCCCATTTACCTGGAGCTGAGTGTTGTTGGGGGATCACTGAAGCCCATTCATGGAGTTATTCAGAGGTTTTGAGGGAACAAAAATGCTTTAATGTAACTTTTTTTTATTATTATTATTATTGTTATTATCTGTCTGTGCGGCTGCCAAATAGCAGCTGTTATAAATGAAGCTACGGAGCGGTTTAGAAGTTAATCAACACACTCTTCTTCACAGATAACAAGGACTATGATGCTTACCTGTCCTACACCAAAGTGGACCCCGATCAGTGGAACCAGGAGACTCGTGAGGAGGAACGCTTCGCCCTGGAGATTCTCCCTGACGTCCTGGAGAAGCATTACGGGTACAAACTCTTCATCCCAGACAGGGACCTGATCCCAACAGGAAGTAAGATCTCTCTCTAATCCGGTGGAATGTTTTTGACTCCGTGTTCCCTCATTTGCTTGAATTCTTTGCATTTGTGTTGTGCTGTAACCACACCCTGCTACATCATCACAGCGCTCTTTTCTTTTATATCTGACCTGACACAGCATCAGTAAAAAAAGTAAAATGTACACTTTCTGAAGTTAAAAACAAAGAAATACTAGTACATACAAATAAACACACAAACACACACCACTGTGTGCTGCTGCTGTGATGATGCTGCTATTGCCCACTGACCTCGCCTGACCCCTGCTAATCTAATTAACTAATCACATCAGTGGCTTTAATAACATTGTTATGTCATCAGCCGTCATTTCAGCATCTTCAACTACTGGCCACTGTAATTATCCTTTGTGACAAAAATCCAAGGACGAGTCTTAGTTAAACAGTCTCCGTGTTTCATGGCCTTAAATATCTTGGAGAAACTGTTCGTAGGTTAAAAATCGGGGGACAAATGTCCTTACTGTGTTACATTTTAAATGAACATTTTTCTATCCAGGTTTCACCAACGACCATTTCCAGGATGACACCCGACTACTTCGAGGTACTTCTTA
>NC_024320.1:14625838-14666939 GCF_000523025.1 Cynoglossus semilaevis
ATATATATATATATATATACTGTCCTTTTCTCACTTCATGCACGCCCTGTTTTATGCTCGAAGGAAAACAGTTGAGTCATGTCATTGTCCTCGTCTGAATATTTGACACAAATGCTGTTGTTAACAGTAACTGGTTTGTTTTAATCAAACCTTTTTGCAGAACTCATCAACAACCACATTAATTATTGTCCAGCCAGAGAGGCTGCACTGGGGGCATTTAATTGATGCATTCAAATGTGTTTGTTTTTTAGCCACATCGCTGCGAGCAGATGTGGACGCACACATGTATTTCCAGACCATCATAATCAAAAGCTCAGGATGGATTTGCAGCACTTTGTTGTTTTACAAATAATCACCGCGTCTCTGAGAAAGAGGAATGAAATCCTTGCAGCTAATGTGTCATCAGGTTCAACAGATTTACTAAGACTCTGCTCAGTTGTTAACATAAAATCAAAGTTCTGCTCAGTAGCTAATTATACCGACTGTGTTTGTTCTATGTTGGAACTTTTCTCTTCTTCTGAGAAAATATACTTTCTTCTATTTTATATTGTTTTGAACATTAACTGAGATTTGACTGAGTTTTAGCTGCTGGGAGGATGTTGTTGGAACAGCAGATCAGTGTAAGGATGAAGTGTCCAGATGTGATGAAATCATACACACACACACACACACACACACACACACACTTCACAGTCTGTGGAGACTGTGATTGATTATTTTTCTAGTTATAGTTTTTTTTTACCTGTTCATTTCCATTATTCTCTGTTTGGATTCCCCTTGATGTAAACATTTTTGATATGTCTTTCATTTTTCCCTAAATCTTATTTCTCATTTTATTTCAGAAGACAAAACAAATCTAAATCTCATCTGAAGGGAATTAGATTTGTTTGTTGTTTGTTGTTTTGTTTTTTTGTTTGTTTTTTTGACATGGCAATGAAAGGTAGATGTCTGCATCTAAAGGTGGATGCAGAGAAAGTCATAAAAAATTCAGTTTCATCACATTTCCATCACCCTCTAGAAAAACCAGAATCATCACACCAACCCACACGTTTGCTTTCAACATGCCAGCTCTCTCACAAACTGTTGTTTCTGGCTCCGTCTCTGTGTGTCCAGCCTACATAGAGGACGTGGCCCGCTGCGTGGACCAAAGCAAACGCCTCATCATAGTCATGACCCCCAGTTACGTCCTGAGGAGGGGGTGGAGCATCTTTGAGCTGGAGACGCGCCTGCGCAACATGCTGGTGACCGGCGAGATCAAGGTCATCCTGATCGAGTGCGCCGAGCTGCGCGGCATCATGAACTACCAGGAGGTGGAGGCCCTCAAACACACCATCAAAATGCTGACGGTCATCAAGTGGCGCGGACCGTCCAGCAACAAGCTCAACTCCAAGTTCTGGAAGCAGCTCATCTACGAGATGCCCTTCAAGCGCATGGAGCCCCTGAGCATCTCCCACGAACAGGTGCTGGACGTCAGCGAGCAGGGCCCCTTCGGTGAGCTTCAGACCGTCTCCGCTATCTCTATGGCCTCAGCAACAACCACCGCCCTGGCGACCACTCACCCTGACCTGCGCTCCACCTTTCACAGCACCTGCCACACCCAGCTGAGGCAGAAACACTATTACCGTAGCTACGACTACGACCTGCGACCCGGCGGAACGCTGCCGCCGATGTCCTCTCTGGGCAGCCAGCACACCTACTGCAACATCCCTATGACGCTGCTCAACGGACAGCAGCGACCGATTACCAAGTCACCAAGGCAGCAGAGCATGGAGGAGGCCCACGGTAACAACGCCATGCTACCACTGCTCCCCAGAGAGACCAGTATATCCAGTGTCATCTGGTGACGGCGGTGGGTCCGTGTGACAACCACCTCCGGGAAATGCTCAGACCCTGACCAAACTAGATCCACGTGAACCCGAGGGCCTCTGAAGTACTCGCCGCTGTTGAGTTTAAACCACTAGGGGTCATGCAGGTGGTGTGGCATCTTTTGGGGTTTTTTTTATAAATGGTCTAATAAGAGCTTTTATTAAAAACTGAACATCAAAAAAATCAAGAAGAACCTTTTTTTTTTAGGTCTGTCTAACCCTTCAAGCCAACACCTATGAATTTACCTGGTATATAAAAGGAAAACAGGGTCCTGTGTAAATATAATATACATTCTATTCTAATTCTTTGTAGCATCAGTGTTTGGAACTTGTTTCTTTTAACTGTTTTTAATCATGATTTGTTTTCCGTTTCTATCCAGCAGCGAAGCAACGGCTGGTGAAGCGTGTGGGTTAAAGCCGTGTTTATCACCATCTTGTTGCTTGTCTTGTTTTCAAAGCTTTTTTTAATTTAATTTAAGTTTATGTTTTTGATGGAAGTTGGAACTGCAAAAATGTGCAGCCTCTGCCAAATGAAAACAATACAGTTTTAGGGGGTGTGAGTAGAAGTGGACTCGACCTGAATATGCAAATGATGGCAAAATAGCGGAAATAAAGGGGGTCAAAGTCCAAACAGTCATCTGTGGAGAAGGTTTGGTCTGTGAAGGTACGAAGAACACGGTGCTAGGCTTCATGTCACATCTTACTTTGAAAGAAAAGAAACTTTGACATTTACCTTAACAGATGATTGAAACCTAATTGTGTGTGTTATTATTTTATGAGAAATAGAGGAAACAAAGTCTATTTTTGTAACAGAGGACTATTTGCTTAGTAAAGCTATAAATATGGAGAAACAGGAGGGAGTGAGGAAACATGGGAAAGTGCGTAAAGTCATGAACAACCATCAGCTGAACACTCGATGGTTCAACTTAATGTTTTTATGCAGAGGTCCCCAACCACTGGGTCCCAGACCAGCATGGCGCCATGAGTCATGTGATTCGAGGATGAAGCATTTTACTGATTATTGGTGCGAAAGTACTTTTTTGATGTAATTGTTGCAATCACAACACACCTCAGGAGCCTCGTCAAAATAAAAGTCTTTGAGGAGTTTTTTCCAAAGACTTTTATTTTGACAAGCCTACAGAGGAAACAGAATACAAATGAACATACACTCATATGACAAACCCTCTCTGCAAAATATTCAGCCAATTGGTGTCTTTATTATTGTTTTATTGATATATGGTTTTATTTTGTCAATTTTCTCTCGCAGCACCTCGACGACTGCTCTGTGAGAATATAGACACAGAACTGATCTGTGGATGAAGCAGGTTGAGGGGCTCTAGTTGAAATAGGAAGAATTTTGACACTTCCCACAGTTGACGGCAGCTCAGCGGGATGTTTTGTAGGTGTTGCAAGTTGACTTGTCAACACAGCAACACCGTCGATGATGTCAGAGCTGACAGAGGAGAGAGAAACTACAACTAGCTTCTTGTCAGTGGCCCAGTTTTTGTTGGGTCAAATGGAGTTTTTCCGGTTCTTTCCAGGCCTGAACTGTTTGATCTTAGATGTAAAATAGCAACAGATAGGGCTTTGACGTCTGATCAATGCTTGACATAGAAGTTTTCCATCAAAAGTCTAACAGTTGTTATCAAGCTAACACTTACTGTACAAGGCCCCACTTCCAGGTCAGTTGGTACAAAGTCAAAACAAAATGGGATAAAAAAAAATAAAAGTTGAAAGCTGGAAGTTTTATTCAACGGGGAAAGGGACAAAGGAAATACTTAGTATTAGTATTTAGTATTAGTAAATTTACCAGGAATATGTTTATACTACACATAATAATATTAAAAATTTTGGACAGAAGCAAATTGCATATTTTTCTTTTCAGTTGTTGGCACATTAAAGAGCTGAGCTGCTCCGTGCTCTGTGGTCTCCTTTGACTGATTCCCCTCTTTATGAATCACCTGCAGGTTTAAGTAAGGGACAGATCTGGACTGCAGGCCGGCCAATCAAACACACTCACTTACAACATTAACAGTAACTAGTGCAGATATTTTCTTTGTCCTTTTTTCTGATGAATAAAGATTCAGATGATTCACCAGTGTAGATTCTAGGCTTTTATTTCTTTTGTTTCACTCTATCTTAAAATGGGGTTGGAAATAAAATATATCATTGAAAACAAATCCTTCTGGTGAATCTGTTAGGAGACTAATGGCTTAAACCAGAGAAGAATGTAGTGAAGATGGAAAATAAATAAATAATGCAGTATTTGAACCTATACAATTAAAAAAATATATTTATATATAAAGTAATGTTAGACCAAAGGAAGACGGAGTGTGGCTGTGTCAGAGCTTTGAAGGCCAACCACACACACAACATTAAAACATCTCCAAATTCACCAGTACTATCAAAATATGCAAATAAATCATTGACAACTTTTATTTCCCCATATCCTCATCAAGAGTTTTAATGATGAGGCTTTGTATTTTTGACCTGGTCTGTGAGCGTGCGTGTGTGTGAGTGTGTGTGTGTGTGAGTGATGACAGTCAGGACCATTGACCATATCTAAACAGATGAGTGACTTGTGATTTTTTTGTGTAAATATTATCAAGAGAAAAAAAAGGTTTTGTGTTTTTGTTTTTTCAGATGAAGACAATCGAGCCATAATCACAAAAAAAGCTGGTCGTTGCTTACAGCGCCTCTGACCGTCCGCCGTTAACTGTTCGACTTCAACTTTGTGAGAAAAAAAAAATCTGATTTGAACAGAGGCTGAGCCGCATTTCTGTTTTTATGAAAATTAATGTTTCTTTGACAGTGATGATGATGATGATGGTGATGGTGATGATGATGTTTTTGAGGATGATGATGGTGATGTTGAATATAATGACACATAGCACAGAATAATTTCAGGCACTTTCCCAACTCTGGAGATGACGTCTCTCCTGTTTCTGATTTATTTTCTAATATGTATCTGCGATGTTCATTAAAAAGAGATACTGTTATTATTATTATTATTAATAATAAAATCACTTTGATGATATTGTGATTCCTCCACGTTGTGTGTGCGTGTGTGTGTGAGTGTATCGACTGACATCGTCATCTGGATTTACTCTTTCATTTAACAGCGGCGTAGTTGCTGATTTTGTTTTGTTTTTTGTTTTTGTTCCTGGCACAAAGAAGCCACAACTCTGCCGACTTTTGCAAAACCTTGAAAAAACAATCAATAACATCTCCGTATTCCATCCAGAGACCTTATTAGAGCAGCGTGGTTC
This sequence comes from Cynoglossus semilaevis, assembly GCF_000523025.1. Classification (NCBI taxonomy): domain Eukaryota; kingdom Metazoa; phylum Chordata; class Actinopteri; order Pleuronectiformes; family Cynoglossidae; genus Cynoglossus; species Cynoglossus semilaevis. Next base: position 14,630,973 of record NC_024320.1, read on the forward strand.
CTAAAATAAGACTAAATCAGCTGAAAAAGGGCAGGGAGATGAGGTTTTAAAACCTCTGTGTCCTTACACACCTCAGGGTACGCTTTGGCTGCAAATGCAAACGTGAACAGCTGCAGCAAGTATTAAAAAAAAATTCTGTTTTCAAAATTCAGTTTCTAAACGCAGGACAGTGACTGGTGTGTGTGTGAAATGTCTGAAAGTGTTTCAGCTGAGTTACCTGTGTCTGCGTCATGTGACACAACTTTGCCGGTGTCAGTACATCTGTCAGGTTTATAGCTCTGAGAAAATAGAAGCTTCTTGTTTTTTTACACGTCTTCTGGCAGTTGAACAATTTCATTTTTTCTTCTTCTCTCTGCTGTGCCTTGGAACTGATGTTGTTTTGCTTCAAAGCTGCGGCCTCTGAGAAAAAAGTCCACAGCAAAGTGTTTTAATTAGCTGTGGAAAAACAACTCCTTTGAGGTCTTGGTCTTCTCAGGTATTTACTGAGTTAAATCGGGGACTTTTGAAGGATTAAACCTAGATGTGGGCTCAAAATAAAAAAAAATAAAAAAAAGAAACCACTCTCTTAGACTGTGATGATTCTGCAGCAGGCGATTAGTTTTTGTCTTTCTGTTGACAAACTTGTCCTGTTGAAAAACTATAAAATTATTTTATTTTATTTAACATTTCATTAAAGAGTATTATGGAGTTATTATGGCATTTTATGTATCAGCATGTAGCTTTTCTCACATTGCCTGTAGGTGGTGCTAGATACCCATTTAAAAGACTTACTCAATCACTCTTACACACTGGTGCATTGCTTTATATAAATTCAATCATGTAAACTGGTCATACTTTTTCCACGAGAAAAATAGAAAATCATTTAAAGCGGTCACTCTTATCCACAGTGATATCGAGCTAAGTAGTGGCACCACATCGAGAGCTGTAGCATTTCACCAAAACAAGGCTAAGGTAACGCTGCTAACACACTCAGTCGGTCATCTCCTCCAGGCTTTACAAGCAGATGTGAATCTTGTGAGTTGCGTTACTGCCATCTACTGGGTGTATTTTTGTGTAGCAAAAACTTTAACCTAAACCACCTCCAAATCAGTGTCAACAGGAAGGCAACGGTAGAAAACGTTACTGGTGTTAGCAGAATGAAACACGGTTCGTTTTGTGTTTGTTTTATCTTTTAAAATGTCACAGTGCATTCCATAAAAGTATAGATTAAAAAAGAAATAATAATATTTTAAGTTTTTTTGTTTTGAAGGCCATATATTGCAGTTAAGGGAGGTGCCATGTTTTACTTAGAAGAGATGTAACGTCCAAACAAATAAAAATATTAAATATTAAAAGAAAATTAAAAAAAACAATTTAGTAATTCTCCTAAGCCATTTTTAACTATATGAATATTTACAGACTGACAAACGTCATTACAAATATATGTTATTAAATTGGTATCTACAAGGGAAATGATTGCTAATGGGACTTGTTTTAGTTGTTTTAGTTTTTTGAATGTCTTAAATTGTTTCATCAATTGATTGTCCCATCAATGCTCCGGTGTCTGACTATCCTCTCCATCATATGCCAAACATTTTTAATAAATACCTGCAGTAATTTAGCATCAAACACCTCACATTTCACAGCATGACTACAGAGGACACACCAGAGGAAACAAGCCGTCAGTCAGTCAGTCAGTCAGTCAGTCAGTCAGTCAGTCAGTCAGTCAATCAGTCAGTCAGTCAGTCAGTCAGTCAATCAGTCAGTCAGTCACCTCAGCCATGTCTTTAACATAAAGCTATGTTTGAACAATGAGTAAAGAGGCCAGATGTTTGTCTCTGTGCTGTGTGGATGTGTCGCCATATGGTGTGTGTGTGGGTGTGTGTGTTTGTCTACACAAGCAGGGGTGTGTTGTGGTTTCTCCTCAAATAAAATCATCTTCACTTCATTACTGTGTCACAGAGCAATGAGCTCCCAGAACGGAAGAAGGAAGAGAAGGAGAGAGGAGTAGATGGGAGGAGGAGAGGTTGGAGAGCATGTCAGGCTAGGAGCTACATCCACTGAACTAACACAAACACACACACACACACACACACACACACACACACACCATTACTCACTATAGCAAGGTATACCATGCTCCTTCATGTCCCACAGGGCCTTGTTACTGAGAGCTTCTTGCACTGTGTCCTGTGTGAGTGTGACATGACTTCCAGTGTGTGTTTGTGTGTGTGTGTATTAAATTGAAGAAGGCAAAAGTATTTGGAAAAGGGATGCAGGCGGCTGTTAGCCCAGTTCTGGAGAGTAGTTCTGGATTTATCACACTTCAGCATGGAATAATTGCTTGGTTTTAATGCATGTGTGTGTGTGTGTGTTGTGTGTGTAAGTTTAATGCTCCAAGGATACTGGTCACTGACTGAGCAAGGACTTTCATTTTTAATTCCTCTATTTTTAAAGAAAAAGCAGGCAAGCCTTTCTGAATGACTCTACAGTATAAACATAGATCATGTCGTCTTTCCACCTGCAGGGATTTAAGGGTAAATTGGATTAAATGTAGTTGGATTGCCTTGGTTAATAAATGCATAAATTTTTTTTTCAAATTTTAAATCTGCATTTTGCATTCAAGTCTAATGATCTGTGCTGCTGTACACCTCTAGCAAAGTCTTTATTACTGCTTGTTATTTATTACCCCTAAATGCAACACTGACACTAAGATTGTCACCACAAATATTCTTTAAATTTACTGCCATATAAATGTTTTTATAACTTACAATAATCAGTGTCCCCCAGGGGTGAGCTAAGATCAGCTGTTCTTCGATGGGTTCAAACGGCAACTCGTCTCATTACATAACTGCCACCTACTGACTCTGTTTACGACAACATCTCCACTAAGAAGTCTGCAAAATCCACTGACTGTTTGAAATATGGCCGCGCAGAGGTAACGCAGTCATTACGCAGTAAATGCCGCCATCTGCTGGGCCAACTTTCTCTCAGCAGTTTGTGAAGCTTTGGGAGCTGATCATGTAAAATAAAATCAAACAAATATTTTGAAGTTTAAATGTTTTTTGTCCTGTGGCTCTTTGGTTTTACACTGATGTATTAATTCCTAATACACACCCTAGCTAATAATTTATTTTTTCCTTAAGAAAGCATCCGGGTCATGGAGCACAAAGTGGAGTCGTGAGGCTGCCGGCTGCTGCGAGTTTGTTTTACTGTCTACGTCGAGGCGGCGCAATGAAACCATCCAGGTATGCTGATTAAAGCTTTGAATTTCTCATCTTAAACTCACTGATATAATCCAGTTCAGTATGACTGAGAACGCTTACTGTTGCTGGGAATGCATTTCTGGTTCTTTACATTTGATTAAATGCTTGACAATGTAAAAAAAGAAAACGGGTGGTGAAGATTTACTGCAGGTACGAACAGGTTTCTCAATATGTGGTGCTGTGTTGCTGGCTGAACCAGGACCTTTTTTTTAATTGAAACCCGATTGGCTGATATGACCTGAACAAACGGCCACGTAATAAAAAAGTATTGGAAAATACCTCTATCTGATGTTTAGAGACAATTTACTAGGTTTTAAATTTGACCTTTTACCTCATTGGTTCCCAAAGAGTGAGAAAGGCCCCCCCTAGGGGATGTATGGCTATTGCAGGGGGTTTTGGCAATGCAAATTCATTTAAATTCGAATAGTATCGTTATTTGTCCTACAGTGGGGTAGTTACAGTTACAAAGAATTACCGTTTTGAACAACAGGTGAAGTGATGAACACAGCTGTTGCTACTGCTGTTTATGTGGCTGACTGGGTTGGTGTGCTTGCCTTAAAACAAGAAGAAACAATCTGGTTGAAACCCTGACTGTAACCGATGGTTTCTCTGTACTGAGTTGTGTTCTCTGTGCAAACACCTGCGGTTAACAGCTGACCTGACCTTGAAAACACCTGCGGTTAACAGCTGACCTGAGCTGACCTTAGTGATCTGCTCATGCTGACACTCCTGCTGCTGGACAAACTTTCTTTGCAGGGGTGGGGATGGTGGGATGGGAGGGATGCTCACAGCTAAGAATGTTTCCAAACGTGCAATACTTCATAAAAACTGGACCGATACTTCCAGGTTGGAGAAGATTAGTTTTAATAGCTACACTCTTGACACTTTTAGTAAAAGCATCTGGGAGACTCTGTAATGGTTTTGGGCTGTGTTTCAGCCAGTGCAGACAGCCACTCTGCTCCTGGCACTGATTGAAAACACCTAAAATAATTTGCAAATGTGCATCTGTGACATTTGTGGTATGAGAAAAACACGACAAGGCAGTTTACTTTAAACACATAAAAGGAAATATATTTTTTTAAAAACCAAATAACAAAAAACAACAACATTTTCATACAGAAGAGCTGCTTTAGTCATTTGCAGAGGTCATTTACACAGGACTTCAAATGATCAACTTTACCTGAAGTGGCACAACAGCAGCAACAAGCACTACACGGTTTGTCATTTATTTATTCTTTTTTTTTTTGTATTTATTTTCTTTTTTAAAACAATCATTCAAGCTTTGACTGATGTGTCTTGCGTACCGGGGAGTGGCGTGCCACGTCTGGTAAAGCATGAAAATGTCATGTCACATACTGAGCTTCTTTTCGAGGGTTAATATTAATAATATACACTGGCTCTTGGTTTGAGTTCACTCGAATGACGTACGCACCACTGAAACATTAATACACAAAATTGGAGTTTTATTTTCTCTCCCTCATTTTTTTTTTCTCCGGAGACGACAGTAAACAGTTCCAGAAGCGTGGCTGCAGGATTGGAATCTTTGCACTTTTCCTTCCCAACACAACCACAGGAACACTTGACTTTTTTTATGGCCCTTTTTCTGAGGAGGGGGGGAAAGAAAGCGGCTGTTGTGACTCGCGGCCCTGCAGAAACAGGACTGTGCATAGGTGTTTCCTACTCACTTCAGATGCAGAACATTTTTTTCTTTTGTGTGTTTTCCCCCTAATGTCAGGAGCCATTTGTTATCGACGCTGTGCTTTTCTCAAGCTTTTCATTCTTCTTCATTGTTGTGCAAAAAATATGAGATGTAAACAAAGAACAGAGATTTCCAAGCAGGAAGTAGGGAAACGATGCTGAGGAGGAGAGGATTGAAAGATTCGTTGTAGCTCCTCAAACAAACTGTCAGGCACAGGAGGGACACACCGTGGGAGGGGGAAAAAAATCAGGAGTCAGGAGAGAGACTGAGAGAGAGGAAGTAAGAAACTGCCAAGTTTCCTGTGCTTTTTTTTCTTTTCTTTTTAATTTCCTGACTCTCTAACGTGAGGAAGTCACTTGTTGCCACTGTGGCAGCTTCCCATGTGCTTCAAAGTTTCAAAATCGGAAGAAGAGAGTTTTTTTTCTCTTTTTTTTTTTGGACAGAGAGGGAACATTTAAGTACCACATGAAGTTCCTTAAGAGGTCAGCACACGTTCCCACCCTCACACACAGGCACCCACGTAGACTGATTTATAGTCATGCTCACTATTGCCTTCATTATTACCTTTTAGAAAAACAAAAAGAAAAGTACAAAAAAATGTCTACCACACTGTTCCTCCATTGCAGAGCCTTTAACTAACAAGTGGACAGAACCTTATCACTTTTCTTCCATCATTTATATTTATATATATATATATAATATATATATATTTATAGGTATGTATATATATGTACACATTGATATGCCTTTTAGGCTGTAGAGGAAATAAGAAGATGAGGACAGGGGGCGGGACAAAGATTTCAATTCTTCACTTCCCTCTATATCCACCAGTTCATCTACAGATGTGTGTGGTTCTGATGTGTTAGAGGGTAAGACAGGGGCGATGTCTGAACAAAAGGTTAGCATCCATGTTGGATCACAGATGACCGTTGAGGGTTGTTGTTGTTGTTGTTGTTGTTGTGGACGGAGTGGCCACTGTGGAGTGTGTGTCAGTACACCCAGGAGACAGGCACCCACTGCGGGGTGGTGGACACCAGGTCCACAGCTTCCTCCAGCAGGCGGATGGTGTCGTCAATCTCGTTGTTTATGATGGTTTGGTCGAAGTAGTGGGTGTAGGTTCGCTGTAGCATCTCAGACTCCTTCTGAAGCCGCTGGAGAGAGTCATCCTGAGAGCAAGACAGACCAGAGAGAGCTCAGCGTGTGACGTCATTACTGCTGTCATTAAACTATGTCTAGAAATGCAAGAGAAATTCAGATGTGTAGTTTGGTGATTCCCTTAAACCTACAGTATGTGGATCAGTTAAAAAGACCACTTTACCACTGAAGGTGGCCTTGTGGACAATCCAGCTGTCAATCACATACAATGTTTTGTCATTTTCAACTCTCTGTCTCCTTGTCTGTTTATCATCCAGAAAGTGACATAACGGTAACATCCAAACTACAGCATTATTCGTGATTCGTGGTTGTTCAAAAGGGGTGTCCATGACCCTAAAGTTGTCCACAAAAAAGCTCTGCCTGGAGTCTGGGAAAAGTCTTAATGATTGGACGATGTTTTATATTTTATTTAAGTATAAGTTATTATTACATTTTTGCGTCCAAATAGATTAATGAAAGCAGAAAATGGTGTCTTTTAGGTGGAAATTTATGCCTGAGCTGGGCCCTGTAGTCAGTCAGGTTTGTTTCTATCCAAAAATACTTTTTAGGGTTAAATATTGTATTTTAACTTGTGGTTTAAGGGGATACTCATAAAAGTCTTTAACACATACTAGACAAATACTAGCTCTATACACTTTACAAGTCCCAAGTCAGTACTTACAGGAAGTTTCCTGCACCACTTTGGAAGCTTGCATGCAAATGGAAAAAAAACCGTGCCGAAGAAAATACAAAGACATGTAAAGCAAACGGCACGCATGCAGTGACAGAAAACACAAATGCAGAAACGTCTTCACGTGGAGTGTTTTTTTTTCGTATTTGAATTCAACATTCAACAAAATCTTAAATCAGATTAATCAGATGGATTTATTATTGTTGTTATTATCTATATATCTATAATAATCATTTTATATATTTGCATACAGTGATTATTGTTGTTTCTAATAGAATCCAAGAAAATAATCAAAGCATTAATCAATTACAACTCAATAACTGCTCTATATTTAGGTGCAGAAGTATGTGAATTCAAACTCCACTCCCAGTGTGACAGAAGGATGTATTGTAAGTTCATGCAGGTTTTGTTAGTTATGGAGAGGAGAGCAATAAAAAAAACAGAGGAGTTTGGAAGTCCATACCTCAGTCAGGCTAGGGGTGATGGTAGGGGCTCCGATAAAAACGACGTACGGAGCAAACTCAGCTGTCCTCAGGATCTTCAGAGCCTGATGAGAAGCACATGTTTGTTTTTTTTACACAATATGACCAAAAAGTACAAAAACTGCAACATCATAGGAATAATACTATTTCTTTTTATCTACAGTATTTGTTACCTGTGGTTCCACATCCAGGATAGAGATCATTCCTTGTGTATGGATCTGTCTGATGGTCTCCAGTCTGGTGCCATACATGGCGTCCTCGTGGCTGCCATACTCCAGGTAATCATTATTACTGATGTCCTGCATCATCTGGTCATGTGACACAAAATAGTAGTTCTTTCCATTCTCCTCATCCTTCTTGGGGGGTCGTGTTGTGTCTGACAGTCAGAGGAGCGATTTATTATTTTTGAATGTTTTAATTGGTCATTTTTGTCATCATTGTGGGTGTGCTATTGTGAATGTATGTGTTCTTCTTACGGGGGATGGGGTATGCGAACCGATCTGGATGTTTGGTGATGAGCGTGTTCTTGATGTGCCTCCTGCCAACGCCGTGAGCACCTGAATGAAAAGTAGAAATGGTGATGTTTAACATTATCTTCATAAAAAACAATGATCATATGATAAAAACAGGTAAATTAAATAAGGTTTGTTTTCATACCGAGCAAAACCAGTGTTTTTCTCTTGAATGACGGCACCCTGACCACCTCCTCATAGGTCACCAGGTCTAGTTGGTCAAAAACTGCAGGATAGATAGAACTCATTAGGTTGCGTAGAGTCAGATGAAATACAAACAAGATGGATCAAGTAAATGTGACAGAAAAGACAACCTGAGCCTCCAAGTTAAAACAAAAAAATCACTCAACTAAGACTTACTTCATTGTTTTTGTCACTTTGTGATTATGATTTATATATTAATGTTATTTTTAATAATGGGACATAGTTTATGGGATGGGAATGTAAATATTTGACTAGAATTACATATGTAGTTACAGTATGTAGTTAAACTTTAAAAAAGGAGGTTACAGTATTTCTGATTTCCTCCATTTACTATTAGCCCGAACACTTGTTGTGTGTGTTGTTTTTTATACATTGGCACAATAACCGATCCCCAAAGTAACAACAGAATGTATCACCATGTAAAGCAGTGTTGAATTACACTGACAACCACAGTCATCATATAAAAGTCAAGAAGACATTAGGAGGAGGAGGAGGAGGAGGACGTCGCAAAAGCAAGTATAAAAGAGGAGGAAGAAGAGAGAAGCTGGACAGCAGCTTTGTGCAGTTACTTACATGCAGCCACACCAGTGGGTAAGAGACAGCATGGAATATGGACAAAGGGTGGGAAAGTGGACTAGTTAATATAAAACCAGACATCATAAATAAAACACAGACAACAAATTAAACACACATTTGAAACAGTTAAAAAGCACTTTGTTATAACAGTGTTAGTTAGGCAGCAGTGGGACAGGGGTGGAGGGCAGGGTGTCTCTCAGATGGAGGGGCTCAAAGGAGCGTGCAGCCATTGGACAGACTGGACAATATGGAGGTGTTCAGGTCACTGCAGGACCTTCTGGAGCAGGTATTTCAATTGTACTACAGTTTCTCCTGTGACGACAGCTTTTGATAGTCTTGCAATCCCAGTAAACTTTAAAATGTTTGACTGCTCACCTGCGTTGTGCTTGGCCAGGTATTTGTCTTTGTACTGTTTCTTCTTTTTGCCAAACCAGGTGCAACTTGCCTGCTGCTCCTGCTTGGTCTTCTCCATTGCAATGCAGGCAACGCGCCTAAAAGCAGAGGTATAGACTCTGAGTGTGTGACCTTTTTTTGGATTTACAATCATTTTAAAGTGTGAGTCGTTTCAGTTTGAAGATACTTATTTAAGACACTTCTTTTTCACACAGCACTGAAAACGGCTGTCAAACAACATTCACTCACCACTCCTGCAGCTCAGGTGATGGGATGAGACCGGCTGTGCCATTCTTGGTGTTTTCCAGCTTCCCCTGCCACCAGTTGTGGTCGTCTTTGGAGATGATCTGAATTATGTCCCCCACCTGGAAGCGAATGCCTGCTTCCTTGCACGGTATGAGGTCGTCCTTGGCAGGGTCATACTCAAACTGTGCTCGGACATAGATCTGTTGCAGGCCAGGACAAATGAGACAAAAACATTTGCCAAAAAAGGGACATAAATCTGCATACACTGAAATAATGGTGGACATCGAAGTAACAAGAACACATGGGAAAACACAACAGGAAAAGCCGCTAAGACACGGAGTGTATAGAAACACAGGCTGGAAATCAGGCAGAAGCTGAAAAAAGCACAGATACAAAGAGCAGACGATGTGCTTTTCCCTGGTACCTCTGCAGGCACACGTGTTAACGACGACTGGTGAGCAGATCTATTTTTTTGTAGCCAGTGATGAAGCCTGGAGCAACTAGCATGAGATCTTGCTAAGACTAGAGGGACAGTGAAGTGAAAGGGGTGGTTGGATCTACTGTTACAGAGGGTCCATGTAGAGACATCTTACCTTGATGGACAATTTGTCCTTGATAGTAGATCTGGAGATCTATGGGGTTGAGAGTATCACACACACACTTACACATAAATCATGCAGCAGAAATGTAGAGGGGAGAGGGTGTGAACAAAGGAAAGGGAACAGGATGGACCAACACTAGATATGGTATGACTATGATACAGTTTTAAACACTTTTTTGTGCTTCAAAGGCTGAAGAACAAAAACAAGTTTTATTTTGAGTGATATCTTCAGGCAGAAAAAACATGCAACAAACATAAATATAATCAACACTAACAAAGAAGGTTAAAAATTGGGAATTAGTAGTTTATTGTTGCTCAGATGGTGCTCTGCGAAGCCCAAACATTCACCAAAAGAAATCATCAATGACGTCCAGACGGAAGCAAACCATAGTTCTGGCCAATAATACTAGGTTCTAAGGGATGGATGAGGGAAATCCAACTCATGCAGCCTCAGTTGTAGAGAGACAACTCATGACCTGTTTACTGATGGTTCAGACAATAAAACTGGGAGTGCAGTTTTGTTTTAAAGGAGCAGGAAACCTCACCTGACGGCCTTTAGGCTGAATTGTCGATGGCAGGTCCTGAGAAAAGAAACAATATGCTTAAACATTTGTGATTGTTGCTTATTTAAGGAAGCAGAAACAACATTTTAAACAATTGATTTTAATTGTGGATGATATAGTTTTAAGGTACAAACACTTGACCTTCATGCAATGTAACAATAGGTTCTTTATTGCCATCAATGAATGAAGTAAACACTGTATATCTATCTATTTAATGTACCAGGATGGAGCTGGTAACACTGGCGTGTCCGTTGGCAGGAGACTCTCTGGAAACATCCGGAGACTCTTTCTGTAGCAGGAATAAAAAAGCAGGATGAAAAATCGTTTTAGTGAATAATCTGCAGAAATAAAACAGAAATGTTTTTGTCTGCGTGTCTCACCTCACAGGACATGGACTGGGACCTGTAACTGGGCACAATCTTGAAGGTGATACTTCCTCTCATCTCCCTCTGTGGGTAAGGTAAAAAGAAGATTGATTAAACAGAGACACTGAGAGCAGACAAATGTAAACATTTAGGCCTCTACAACTATAGAGATTTAAAATCCTACAGCTTAGAAGTGAATGAATGACTTTGCAGTCCTGGTATAAATGCTATTACCTAATAGATTTTTTTAAATAGTGTGTCAAACCCACCAGCATCTTTTGCAGCTGCTCTACCGTCTGATTGGCCACACTGATGCCATTAATCTCCCTGATCTCATCTCCGACATGCAGAGTCCCTGTCGTATGAGAAAAAATAAATTAATGACAAAGAGGAGACTCATGGATAATGAAACATCAGTGTTTTGTAAAGATGAGCCTGGTTTATTCCTGGGAATGATTGAGACAACGACAAGTACAAATTGTTCCTATATGCCTTTTTTACATAAAAAAAAGGTTAAGACAGTGGGTAAGTTAGTGGAGTGTGTTCTCACCTTGTCGATGAATCATGCCACCGTGCATGATGCGTGCCACAATACAATGGTTAAGCTCATTCATTTTTAGAGTGATGCCCTGGAAGACAGAAAACAGAGGGTTAAACTAAACCACACAACAGGCAGGCGGACGTTACATTGTATGTTCACGCACCATAGGCTCATCTGTGTTCTTCTGAAACTGGACCAGGCGAACCCTGGTGACATTTTCCAGGTCCATGTCCCCGCTGGTGCTATCTGGGGAATCTCCGTTAAGGTAGGGTGAAGTAGGTGGGGGTGTCACCCTCAAGGCCTCATCGCTGTAGACTTCATGGGCCACAACATCGTGGGTCTGCAGTAGAGCCTGGTTGTATGGACAGAATAAGACCTGATGATGATCCAAGTATAAAAACAATCTCCCAGCTCTACGACAGTTTATCAAAAACCCTTCACTCTTTTTAACCTTTCCCCTTTGCTCTTTTTATATCAGAATCCATCTTAGCAGCTCACTGTTAAAAGTCTGCAGTTTGAGAGCAGAGGGACTAATGGACTGACCCACACCTCGACTGTTACCACTGTCAACACTAGTAAGTGTCACACACACTGATTCAACAGAGGCAAAACCCAATATCCAACATTTAGCTGAAAACGCACAACCAGAGCAATCAAACAAAAAGGAAAAAAATAAAGTGTCGCAGAAATAACATTCATTATCAAAACTGATATCACAAAATAAATTAAATTAAAAAGAATGCCAGCACTGTTCTTCAGCTTCATGCAGCAGTTCCCATATCTATCTAGCTGAATCCTTTCACTTCTCTGTTCCTGCAGAAGTCCTAACACGTGGCCCATACCTACGTCTGCTTAGCTCCCGTCGTGTGTGACCATGCCTGTCTGAGTTCTCACCAAGGCTCAGGTGTTAAGCAGCTTTGTGGTCAAAGGAGTAACATCGGCTGAGAATAACATCTCTAACACAGTGGGTGCTGATGTCACACCATGAGGCAAGATTTGTATCTGCACACCAACCTGATCCAATGACACATGTACAGTAAGAGCTGAGTTTGCTTTTCTCTACCATGAAATGAGGCTGTGTGAGGATCCTCCTGAGCTCTTTGGCCTCCATGTTCTCTGGGTAACAGGCAATGGTGTCCAGCACCTAATGTGGAATGCGATAAAGACAAAATATTATTTATATAACATTCTAGATTATCTCTTTGGTGGTCTTAAAGTAATGAGTGTTGCGAGTGTTAAGAAGTAGACAACATGGGGTACTAAAAATCCCAGCCCACGTTCCATCAAATGCAGTAATTATTCAGTGTTTCTTTGGCCAGCATATGGCAATAGAACTGAACTATAAAGGCTCACTGATAAGTAGCAATGTGGGAGATTTATTTCAGGCATCTCTGTCTATGAACACAGTAGGAGAAAGATGGTGTGTGAATCTGTGTAGTTGAGTTAAAACATAGGGCTGCTCTGCCCAGTGTCTCACTGAGATCACAGGTAGAATCATCCAGAGCTCAGCTGTGAATCATGTTGTTGAATGTCTGATATTATTCTGCCATGGGTCTGAACATGCAATGGTTTATTCAATTATAGGTGTTTGAAGTGAAAGTATCATTGTTAAGGGATGGTAAATTGGTTGAATTCATTATTTATTCATGCCAAATGAAGTCGAGTCAATTTTACTATTGTCTTAATGATCTTTTCAATGACTGATCAATGAAAAAAATAATTGAGTTGAAATGACCTCCTCCATACATAAACCAATGACCGTACCGTATACATGAATATGTCAATATTGAAATGATAAATGATGAATAAATCGTGTGTCTTTAGTTTGATGTTAATAATCATACAGTCAAACTAAGGACAGGGAGCCTTTAGTTTGACTGTACGATTTACAGCAGCATTATTTGCTCACCTCTTTAGCTCTCTGAACTCCATCACTTGGAGGATTCCTGATCTGAGGAGATGACCTCGTATTGATTTTGTCATAAAGCTGAAACCAAAAAACAAACAAATACATACAGTTAAAAAAATCCTTAGAAGGAATAGCAACTACAAAGTCTTCTTTCTCCTAAACTTCAACTGGCTCATAGGCAGCCACTGTGGTGACTATAACTGTCGTGGATGCTCAAATGAAACATTTAACAACAAGTTATTATCTTTTAGCTAGTTTGGCTATTACATAATTTTGTACAGTCAGATTGTGTACCAAGGCAATTAACACACTGGGGATCCTGTCAGCAGATGTTTTTCTTGGCTTGTCCTGACACCTACTGGGCATTTATGTCACAACAGAAAATATATGTGCAGGAGTTCCTTACATCTAGCAGAGTGTGGAGATGCTGATCCTGGAAAACGCTGTGCAGAAAGTCCATGTCTTTCTCACTGCAGTCTGTCAGTGCATGGATCTCCTCCAGACTGTCTAAAACCTGTGACACTGCCCCTGCAGAATACACAGTGTGGTTATACCATCATACACTGCATGTCCACATTATTGACAAATACAAATAACAAACACTCTCAAGTATGACAAGCAGTCCCTGCAAACATACAACAACAAAAAAACGCAAAATGCAACACAACACGGACACAACAGGCACCCACATGTACAGAGTTACACTAACATTCACACAGGACAACACAAACTCCAGACAGAACAAAATAATAAAAATAAATAAATTATCTTTAACATTAAAAATCACAACACAGAGACACACAAGAACATTCAGAACCATTTAACCTCCTAGTACCTGCTGCATCGCCCACACATGCAGCGAAACCAGAGAAACAGCGGTGACATGGCATCAATACAACATTAGAAAGTCACTTCAGTCAAAGTCAGTGTGGAATAACGGGTGAGGAGCAGAACAGTAAAGAACAAAAATGTGCAAAAGTGGATTTTGAAAAAAAATTACAAATAAACTGCAGGCCTAAGGTGACGCTTTACAACTAAAGTCAAAATATTCGTTAGAGTGAAAATGCAAAATGTTAAACAGATCCTTCAGCAAATTTTACTCCATTCTAGTGTTTCTAAAGAACTAATGCTACGTGTAAAATAATATGCAAATGAAATCACTGTAAAGTCTTAGGAAAGCGCTGTAGAAATTGTGGTTTTTGAAACAATCCTTAATGCTATGAGCCTTTTAAGTGTTTAAGTTTAGCTGAAGTGCAAGTAAACAGAGTACCATTATTAATATAGACAAACAAGAAATTAGATTAAAGACACATTCATAAGAGAGTGTGGGAAACAGAAAAGAGAGAAAGGGGAAGCAGACAAGCAAGAAACACACACACACAAGAACTTGAGCAAAAAAGCAACAAATGACAATGTCGAGATGGCTCTCACACATCTGGAGTCTACAGGTGAGGAGGAGGGATACGTACTTTCAGCAGCTAGCAGTCCTAGAAAGAGCACAGAAGAAGAAACGACAGAAAAATGTAAGAATGAGAGTAGAGAAAAGAGGTTGTGCAGCCACTACAAAAGAAGACTTTTGAGGCCAAAACAGACAAGAAAGACTCAGAGAGAAGAAATAGAATAGACACAGGGAATAGACACCAACAGAGTCTGTGGTGTGGATGCTGTAACAACTAATAATCAAAATTCACTGAATTTCATGTTTACGGGGTCATGTCTCTTAGTCAAATTTCCGTTGTTTCTCAGAACTTACATACAATTACATTACATATTGCAACATATGTACAGTGTGTCGCAGTGATAAGCCTCATGGAAAGTGGTCTGACTTAGACTAGAGGGACAGTACAGAAAGAGGGAAATACAGAAACAGAAAGATGAATGTCATTGTTTTCTTCTTGGTTTTCTCACTGTGGTTTTGGTTGAGCTCTAACAGAATGCACCTCCTACACAGCTACACCACCTAAATAATACTGAATTCTACGTAATCGCTTCTTTAGACCCAACCTAAAGAAGTACCTTTATTAGTACTAATGTCGACGAGTACACAAATGTAAATATCTTTATCTTTATCTAAATACTCATGCTAAAAGCAGATTTAATTTATTGTGGGTCAAGTGAGAGATGATTGTTTTCAATTTGAAATTAGAATTCAACCATTTACATGATTTCAGTGTGAGTCTTCTAATTACAACATGTATTATCATGCATGGGGCGTTCCATCACATGCAAATATTTGAGTCTCTGTGTTGTCCTATTAAGTGCAATTTGCCGTTGCAAACACATGTTCTCTTGTCTCTGTTTGGAGCAGTTTTCGTTTTTCTTTTTGTTTTGCTTCTGCTGAGAAGCGGCTGCTGTTTGCAAATCCTCAAACAAATAATGCTTGAACCTAGAATAATTGTGCCAGTCGCCTCAGCACATCTATGGGCGAATATGTTTTTAAACACAGGATGCAGATGTTAAAACCACATGTGCTATTAATGATGTGAAAGAATGAAGATGCAGAAATGAAGACAGAGTAAAGTTCAACAAAAGTAAAAAGCTTTTTAAACTGCAAACATGCCAGTGACCGTCTTTCATTTCTCGTCTGCAGGAAAGAAAAAAACTAAACAGGAAGCATGACTAAAGTCAGGCTGCTGGCTCTGCAGAACTAAGGTCTACAGTGTTTTAGATAAAGGTGAGGAGGAAATACATTAAGCCTCATGATTACTCATTGTAACGATTTCTCAAATAGATTATGTTTATGTGCAAACGCAGCTTGTCTGATTGACGGTGTTTTCACACGTAGAACAGGCTTACAGCTGACAAAATCAGTTTCCTCTAATTATATTTGAAGTTTTGTATAACCTTTCACAAAACAATGGGCCGAGACCTTGGTGGTTGCTCCTTTCAATTGCTATTGTGCAACATTTTGAGATTTTTGGCTTGATATTTTACTCCTTGTCTTCAAAGATAACACGCTGATCATCGGACGTAAAATCATTTAGGTCTCAGGCGTCTGCAGTGGGCAACTGACTTTATCATCATAGGAAGTGAAAGGGGCCAAGACAGGGAAGTGATGCTGCTGATGTGTGTTTTTTAAACATACAAAGACAGGAAGTTCTGTGCAGACAGCTGGCAGAGATCAGAGGCACTAAAAATAGAAACATCAAAACAGAATAGGAACTGGTCCTAAAAAGTTGACTTTCACACTGAAAGACACGGTTTTTCATCACTGACGGTCCTAAAAAGTTGACTTTCACACTGATGTTGGTTTTTCATCACTGACCCTGTATGACACAAATACAGTATTTTCACACACATCCCTGCATTCTCCTTTCACAGACCAGTGTTGGCATTACCTGACGAGGTGGGGTCATCTGTGAAGTCATGGAGCTCCTCTGGGGGGTCCCCATAGTAGGAGTTAAACTTGTGGCTTGAGACAGCAGCCAGGACTGCCCCCTAAGAAATGGAGTTTACATAGTGATGTCCGGTGGATATGAATATACTTTGTTTACAGAATGTGGGTCATGTGAATATTGTGGGTAAGTAAAAAAACTGCACTTTGAAGAGAAGGTGACGCTTTCTATTATCTTTGATTTGATTTTAAAGACACTGCTCTGACCTTCAGCTTCCTCCTGGCGTTGAACTTCCTCAGCTGCTCCACCGTTTCCGGGAGGTGGATTTTGTAGGCATACCTGTCCCTCTCCTAAACACAAACACGGACACAGATGCGGGTTAGGAAGTATGCGAGACTAGGAACACAAAACCGGGCACATGGGACACATCCTTGTGTTTTTACTGTAGAACCTACTGCATCACCGCATTCACTCAATGCTGCAGGAAGTGATGCTGAGTCACTGATGAGTAAAGACTTCTAGACCCATATCACACGACTGAGAGTGAATCCAACAACACAGAAGCAATAACTGTCTAGTTGTTTGTGAATCTTTAAAATAGTCAGCCCTCTCCAATATCTTTGTTTACTAACTGTGAAAGGCAGCGATTCACAGTCAGTCATGCTGTGCGCACACAAATACTGTTGCGGAGGCAGCAGGAGACGTACTTAACCACGCTTGTGTGAATGCGTGACCAAGTGTACCGTGCCTTGAGCCACTTCTTCCAACAGTGTAAGTGTGCACAGTGTAGCAAGGAAGTGTGCCGCACCCAGGCACGGTGTGCTGGTGTGAGTGCACCTGGAAATACATTCTAAGGAAATAAAAAGGAAATCTTATAATATAGACATAGAAAGATGCCAATTGGTTAAGACTAGCATCTTTACCTGAGGCACTTTTGCAGACCTAGCTGTAATAAAAATTGCGTGCTTATGATCTTACCTTCAGCCAGGGGTGATTGAGGGCCTCATACACAGTGATCCTCTCAGCAGGGTCCAGCATCAGCATGCGTCTCACCAGGTCTTTGGCGCTCTCTGAGATGTGGGTCCACTGGCGTGGGTTCATCTGGAGAGAACAGACAAAAGCAAGTCAGCTTTATTGGCCAAGTATGAAAAGCACATTCAAGTAATCTGACTGTTTTTTGCACTAGTCATGAAAGTAGATCTTTCCACTGAAACCAACATTACGCAGTTATGCATCAGCCTCTTCAGCTTGATGTTACATTTTTCAAAACCGCTCACTAACTTAATCTTGGCAACAGGAAGGAAGGACGAAATAATCAATAAAAATGAAAAGCCAACCTTACATTCAATGTTCTGGTTTCGCATAACTTCAGTGGGGAACTGATACAGATGTTCCATTTGGACCTCACCTTATATTTTCCCTTAATTATGGCCTCAAACAAACGATCCTTGGTGCCATAGAAGGGCAGACAGCCAGAAAGGAGGATGAAGAGAATGACTCCACATCCCCATACGTCCACAGGTTTGCCGTACGGCTCCCTCTTTACCACTTCTGGGGCCATGAAATGAGGAGTACCGACTCTTCCTGAGAGAAGCAAATGGAGAATTGTGCCAAAATACACTTAAACTCACACACAAGTGTATGTAGGGAAGCAGGAACACTTTGACTAATTGTTTAAAAACCCTAGATCAGCAAGCATGTCCATGTGCAGTGTGACCACAGAGGTAAATCTCTACCTCCAGCTACTAATCCCGACTCTCCCAACTGAATTGCCACGCCAAAACCTCCCAGTTTGACAGGAGCAGAGTTCTCCTTAGAGGCCAGCAGCACACAGTGAGGCTGCAGAAAAAGGAAATAGAAAAAGGTCATCGCTGATTATTTTCAAAACCCGTGTTCAACAAACAGAAGCTGTGCAGAGCAATATTTTGCAAGATATCAAGATTTGTGAACTTTCTTTGTATCATTCTATGATAGTCCTATAATCAATGAAGAAAAACATAATTGACTGAATTATGTTTCAAATGCTGGCCACAGTCTGTTCTGTGTTCAAAGCAGGCGTTGGTGGGCTCACTTCCTGTCTCATTTGAACTGTTAAACTGATTAGATTTCTGGTAACCAAGCTTGGGGAGCTGGTGACAAGAGGCGGAAGCATAATCAGCCACGGGGGTGGGGGGTGGGGGTGGAGAGAGAAAGAGAGAGAGAAAGAGAGAGAGGGAGGGGAACAAAGAAAAAGTTCAGGTTGATAACTGAGAAGGAGGAATCGATATAAGATACAGGCCACAAAAGTCTGGAGGAACATTTCTTCAACATCCTCTTTCATTACATGTGGTATAAGGTGATTTTTAAAAAACTGTTTGCTTCTTTTGATGTTGGCCAGTCAAGTGAATTCTTCGCTGACCTCTCGTTACAGAAACATACTTCTGACCCGCGGCTGTGCTGAAACAAAAAGTTCGCTCTTTTTGTCTGTCCACAGGTAAGATGGCTCGATTGTGGATATTTATAATGCAATTATTTTTGTTGAATTACGGAATCAGGATTGTTAAAACAAAAATAGCACAAGCTAAACAACAAATCTTTAATTTTACTTTATATCTTCCTGTTTAACTTTTGCTTAAATATCTAAAAGATTAGATACATTTTAGTGCACTATCACAATATGGTGACAGGCTTTTTAAAATTTAGACAAAAAAAGTTATTGAAGAACATTGAAGTCTGGTCTATTACAGCCTAGATCAAACAGCAACCATACAGACTAAATGCTGGTGGGACTGGAGTTGTTCTGTATAATATGTCTTCTATTGATGGCTGTTATGTGGTTTTGATACTTCAATACGTATTCTGTTTCTGGTGAGCTCTGATGTAATATGTAATCTGTGAAAGAGATCTGTTGTACTGCTGCAGGGTGCAGATGTCAAACCAGTGAAATACATTCACTTTTAACACTAGAAACTGCTGTTGCTCTTAGTCTCATATCTCCTCCTGCTGTTTCCCTTCACTCTCTGCTTGTCTTAAATACAACAGAGAATATACCCTCAGAAAAGGTGATAATCCAGCTCTATCCACAAGTTTTAGATAGACTGAGTTTCTGTGCAATTTTCTGTGCTGGATAAACCAGGTGTCAGACTGATTGTCATGAGGTCACAGGTGTAGGTGTAAAAGAGCAATAATTTTTGTATTTCCCGTCAGTGCCACATTTGCATCTCTGTGACATTTGCAGAAGATCACACATTGGAGTAGTGTCTATATGACTCATAAAGTTAAACTTTCATTCATTGTTCTGTCTGTGTCTTCTTCCTCAGAGCTCCATTTCCCAGCTCCAAGTTGTCAAAATGAGTGCATTCTCTTTGTCCCACTTCAACCATTCAACCTCTGCTGCCATGTCTGCTCACTCCTCTGCTCCTACATTGGCTCCAGCGTTCCACCCATTTTCAGTGGCATCATCAATCCATATTTCGTCCACACCTTCAAATCAGACTGGGTGTCATCCCGACGACACTAACATTCGTCTGCCACTCATAGCTTTTTATTCCATCTTTTTCATTTTGGGGCTTGTAGGTAACATTTTTGCCCTGTGGGTTTTCCTCTTTTTGCAATCAAGTCGCAATTCTGTGCGAGTATTCCTCATCAACTGTGCTGTGGCTGATCTGGTCCTGCTAGCGTGTCTCCCCTTCAGGATCTTTTACCATGTCAATGGGAACAAGTGGGTGCTGGGACCTGTAGCCTGCAAACTGGTGGGGAATCTCTTCTACATGAACATGTACATCAGCATCCTGCTGCTGGGCCTCATTAGCCTGGACAGGTACCTGCGGCTGAAGGGGAAAAGCAAAGCACGGCGAAGATTAACCATGAAATTGTGGGGTCAGAGCTGGCCGTGGAGCTGGCTGGTGTGTGGGATCGTATGGAGTCTGTCGCTCATGACGATGGTTTTTATGATTGCTACAGCAGAGGATAGTGAGGACACTGACCGGTGCTTCCAGTACAAGAAGAGACGCAAGGTCCAAGGGAAAGCCTACTTCAATGGAGTACTGGTGGTGCTGTTCTGGCTAGTCTTTGTTATGCTGGTGATTTCATACATAAAGATAGCTTCCCAGTTACTGAGGGCTTCACGCGACAAACCAGGTCTTCCCAACGCACAGAAATATAAATGCACCGCCAAAAAGTCCTTCTTTGTTCTGTTTGTCTTCTCTGTGTGTTTCGGACCATATCACGCTTTTCGCCCCATCTACATCCTTACTCAGCTCAGTGACACCGTATCCTGTGACTACCTGCAGCTAGTAGACCACACCAACGAAGTGATGCTGCTGCTCTCTGCATTCAACAGCTGTTTAGATCCCGTCATGTATTTCCTGTTGTCAGGATCAGTGCGCAAAACAGCACTCCAGGCTGTAGGACACCGACTGGGAAACAGGCTGCCATTCTGGAATGATGGGACTTCCAACAGCTCCACCACTGAATTCAGGAGGTCGTCTGTGGCAATCCAAGGAATGGCGTTGGTGTTACCAAATCCAACCCCACAGAATGACAATTTGCCTCCCTCTACTGGCCCATGTGGATAACTGATTGTGTCTACATATGTGTTTTGGTAAAACATTATGTTCACATAAAAGTGTATGTGGTAAATAATGCTAAATCAAATATATTATATTAAAGTCTATGCTATGTTGGTTTTAGAGATATGAGTCTGTTTCCTTTCCCAAACATAAGCTCAGTCACAAAAAACAAAGAAATGACTGGCAGGTTAAATCAACCAAAACACATCTGTCAATGTAACTCAACTGAGAACAACTCTCTAGGCTTATTTTGGTCCATCTGGGTTTAACAGATAAGTCCTAAAACAAACACCAGCATTAGTGTGAGGAAATCCAGCTTCACCAAGGCCTAACCTAGAGGCTCTAACGTACTGGTTTTATGGTGCAAACCAGGCCACAGTGAAGCTTCTGTGTTGTATGTGTGCGTGTGTGCGTGTGTGTATATGCCTCATGTGAATGGAAGTGTGTTTAACTGCTCCATCTGCTCTGTTAGTGGTTGCTGCCTGTTGTGTTAGGAGGCTAATCCTGCAGGAATCAGGGGGTGATGCTAATCTGGCTACAAGATGTCCTTACAGATCCTGACACCATGACATGCAACTTTGAGTTTGGCTACTGTTTGAAGACAAAAAGGAAATCTTGCACTGGATTTTTTTTTTATTTTTTAGATGGAGCAAATGTTTTTAGTTAAGATTAGGAAACATGTCACCTTTGGCTTTCTTTAGTTACAGATGATAAAGTTTGACGTTTTGCGCAACTTTTGTGTGACAGTTTTTTCACATGCATGCCTGGGACATCTCTCACCTTTACATCACGGTGAATCACATTGTTGTCGTGGCAGTATCGAAGAGCCTCCAAAATCTGCCTCATGTAATGGCTGCAATGACAGACGTCATCAACCACATAAACAATGTGACTTCCTCAGGCTTTATTAATATTCAAAACATATTAACATATTTGCAGCTTCTAGGCTGTCTCTTACCTGGCCACTGCTTCACTGTACACAAAGCCAGCATCGGCTCGTTTAACAATTTCAAAACACAGGTCTGCACCATCCATGCTGATTGAGGGTAGAAGATAAACAACTAAGGGTCAGCACGACAGGAGAAATCTTGTTTCCACAAATTACAGACAACTTCACGGAATGATGTCACTGCACCACATTTCTGTCTGTGCACACACCAAAAAAACATCAGGTGACAGGTTTACTCTTAGATATAAACATCTATTGTTTGTTTCATTATTTATATTTTAATGCCACCTATTACATTAAGTAAAGAGCGCACTGTGAGTGTTTCTTTTTTTACAAATATCCATATATATATATATATAAATATATATATATATATATAAAGGTGTTTGCTTAGACCACAAAATCATACACACAAGCTATTATTAAATACACAATGCATAGACTTACAATTCAAAGACCATGTAGAGCATTCCATCAGAACTGTATGTCTCCAGCAACTCCACAATATGTGGGTGTTTGAGCATGTGGCAGATGCTGGCCTCTCGCTTTAGATCTGGAAAATAAAGACACTCCCTTTATTTGCATACTTTGGTAGACAGTGTTGTAAAAATGTATTTAGACAGCTCAGAGGCTCATTTATATCTGGCAGAAGGTTTAACTGAATATTGTCTTTGCCTGGGTGGTGAATGTAGGAAATGAAAGAGTGGCATGGACCAGCCTACTGTTTGCTAAACCTCGACTGCACCACCAGAGGGAGCTGCAAAGCATTTAGCTGAGAGCTGACAGTAGCTCAATTCTTGATTAAGACCGTACATAGTGGCCATACAGAGGGATGTTTATCGACTGGTATCCGACAGAATGACATGAATGCAGCGACTTTAACTGAATGACCGACTTCTGGGAAACAAGTGAGGATACAAAGATGTAGAGAGCTGCATCAGCTTGACACTCACAATTCACTGCTGTTAAGCTCCTCACTATTAAAAAACCTAGTTGGCACAGTGCACTCCCCATTTAAGTGTGCAAGTGTGCGGTGTGTATGCCTGTGTGTCTTTATTGTGTCCTGACAGATCAGGATCATTATGCAATAGTGAGAAATGCTGCTGAATCCCCGCCACAAGGCCGCCTTTCTCTGCTCCTTTAGCTTTCATTATCGTCTCTCTGCTCATTTATGCTTGTGCTACTCCCGTCTCATCCACTGTGGGGGCGTAACAATGATGCCCAGTGTCCGCACGGCAACAAGGAACCCACAGACAGCGGGCAACAGAGCTCGAACAACTTGGAACCTTGTCAATGGAGACAGTGATGCTCATGAGGGATGATAATAGCAGTGTTGAGGTGATCAAATGGTCAATGCAAATTTTTTTTTCCAGAAACATTGGTACCATTTCTGTCTGTCTGCTAATCAGCAGTTATTGGCTTCACCTGTGCTGATTACGCACGTCTCAGCAGCCATTGGTCACACAGCTGTGGGCAATCAGCCTGACTAGGAGGAGATAAAGGCAGGCTGTGCTTTACTGCTTATTGTGTTTGGACATGGGAGAATGGACATTGTTTGGGTTTGTGTGTGTGTGTGTGTGTGTGTGTGTGTGTGTGCGCGCGTGCGTGCGTGCGTGCGTGCGTGCGTGGTTAGTGTTTGGGTTTTTTTTTTTTTTTTTTTGGGAGGGGGTTGGGTTTATTTTTATGATATTTATTGCTTTATTTTCAGTTGTTGTTTATCCCAGTTGGTAATTCAAATGTCCATGGCCAACTGAGTTTGGTCTTCTTTTAGCAAAGTCCTTTTCTACAAGCAGATTTTAGAACCAGTTGAAGAAACATTCTATTACAATACATTTTGTGTTGGGAAATCTTGTTTTGGGTAAATGAAAATGAACTTTCACAAGTAAATGTAAATGACTTTCTTGGTGAATTCCCCCAAAGATGACTACCAAACAATGTGGTCACAATGGTGTCTTGATGATGACCCACCACTATAAATCTATTTTTGACCATTGACTAGACTAACTGAATCAACAAATAAGAAGAATGGTGTCAATAAAAGACTAGTTTGCAGTTCATCTCCTTTTCCAAAAGCTACTGCTATTTCTCTAAGCTCTAAATTCCACATGATCTATTGAAAATATTAGCATTTGTTTTATTTAAGGTAGAAGAGATTCACATAAAATCCATGTTTGATTTCACTCCTCTGCCTTTAGGTCATAGTTGTGTTTTGAACTCCACTGACCAGTAACCACGGGGTGAACTAGGCAAGAATAGACTTTTTTTCACGTTTCAATGGGAGGAAAAATGTTTCAGAGAAGGGGGTTGAATAGGTGGTTAAATTTAGATCTAAGGTCGCAACTAACAACAGGTTAATCCAGGTTACATCAGGTGCAGACAATTGTTAGGGAACCACTTGGTAAACATCTTTACTCTCTCCGCTCATACACCCTCGGGTTACTTCCTTGTCTTGTTGTTATTGGCTGCCACTCTCATCTCCTACTGAGACCTCACAGATGGCAAACAGTGAAACGCCAGCTTTTCCAGAAAAAAACTCCATCTCTTTCCATGTCTACACTGCACAAACATGCACACATCTTAGCATGATATTGCACAAAAACCACATGGTAAGAAACGGCCTGTTTTAAAATAATATTGCAGATGCATGTTCCATACACAAATATTGTGACATATTTTGTGTTAAATATCACATATATACAGTTAAAGCCACCAGAAGAATCATGCGGGTGATTTCCATCAAGGTAGGGGTTAGTTAAAAGACGTAAGCCTGCTTAATTCCCTGTGACTGAAGATCTTGCTGATTAACCCCATCCATCTGGTGTGAGATCTCTAAAACACTTTAAACACATTCACAGCTTAAACTACAGATTGCTGCATTGCTCACCTTCAGTGCTGAGGCCTGGGCTGGAGGTAAAGCTGGCCACATCCACGATCTTCACTGCGAACTGCTGCCCGGTGTCCCTGTTGATGCACCGCCGCACCACGCTGAAGGGCCCCCTGCAGAGCACAAACACGTGAATTAGCTGCAGACACAGGATCAGCTCTCTGTGGAGGGATGCTGTTTCTGTGAGTACTGTGGATTTACAGAGGGTGGTTTGCTACACGTCGTAACTTCCTTGTGCCAGTGGGAATTATAGAGCAGCGGTGTGCTGCACAGCTGTAAAAGCTAAAAGAAAAGCTTTTATTATAAAGACCTCTATGAGGGAGACCTGCCCTTCACTGTTTATTTCTGGATGAAGGATCTTGGCATTGGCACCGGAATATAGAAAACATAGGGAATGATATACTGCCCAGAGTTAAAATGTAATGCCAGACTAGGGATAAAACATGTGCAGCAGAAATGACCTGCTAACACGAAACAACATGAAAAGAAGAGAAGGTTCTGGAATACAATCTAAACAATGGCTTTAAAGTATGGTAGTGGCACTGCCACTTTATTTATCAAAGCCACATATTATTGAATTTGTAAATTAATTCTATCAAGAATTGTTGTGGGGTTTGAGACATAAAATGTTAGGATTAAACATGGTACATTTTTTAGCTTTAATGAAAATTCTTCAACAGGTGATATGCAATGTGATCTAAAATTAGTTTAGGGAGAAAACAATATAGGAGTCAAAAATGAAGTGCTGGACAGTATCGGAACACCGGATATCAACATCCCTAATCCTAACCTGTGTTCTTCCAGGCTGGTAACTCCACCTCCAAGACCCTTGGTCCAATATATCTACCACATAGCAACACAACCTCACCTATTGTTCTTTTAAATACTCTTTTCTCTCTCCAAACCGTTTAACCTTAGCTCTTCCTCTAATCTGCGTATTTCTAATGCTACTCATCCTGCTCATGCCCAAATCTCAGCATCTTCATCTCTGCCACCTCCAGCTCTGCCTTCTGTCATGTAGACAGGGTCTCTGTCTACAGATCACAAATTATAGCTGGTTTCATGGCTGTGTTGTAAACCTTCACTCTTGCTTAAATCCTTCTTTCATACACCCTTCAGTGTTGTCACTTTCATGAAATCTACAGAATCTACAGAATTTTGTCAGGTTCATAATAATTATTTTAATTTTCAACGCATACATACAGTACACAGGGAATTATCGGTTTACGACATCCTCAACTGACAATCCAAGCACGTCAGAAATGACCTGTTACCTAATTATTGTTTCAGAATTGGTGGAGATGCACAATACTAGTCGACCTGTTATCTGTGTTATGCTATTTCCAGAAAAAAACAACTTCAACACAGGAGTTTAATTTACTTTATTTTAAAAATGTGATTGAAGTTGCTTGCTCTCCACGCAAAAGGAAAATACATTTTTAACGAAACACGC
The DNA here is from genome assembly GCF_000523025.1 of Cynoglossus semilaevis. NCBI lineage: Eukaryota > Metazoa > Chordata > Actinopteri > Pleuronectiformes > Cynoglossidae > Cynoglossus > Cynoglossus semilaevis. The sequence continues at coordinate 14,657,305 of NC_024320.1, forward strand.
CTGGCACCTGTCAAAGTATACAACAGAATATAGACAGGCAGGAACAGCACGGAAGAGGTGAGGAAGCAGAGGGTGTCGGCTGTGATGACCTGCTGAGCTGCTTTAAAAACGTAGTAGTGGAAACACTGCAATCCTGCACAATCTACTGTTAATAGTGGCATCTGCCTAATAGGATGAATGATCACTAATGAAATGCCTTTTGTCATTCACTTTCTGTCCATTAACAGATCACAACCTTGTCAATCTCTACAAGACACATTTATGAACACACAAACCACCACACAACATACTAAAACCCATTTACAATCCTCCAGTTTTTTCTCATTTAAACCTCATCTGTAAAACAAAAACACACACTGAGCATTAGATTAAATCAACAAAGCAGTGGGAACAAACACTGAAAGCAGTTGTTCCATTTCTGTCTGCTGGCTCACTAGTGCACACCCTGCTGTGTTACAGCCGTCTCTACTTATCTCAGCTCCACAACACTCCAAACAATTACTGCCGAAGATTTTCTCTCTGTCAGTAAAAAAAACCTGTTCAAATTCTGCAGAAAATGCAACCACACGATTATTTCTCACATCTGCTGTAATGATTAACCCAAAAAACCTGAGCTGCATGTGGTCACCTCGGACCAACAGAGCCATAAAACACAGGTCTTCTTGCCTCGAGTCCACAAAAATCCTCACAACAATCTGACAAGCCTCAGTGACCTTTGCCCTGTGTGGTTAACGTATTGCAGCAGCTGTGTTTCCCATCACAAAAGCGTGGGGTGTAACTACCCCCACCTCACACTCTAATCTTACAATGATTCCACATCTGTGTTTGACGGGGAAAAGGGTTTATGTTGTTTAGAGAAGAAGCTACAACCACATGTACAGAGGAAGCTACAACAAATGCAGCAGCAAACCTACAGTATGTTATGAGAAGATTTTTCTTTATCGTTTTTAGGGTTGTTAATCTTTATCTTGTGATAATGTAATTCAACATTTAAATTGACAGATTAATGCAACAATGTTTCAGAACTGATACTGATGTGTCTGTTTCTTTGTAGAACATTAGAAGAATCAACTCCTGTTAAGCATGGCTGCATCTTAAGCTCATCCCTCTGCCTGGGAAACTGTGTATGCTGAGGAGGGACAATATTTATATTTATATAAAATATATATATATAAATATTTATATAAGGGCGCACAATAGGGCCAGCCACACATGAGGAAAGATGTGAACAAAGTAGGAGGGAAAACACCTTAGAAAGACAAAGCATAGTAGAAGAGGTCAGGTTCACAGAGAGCGTGATGGGGAGCAAGAATTACATTTAAGCATGTTAATGGAAAGTGAAGGAATAAGCAAAAAAATAAGAAGCAACTTCTAGTTGCATTTCAGTGATAATGAACTAAACATTTGAATCTAAAGGTTGTCCTAAAATGTTAAACAAATAAAAAACAGTTGTTAATTTTTGTAACAAAGTGAAATGAATAAAAATATATTACCAACACAAAAACGTTGTAATTGTTAAGGCCAAAATCCAAGGATCAAAGTAATCCTAAATGAAGAGCCATTTGGGAGCCATAACAACGACATGTTTCTTCTCTAGAGGCATTAGAAAATTGCAAGTTTTCCAGTAACACTGAAAGGTCAATGCAATAAATGGTAAAATGTTATAGTTTATATAAAAATGCCTGTAAACACAATTAAGTGTAGCTGAATTTATTTCCATGTTCATACATTTACCGCCAACCTTATGTTGGAATAAATGTGAAAACCATGCTTGATTATTTCCTATGGTTCTTTAATCTGTCCAATCTACCCATTACTAACCTTTATTAGTTAGAGAAAAGCATCTTGGATGAGAGGTGTAACATCTTCAAAAAGAAAAAAACCTACTTCGTCCAGTTGCCCTGGATGTAACTATTTTTGGATTTTTCAATTTAATTTTCATTCGTGGATCAATGAATTTATTGATTATCGTCCCAGGCTAGCAATTCTTATCAACCGTCCTCTCTGGGATGCTTTGACTATGTAACAAAGCTGCGTAGAGCCAGTGACCAGTTGGCTCAAACTATGGACCATGTTATTCACAATTACTCCGTTGTAAGTGATACCATCTTAATGCTTTGCTAAGGACATTCTAATCAATAACTTAACATTCTTAACATTCAATCATCCAAAATCCTCTTATCATACTGTATCACTAAAAACTCAGTCAGGAGGAAGCTTGAGGGCAAACATGTCTACATCAAAAAAACATCCATTAATTAACACGATCCTCAAGACATATTAGGAACCGCCCACTCCTCAGATGATATATTGACTCCTTGCAACAGCAGTAAACCTAAGGTCTTTTTAGTCAATTCGGTACAAACAAATTAAATAGTATTTGCCAAAAGCAAAAGAAAATGCCATTGCTGGTTCACCAATGTTTCTCGGCTTGTGTATTGGGAACAAATACTTTATTTCCAGTGATCACACAAATCTAGAACACAGGTCCATTTGACCCCATCTCCCATGCTTTTGAATCACACAGGAAAGATTATTCTACCTCATGTGACTAGGGCCAAAGGGACTGGGTGTGTGCATCTCAAGGTGATATGACAGGAGAGACGGCATTCTGCAGTGACATCACCACAGCTGTGCTGAGGGGGCTCATACAAAGCGCCCACACACGGCTCAAATACGACAGCACCATTTATCAAACAGTGGCCCACGGTCTTAGTCTCTGCAGAACCTTCACTGAATTTTTTTCACTCTCTTCTCCTCATCTATGACGTTAGTTCACGTCTTAAGATCTTAAATGAAGGTGGGACAAACGTGTCAACAGGTCTTCAGTTCCAACCCAGGTCAATGTGTGTCTGTGCCTCCAGATTAAACACTTGCAGGACGCAGGATCTTTGCTTTAAAAAGCATTTTGCTTTTTAGCTGCAGTCAACAGCTGGCATCATACGCTCACTTTCTGTGAATCATAACTTTGAAAAACCTAGGAAAAAAATGAGTGTAATGCTGTGAAACACATAAAGGAATTTTTTAAGTTGCTGCACGGCTTTAGTGCAGAGTCAGGTAAAATACATTTATCTGCCGTTGTCACCAGGCACATTATCCTCAGTGTCATCCAGAAAAAGCTGCCAAAAACGTTCTGTGAATCATCATTCTCAAATGCCTGAGTGCAAATACTCTATTCATAATTAGTGACTACACTGTACTATACTACGCAGTATTTAAAGATTGCACAAATGAAATCGGGTGCATAACTGTATGTTTTTTTTTTTGTAATTTAGCAATATTCTCTTTATCTATAAAAACATTTTTATTGTAACTTCTCAGATAACAACCCAGATCTGATCAGGTCGAGTCAAAAATAATTCATTTGAATGTGTTTTTCTTCTGGAGTCCATTCTGCTAAGCAATTTAAATAAGTTCAACAAAGTTCAATGCTATTAAACCACCCTTCTTCAATGCCGGAATAATCCAGAGCAAATCCTCATGCAAATTAGGGGAGCAACACTTTGAATATCAGTGTTTGGGTTGCAGACTGAAATGTGGAGCAAGGACACCCTTAGGAGAAGATTCTGAAGAACAACCTGGAGTTAATTCAAATAAAGGTTCAGGTTTTCTTCAGTTTGTCATTGTCGTCAGAAAGAGCTTTGCCTTTGCACCATCCTTTCACAGCTATTGATCTTCCAAATGTTGAAGGCTACAGGAAGTCGAAGCACACATAAAAAGGAAAGGTTCTCCATTCAAAGAAAACAATACAAATGACTGTACTGCGGAAGCAAAGCAATTCGAAGAAGCACAGAAGAGTTGCGACTAACTGCCAGTTTCTTCACTAACACACATGTCACTTACTTGTCTGGTTGAATGCAATTTGGTTCACCAGTGTCAGTGTTCACACTTAGTCCGGTTGAAGTTGCTTGAGTCATTAACATGTGGCAACATCTACACCTTTTGTTGACACTAAGCAAATGGACCAGGTTATTTTGAAATGGTGGAGTATGGTCCGCTTGCTATGTGAACGTCATCCATTACAACTTAACTACCAACTAAGACAAAAATCGATGTACTAAAGATGTACTAATTCAAGGGAGTTTATGGCTGTGAGTACAACAACAAAACAAGCAAAGACATTACTGTATCTCATAGCCATAAATGGAATGGTATAAATAATTGGCATAATAATTTCTTTCAGTGTTTTGGTTTTCAGTTTTCAACCTTAGTTTTCTCACTTTCGGTTTCGGCCAAGAATTTTTATTTTGGTGCAACCCTAATATATATATTATATACTGTGTATGTATATATATATATATATACGTACATACATACATACATAAAGACACATCTACATAACGATTGATGTAATGTTTCCTAAGAAATAAAATTACGTAAACCGGTACCAGAATTATCCAGAGCAGTGATCATTTCAGAGGGCTTGGGTGACTACCAGATGTTAATATCTTATGCTTTACTAAACAATGCAGGCCTGTTGTTTCACAGGGTCTTGGTTTTTCAATTGCTATGTCACGTGTTTAAACAAAGTATTTTAGAGGACCTAACAGTGTCGAAAGATTTTGCATGTTTGTTTGGATGGATGAAACATTTTAGGTGGAAAAGGTTTGTAGTTTAAAATATATAGATGTGAAGCACACAAAAAGCTCTGCTGCCAGCAACACAAAACTACAACTTCTGATGTGAAATAAGAAAAAGGAGGCCCTGAGAAAAGGTGTTCCCAGTGACCAGGGACCCTCTGTTAGCACTTGTGTGTGTGTTCACTCTACCATAAAAACTATCTAAGGCCTTTGTGATAGTAGAAATTGGAAACAGTTTGAGAAGGGTAATCTGGGAGACTGTACAAACAAAAGTCAACATCTGGTTAAATGACATTCACATACACTGTCATAATAAAAATTAATTACTAACCTTATTTCTGTAGAAATGATTCTAAACATGCCACCCTAGTTTAGAAGCAGTGAATACTGAACAGTGACTGCTTCAGCAATGCTCTCAATCCCACCCAGCCAGGCTGCTCCTATCCGACACAAAGCCGATCAAGGACAATAATAGAAAACGTCTCTGAGCAGCAACAATGGAAGACTCAGGCCTGGATAATAGGGTTTATGAACACATTTGAAAAGGAGGCAAGGGTAAAGGTCAGACAAAGACACGCGACCACACAATAGAACCGACCCCTAACAAACGAGCACAAGTTACTACAAAAAGGAATATGATATGACGTACTGTGAAGGACAAAGTCATTAACGCAAACCTCAAATTGATCTAATTTATTTTGCTTACTTTAAAGTCATTTTTCAGTTTGTGTGCAATCAGTGTACATTATTTTAAACATGGATGAAAACCTTACATTCACAAAGTTAAAGGCAATATTTTTAAATTAGATGTTAAAAAAATCATAAGCACAAAACAAGGGCTGCTTGTGTCCAGACAACCTCTTTTACTACAATTATTATGCCTTCTTCTATACACTGTGTTGCTTTTGGGCTAACTTAATTCACAATGTTTATGTTTGATCTATAAAATGGAATGTGTACAATTGTGTATATGTGGATATTATATATTCACGGTCTTTCAATTTTCTGCAGTTTTGTTAGCAAGGGTGAATAAAAACACTGTACTTTGAGAAATATCCATGCATTTTATCATTACAGCAAAATTCAACAACCTCTGTAATTGCATGGTATCCTGATGTAGTGCAGTTATAGCAGGGTTATAGTCTAACCAAAATCAACTACAGTAGTTGCGATTTTTTACTTGTTTTTGAATGTTTAATTAATAAATGCCCTCAGTTTTAACATGATGCCCACACCTACAGTACAGTAGTGCTGACAGTAAAGCACTGGGGGGAAAACAAAGTGGGAGAGTCTAACAGTCAGAGTCTGCTGGCATTATTGATATCCTTAGCCTAAGGGCCATCCCATTCCCAGCTTCACTTGTCTCCATTGATCTGCGTCAGCCTCCCTTTCTGTCCAACCTCTTGACTAAGGAAAAATCACCCCTCTCTCAACCACCTCGTTCCTACATTACATCCCAAGACACTGGGATTTTCCTACATTACATCCCAAGACACTGGGACACTGGACACTGGATTCAACACACTTGATCCATCAACTGCCGTTTCACAAAAGTACTGGAGGGATAAGAGGGATTTTCTGGGATTTTCAGTGACATAAATGTGACATTGCTTCTTTACTAAAGCTTAAGGCATGCACCAGTCCAGACTACTGTTCACTCATGTATTAGCTCTCCGCTGACCTGCTTGGGCTGTATGACCGCACCTACAAAAGTGCTTAGCAGACAGCCTTGGATATGTTTACCTCTTCAAATGTTGTGTTACATGCAAAATGCGCAGATTTTGCCACACAATTCACAATGGTAGAAAACACTGCTGATGTAACTGTACAGCTCACATGGCAGAAAACTTCCACCACAAAGGTAATGAAATATTTGATCTGGTTTTATCTTCAAGTGAAACAATCCTTCAGGGAAAAGGATTTACAAAACTCTTGCACTTCCCTGACATAAAGTAACAATTACATTTGTCAATGGCTCCCAGTATATATTGGTTACTAGGAGTCCAAGGCAGTGGTGCTGGACCGGCCATCAATTAGTAACCAAGGCAACAAGAAGTCTCAGGATAAGGAAACAAGTCCTAAAGCTCCTGAAAAAACATACCCTCTCCACTGAAACCGAATGGACCCTCAGACCTCTAAAGAGTTGCCTGTTTCAGGCTTCAGAAGTGGAAATGGTGGAGAACACATGTCTAACCACAAATCCTTTAATTTCTGAGCATCTTGAAGATGTAACTGGTTATCTGCTTTAAATGAAAACTATTACAGTTTATTGCAGCAATTGATGTCAACCCTATTCCTGAAGAAATCCACTAGAAATGTATTTGTTATGTTATATACCAGGACTTTAAAATGTTATTGTTAATGATTTAATATAAATGAAATAATGCAGATAACAAATGTTGTATTTAATGGCATCTTTCTCAGTTCCCTAATTTCTGGCACATCAGTAACACTGATGCACACACTCCAGCCTCTTGGGTGGCAGTTGTGCGTGAAATTGGTTTGCAAGGTGTGAAATACACAGGATGCCAGCGATCCCAGTGATGTCCGCATACAAGAAAGTTTGGTAAATGATGGAAGAGGTGGATACATTGTTTGTCTTGTTGGGCAAATGTTTCCTTTCTGATTAGGTGCAAATTGTGCGACTTTTTACAGCAACAGACTTTTAAACCTAGGCTATAACATTCAAATGTAATTGCATTGGTTGTTTATGTGCAAGATAATGTTTTCCGCAAGATAACGGACTAGCACATGGAGCACACTGAGGAAAAATAAATCTATTCATATCATCCCATAGTTTCATTATTTACCATGTACATTGCATCCACAGTAGACATTGTTGATTCTCAATGATGTAGTTATGACAAAAAGACACTTACGATTAGTTCTAGGAGTAAATCTGCTCTGGTTATATTATGTCCTTTACGACCATAACTTAACCAAAAAACCAAAACAGGAAATTGATTATTAAAAAATTTATTTTTTATTGTTTCAACTGTTGCCCAACTAACATGAGTTGCTTAAAATCAACAGAAAACATCCAAATATAACACTTTAAATAGTATATAATGTAAAGTATTACTTTGTAACTGATTAAACTTACTATTGCATTGTCTGTATGACATAATAGTAATAGCATTTACATTTGTATTTACTAAGGTATATCATTTTGAGTATGGATAAAGGATAAAAAGGTAAAGACCAATGAAAGAATGAATGGATATCTGTATTAGTCTGTCATACCATTTGCATTAGATTGTCAAGTATGTAATAAATGCGTAATTATCATTTCTAAGTGTCATTTACAGCACTTACTTTCCAATCACCTCGCACAGCTCGTAGACATCCTCGAATAACACGTCGTCGTCCGCCATGGTCATGCAGGTAAAGGAGGATGCTCTGCTCCTCCTCTCCCTCCACCAGTGCTTTTATTCAGAAAAACAATTTAAAACGTTCTTTTGTATTTTTCCCTAGCTGAATGGAGTTGTTTTGAGTTCCAGAATGCACGGTCGCTGAGTGTCTGGATAAAAACCACCCAGGGAGTCCCAGCTACCCTGTTAGCAGCATTAGCTGTCAGTCCACTGCGGCCCCACCTTCTCCTGAGCGTTTCTCTGTATAGACAGGGGGCTATAGCCAGCGAGCTAGCTGCAGAGCAACCGCTGGGCGTGGAGATGTTCCTTCAGAAAAACAGCACACTTTGCATGTCTAGGCTTCGTACCTCACCGCCAAGTACGAGACTCCACCACGGTTGCATGAACGGATAACTCCCGCACCGACAATGATGCTGCTCCCTATCGCGCAGAGCTGACGGGGCTCTCTCCAAAATGGTTGGCTTAAAACGAGCTAACCGTTGATGGAGTCACCGGTTGGCTGGCGCCGTTATTGCGGCCCCGTACACCCACCGATGCCTTATCCCAGCAGAAAAAGCCTAACGTGACCGGGCTGCGATATGCTTCATTTACAGCATCCCGAGCCCGAATGGAAGACCTTCATTTTCGCCCCGCTGCACATACCATTCGTACTGAATAGGGAAAAAAATATATATAAATTTTACAGTGTATTCCCAAGCAGCTCCGCCGTTGCTCCAGTTCCTCAGATGCTGGCTGGCTGGCTGGCTTTGACTGGCTGTTCCTCTGACTTCGAGAAATACCAGGCCCCTCCCTCGCTCCTTTTCTCTATCGCCCTGGAAACTGTTCCCAGTCCGAGCCAAAATGGCCGTTACATGAAAGCGGGGGTGCCGTCCCCAGGACCCAAAATGACGTTACATGGGAGTCCGATTTCCTAATTTGCTCCAAGGGGCTGCATCCAGCGTGTGTCGCGCAGGCGTCGACAGTCCTTAGTCACATCACCTTACGTCAGCCTTTTCCCTGTTCATTCCTATCCTTTAATCTGCAGTTTTACTCTTCTGTAAATTAATTACACCCGGCAGTCAGAGTTTAATTGCCATATGCTGCATTTACCAACAATATACAAAACAATGGCTGCATTTACTGACAGAACATAAATAGGGAATTTCACATTTCAATTAAGGCTGTGGCCAGCACTGAATGGAATCATACACATATTTGTGTTTTACAGTTGCATCGCCTGTACATAGATGTAGGTCAGTCAGGTCATCACGTTTCTTAGCCAGTTGCATAGGATTTTATCCATTATTTTAAGATGTCATAAATTGCTATTTTATGGGATTGTTTCTCATATTCAACATCAAAAATGTGCAAATAAAACTCGGTTATGGTGTTTGAAGAGATCAGACAGCCATATATGTACCTTCACTACCCAATCATTCCTTCTGGGTAGAATTATGTTTTGACTTAAACGAATACTAAATATTGAAAAATATTATGGGATCAAATGGAAAAATAAGTGAAGGAATGTCTTACTTCCATGAGTTATGAGACACAATTCCAGTGTTTATTTTATTGCTAAATACATGTCACAATAACGTGTAATAGCACTATCAAGACTGTTTCCATGATTTAAAAAAACAAAACAAAACCGAAGTGCAAATTATTTAAATTTGTCTGAAATTTAAACAATGGTTTGTGTGCCTGT
>NC_024320.1:14666971-14670161 GCF_000523025.1 Cynoglossus semilaevis
CAGTTTCTTATTCTGTAAGTTGTGTCAATATCAATTATGACATTGTAGAAAAATAATAAACACACCTAATGGCTGTTGGAAGCGATTATTGTGTTTTTAATATGGATTGTGTCACATTACTTTCATGTAATCTGCTGCATGCAGATGCAGTAGCTTTCATGTTGCGAAGGCGGCAGGTGGAATTTTCTCAGGTGTTGGAGGAGTAAGCATATTATATGTTGGTAATGCCCCCTAGAGGTGGTAGACGGCATCGTATCCTCCACTCAGTTGGGCATAATTTATGTAGAACACCGCCATTAAACCTTTATTAGTTTTAAGCTTGCAATTTACAGAAAAGTTAATTGTACAAAAAACCCACAATGTCTCACAATTCAAATGAAACAACATTTTGCTCAGTGTTTAAACAAAATGACTGAGTATAAAAAATCTCTAGAAACCATTATTTTGAAGGTTATATAATACAAATGTTTTCTTTAACAGAGTTAATGCAGACTGTGAAAAATACAGGCAACTGCTGCCACTGGACTATACTGTTCTCTAATGGCACCCTCTGCAGTTTCCATGGCGCTGCTCCCTTCTGTTCGCCCATCATCTGAGAGTTCCCCCTATTGGTCGAAGCCCTCAGCAGCCTCTAATAATGTGATTGGCTGTTGATGTGGTCATCATACTCTCTGGCAGAGTGAGCGCTGTTAAGCAGACTTCCATTCATTTAAATGGGTATTTTCGTAACATATTTATTCTCACACGATGGTTGTGTGGGGAACAGTAAAAAAGTATAGGGATATAGGAAAGGGATAAGACAAAGGGAAAACGAGAAGAACAGGAAATAATGCAGTGCGACCGTTCGTGAGCACAGTTTCCATGGTAACAGGGAGGGTAACTGTCTCGGTACGTCGCATCTAGGATTAACAGTTCGTGAAACACGCGTGCACACACCAATACTAAATACACAACTTTGTTTTACAGAGAATTATACCGTATATTCATATTGTATGTGGAGCTTTACTTAAACCATTAACCTCCATAATAACGTGAGATTACTGTCTTAAAGTATAATTAAGGACATACGAATAGTTGGAAATATAGATGTAAATTATACATGCTGTTTTTATTTTATAATTTAAAACGCCAGTAAAAACGTATAATGTGGTCTTCCTGTTTGGACCGACGTGATTGGTCAATTCTAATCGCGCAGACTTGTGGGAAAGCGCGATGTTCAAATTTGTTTCCGGTTTTGATCGGTACAAGAATCATGGAACGACATCAAACCAGGTAAATATCCACCAGTTTTTTCAGTTATCTAAATCCATAGTGCATTTAGGGTTTGTTTTTTGCCTTTAAGTTTGCATAATTAAGCAAGGTTTGTATTTTTGTGGGTTTGTGGCACAACTATTTGACGCCGTTCTTACCCCATATGAAATTAGCAAAACATTAAGTGACTGTGACATTGGTTGCTTTATTTAGGTTTTTAACACCGAGTTGCTTTTTAAATTTTGTGATAAGACTTTTTTATTCACTCAAACGGATGCCAACTATAACCAAACATGAGAGGAGTTGCACTACGTTGTTATTTGCAGTTTTGCTTTCGGCTCCTTCGCCGCAGCGGGTCATCGACCTCTATCTCTTCCTCTTTTTCTCTTGCTTGAAGTCGAAATGCTTTCATTTGATCGGTCGTTGCAGTCAGCAAGAGGTTGTTGTCAAAGAAAAAATGTTTGTTTACTACCAGCATGAGCACCGTAGGTTTCTACTCGTGTAGGAGGAGGAATTACATTCAAAATAGTTTGCTACAAGTTTCGCTACCTGTGATCAGTGTGGACGACATTTACACAAGAGATAATGTTTATATATATAATCATGGTAACTCCCAGTGAAAATCCCAGCATCTTCATCTTCTGCACCCCCAACTCTGCCTTTTGTCTATTAGACAGAGCCACTGTCTTTAAACCATACATCATATTAGGTCTCACTACTGTCTTATAAACCTTCACTGATTCTGTCACAAATAATATATTTTTATTTATTAACTTTAATGCTGCCTGTTTTGTTTTGTTTTTTCATTATAAAACCATTTACATAATTTACGCAACTTATTTGTAATTTTTTTCAGCGTGATTAGAACTCCTTTCAACAATGTACTGGTTCAGAGAAGGAGCAAAAACAAGAGCTATAGGCTCTCCTACCGCAGCTGCTTGAGTGCTGCATCACGTCTTGGGTTGACCCCAGCATTGACTGGTCGGCGGCTCAACAGCAACAGAAAGGCTGCAAAGTCACATAAGGCCTGTGTAAGTCAATACCAGCAGTTATTGTAACTCGTTAGGTAAGACTATTTTTAAGATGTTCATGGTCATTTTGCAATTGTTGTTTTTGTCATAGGATAATGTAAATCCAGAGCATTTGGCATTGCTGTTAAAAACCGAGTGGAAGCTGTGGTACGTCACTCCTCTGTACAAGTTCAGGAATACACTAATGAAGAGCTACTCCAGGCAACTCTCAGCGTTTATTGCTGCAGAGAAGCAGCAAGGTCTGGCTGTGGAAGTGGAGCAAGGCAGCTTCAGGGTGACTTTTTCTGCTGTTCAGGGATTGACGGAGACAGATGATGATGCTATGACAGTCCTCGTACAGGTAAGCCAGGATACGGGCTGATTCTTGTCCTCCTGGTTGCACTTTTTTGTTACTGATGTTTTTGGGTTTTTTTTTGTTATTTTGCAGATCCATTCAAAGCCTTTGTTTGCCAAAAAGGACGATCCAGTGAAAACAGTGTGGAGTGGCTGGCTCACCTGCATAAACGGCAACCCTGATTACTTGCAGTCTCTTTCAAATGACTTTACTTGCCTGCCGCTCTTCTGTAGCAGTGGGTCAGATGTTCTCACCACTTTGGTCAAGAACTGGTTCCAACAGGCTTTTGACTGCAGCTTTGGTCCTCTGGAAATGAATCAAACCACTTTAGAATGGCTGGTGGCACTGTGGACAGAGTTCCACGCCGAGCACAGCATCAAACACCTCACCATGATCTGGACACTCCCTGCTGTGCCACCGCTGCAGATTGTGTACAAAATTGACCCTGAGGACGCCAGGGAGCTTTGGGGCAGTGTGAGGATCAATCTGCAGGACACACGTGTGGGTGAAAATGAAGAGGAGGAAAACATTGATATCATGGAAGTGACGAGGTTCATGCAGGGACTAAAGGGAC
>NC_024320.1:14670199-14679976 GCF_000523025.1 Cynoglossus semilaevis
CAGGTCTCCACAGCAATGGGCTCTGCCAAGTGTAATGGCAGGATTAAGGTATTTGTGCTTCTTTAGGAGAGGTTCTTTATTGTTTGGTGTTTTAAAAACTTGCAGGTTTTTAATTAATTATTTTTCTTTTTTTTTTTCAGATCTCCCACAGCAGATACATGATCACAACCCTGACACTATTGACGGAGTGTGCTCTGCTAAAAATCCCTGTCTAGAAAAGGAAAACCTGACAGGAGCATAATGCCTGCAAAGTGACTGAAAATAGAGCTTTTTGTAAAAGCATTTTAACCATGACATTGTTTAAATAAATTTTTTCACAAACCTGTAATTCAGACTTTGGCTTTACACTAATTGGCCTCTTTTATGCGTCTTAATTCTACTGTCATCAGCCAGTCACATCATAGCATGATGTATACACATAAGCATTTATTAGGGGCACTGGTGGCTTAGTGGTTAAGGAAGCGGACTTGGGTCTGGAAGGCTTCAGGTTTAAGCTGCCAAGTTACCACTGAAGTGCTCTGAGTATGACACCGTCCACACACACTGCTCCCACACTTGCCCACTGTTCACTCTGGTGATGGGTTAAAAGCAGAGGTCACATTTTGTTGTGTGCAGTTGTGTGCTGTGTCACAATGACAAGTAGTTCACTTTTCCTTCCTTCCTACATGGGTGCGATAATTTAAGGACTGTCAGACTGCTAAGGTTAAGGTATGAAAATGTAGATCTCATTGGATTTTCAAGCACAGTGTCCTAGTTAGAGAGGAAATATCTGATCAGTGGCACTTGTTTATTACTGAAGTCAAAGACACGTAAAGCAACAGTGGACTGAGTCAAGTGTGACTCTTGTCACCTTAGAATCAAGAGACTAAAGTTCAAAAAGGTGCTGTGTGTCTCAATGTATTCCTCACAGGTTTTAAAGCTGTAGATCACATGCAACTGTGATGCTCTCATCTCGGTATGGACCAACTCTGAGGAATGTATCCAGCATCTTGTTGAGTTGATAGAAAAAGAAGGCAGTTCTTGGGTCTAAAAAGGTAATGTGTATTCACCCATCACAATTCATTCTTTACATACACACATTTATGCCTACCTCATCTGAGTGTTCTTGCTTTATCTAGATTCTAATTTAATTAGATTTTATGTGTTTTACAGACTTAAGAGGGCCATTGTCTGAAACTTCCAGAAGACTTGTGGTTGGTGTTTTTCCTGACAGTCGTATGATTTTGATACTTTAAAGCTGTCAGCCCATGCAATATTGAAATACAAGAAACTGGTAAAGAGCGCAGCGAAAGGTGGTGAGTGACATGACTCTCACAAACACAGCCTGAGTTTCACATAAGGACCAAAAACCTTTTTCACAAGAGTTTAAACCTTCACTTTGCACTTGATTTGACAAAGCAAGTCCTTTATTTGTTTTCAAACTTAATATGAGAGCTAACAAGGCCTTGCTTCCCTCTCCTGAGTCTAGAAACCCCCGCTCCCTGCTCAGAAGAAATTTAATTTCTTCTGAGCAGCTTTCTTATTATGCAGCTCTTTTTTCCTGAGCACATTGTTTTTGTGAGAACTGTTACCACAAGGGGACTATAATATATTTTGCCAGCATTGAAAACAATATCAGCCAACTTTATTTGAAAATACACTCTACATAATTCAAACACCCCACATAAAATCACAATACAAAAGTAAAAACAATGGGACAAACAAAACATGTTAGTGAAAAAAGAAACAACTTTATGTGCCACAAACAAAAATACAAACTGTTTGGTCAACTTTAGTATTCTCCTATATTTATGTTTCACATGATGAGGCTAGAAAAAATCAGAAGCAACGCTGTTGTTACTGCAGCACCGGCTTGTGGTGATTCACACAGCAAAACAAAAGTCAGTTTCTGCTTCAGTGAACTAGCGTTTGTTGGCACTCGCTTTGGATGTTGGTGTGAACCTCACAGTAGAGCTATAGATCACACTCTCATTTGCCCGATTTACCTTTAAATTGTGAACTATATTTTTATTATGATGGAAGGAATATCCTCACCAAAAATCATTGGCTTAAAAACATCACTGTGTTGGCCCGTATTTGTATCTTTAAAAATACTCCAAGACAGACTTGCTATATAACTTTTTTGCTAAGTGTGTATTTACAGCTTTAGAACGTGGTCATCTGTATCATTTAAGCATATGACAACATATGCAGCAATTTATTCAGCAGTCTGACAGTGTTATGATAGGACCCCTATCATAACACTCCTTACAGTACAACCCTCTGCAATATGTATTACATTTAATACAACTACAATGTAGCATGCTTAGAGAGATCTACATCAACCCCCTGAAATGTGCGCAGAGGGTCTCAGGAGGTAAACGAATGAGGACAGACATGACATCTTCACAGTAAACGCAGACTGCTGTGTCTGCAGCAGCTTCATGAGGCCAAACCCAGGAAGAAACCACCAACAAATCCACTGGAGAGGACAATGTTCCTCTTTACAAAGTCTGTCGCCTGAGAAGATAAAAAGATGGGCTGAAAACAGAATTACCAACATTTGGATTTAAGTTAAACTCATTTACTTTAAAAACTGCAATGAAAATAGAAATTAAACAGTCATTTTGATTTTTAACAAATGTATGAATCCATCTTTTTTATATGCTGCCCCAGAGTTGCTGAGTGTATTATGGTTTACAATACACTAGGTGGCATTGGTGATTCACGCATAAACAAGTAACTCCAATCATTAGTAGTAGGCCAGCAATGATACTCATTTACTCAAGATGTGTATGCATCAACATTCAATTATTTCAGGCAACAGTCGTTGGAATTATGTAGAAATATTTAAAATGAAAAAGAAAACAAGCTTTACTACTGGTACCTTTACCTCCTCAATTAATGTGTTTATTTCAGGAACTGCTTTGTTGGCTTTTTTCTTGAGGTGCTTCTTTGCTTTATTTACATCTTTCTCCACCTTTTTCCAGTTCACCTGTACATAGCCACTGTGATTGGCAATCTGTAAAAGAACAGTGGCATGATAACCACTCACATCTTACCAAATATCACTATTCAACATACATATTGAGGCTATTTTTAAAGGGATTGTGATATTCTTGCCTGCAAAAGAAGAAACCCCCCACCAACAGCAGTAGCAGCAATCTTCCCAATTCTTTGGAAAAGGTAACCAGCACACCTTAATGTTGAGAAACAAGAAGCAGGTGTTGGTGTGGAAGGATTTCATAATATGATATCAATTTGAGGTGTTTCTTGTACCCTCAGTGTCGACACGTGACCTTTGAGCTTACCATCCAGTCACTCCACCCATTACCAACTGTGTGGTCACAGAATACTTTTCAGCAAGTGGACCTGAATTGCTCCCAAACACCCTACTCCACCATTGGTGTCTTCGGGCATATTCTGTCAGATCCACGACCTCATACAGCTCATCCTCACTCTCTGGATCATCATGACCTGCTATGTATTGTGGATAAAAAGATGGAAAATGTTTCATTTTAGAATGCACCATATCAATTAAACATACTTGACTTGCCATAACTATTGGACAGACTAGTAACGGACATCAGTGCTTATTGTGTTGGAAAGATGTGAGATTGCTAATTAGCCTCTAATGTTGGTAATTATGCAGAAAATGCATTCTTTCAAGTCTTTGATCAAGTGGCCTTTTGAATGTTTCACTTTGATGTCGAGTGCTAAAAAAGTGTTACATATTTCTTAGTTAGACCAGTTCTTGGCCAAAAAAAGGCGTTGATGTTGTAAAAGAATGCCAATTACTACCAAGCCCAAAAATGACAGAAGGACATGACAAGTTAACACATGTCTTAAGAGATCCAACAGATCTACAATCTAGAATTTACTCTCTACTAGAGGTCTAACCACCTCTTTTACTGTGCTTCTGAGTCCCAACTGGACTTAACAAATTGACAGCTTTATTTGTTTTTATATGTTTTGAATGTTTATTTACTGAAGTTCTGAGGTAACTTTAACTGTTCAACATTCTGCCTGATAATATAGGCAATTGTCAACTGTAATTATATTTCTAATTTTAGAATTAAATTCATATCATAAAACACCTAATTTCTGTGATCATGCTTACTTTTAGTAGACAAAATTAATGTCTATTCTGATCCAGTTTCTTTTGGGGAAGTGCTGCTTGTCTGTTAATATAGCCAGTTCTTTTTTAAATATAGTCTCTTAATTAAACAGTGTATGTAACTTTTAAGATGCTACACTGCAATGATATAGTTACATTTCAGCCCATTCTAGATTCTATTACAGTGCACTAAACAAAGCAACTACGCCTTTGCCTTATTGTGTTCCATGTGAGGCTGGCATATAGGTTCCTTAGTACGTCACAAATTAAAATGTTATTTAATGTTATCTGCATATCGAGAGTAGCCCCCATATTTTTCTGGTCTGATTAAATGGGTAAATGTCACTCGGAGCTTCTCACTTAAAATGCCTTTTTTCATACTTTAGGTTAGGTAAACACTACTATCTACGACAGCGTATGTGAAATGTATTTAAGATCACATTAAATGCCCCATATTGACCCTTAAGGGTCAAATTGTTTTTGAATTAACATCTGTAGAACCTACTGGTAGCTAACGTCAGGCGCCTATCAATTCAATAACACGGCCATTACAATTCTGTATAGTTATAACATTAAGACTAGACGCATATATTAAATATACTATCTCGTACGTTCACATTTACCATTATATTAACCAAAAAATATCGTTATTAAGACCCAAAGTGACTAACCCTCCCTTTGATCCACCGTCGCCATTTTGAAGATACTCGTTATGTCACAAGGATGTTGACAATGCTAAGCCGCGCCCACATCTATGATGCTCTGCCACGTCAGTTGAAACAATGCTCTGATTTCGCTTGATTAGCGCAGCAATTTGCAAGTACATCTCTCAATGCAGCAACATTTCCCCCTGAAATGGTCTGAAGTCTTACATTTACGATAATGTTCTGGGAAACAGAAGCTTCAGTGGTGCAAAACACCTGAAATGAATAATGATGCATTGCAGTCATTGTTAAACCTGCGTAAAAAATGGGACCGTACATCCATGTGTTTTACAGTGCCTTAAAAACAAAAAAATACTTTTTTTGAATTTCACCAATTTGAAAGAGAAAACACCAGTTGTGTTTTGTCTGATTCGAATTTACTTATTTTATTTTTTAGAGACAGCAACCTTAAAATAAATACCTTATATATATCTCGAAAAAATGTTTGTTTGTGTGTGTTTTATATGTATATACATATATATATATAAGGAATATACATAATTATGATAATACAACGATATAGCAGGAGAGTCATATGGTGTGATATCGCTGCTCCTATTGGCTCAGGAAGGGTAGAGGGCGTGGCTACGGCGGCGCATGGGTTCGCTTAGGTGACACAATTATAACAACTTTATCTTCGCAGCGGAAACGCGTTTTTATTTGAAATTACTCTCATCTTGGATATTAAACTTAATAAATTCATGAAATTAGCGACGAAAGGTCACTTTTTTGGATGGAAGATGTGACGTTTGAGGAGCCACCCGGAGAGAGCGTTTCAGTCCCCCCCGAAAGGATTTACTACATCGAATCGCATCATTGCATCCTGGGGAAAAAGTTTTTGATCATTTTAATTTGTTTGGTTTCACGTCCTTCAATCGACAGAGTTGACGGTCTGTCTCCGCGTCGCGATTTTCCATGCAATCGTGCGGTGTGTCTCTCGCCGCCGCTGCCTGCGCTGCTGCTCGGAGTCTCGGCTCGGCTTCTTCTGGTGGTGATGAGGGAAAGAAAATGGCGGCGGGAAAAGCGAGTGAAACAGAGGAGGACTTTCCGACACTGACAGCCCAGGAGAGGGACAGTTTGACCGCGATCGACAGGTCAGACGAGCTACCCTGTGCACTCACATTTACGCACCGTTTAAAAATAACTGTTTTGGCTTCTTAGTGTGCCTGAAACGTACAAGAGCCGCCGTGCAAGTGATACTGAGCCGACTGTGCTGTCTTCTTGTTTGCAGCTCACTGTTTGGATTTCAGAAGCTTCATGAAGATGGCGCCAGAACGAAGGCCCTGTTGATGAAGGTAGCAAATCTAACTGCCATATATACCACAAATAAGCAGTTAATTCATGCAGTGAAATTGTGTTGCCCCTCCATTATTGTTCAAGAGCCATGGATTTGTAAAACAAATACCTAGTCAATGTGAACGCAAATGGCCCAGTCGCAAAAGAGACCAAAGCCAGTTAGCCGCAGCCCTTCTTTTAGCATTGTAGCTAGCATGTCGTATAGCTTTTGCTGCTTTTATCCGATGAGACTGCACCTGCAGCTCAGCCACAATAGCTAAGTTGCCGTTAGTCTCTAGGTTTACAGACGATCTTGGGCATTCAACAATATGGGTGTTTGTCAGGTTAACACCCTATCTGTGTCCGATTGCTGTGACCCATGTGTGTGTTCGCAGCTGCAGCACCAACAACACAACGTCGCCACGCTTTGTCTAGGAGACACTGTACTCTTAATGAGAAAAGTTTAATTTCTTTGTGATTTTGCCACATTGCGTGGTCCAACCAACAAAGATACACGCCATTATTTTCGTACCTGTAAGAGGCTGCGACTACATTCGCTCCAATTTAGTGGATGTAACGTTGACGCTGGAGGCGCCTTTTAATACCAACGTTTGTGTTGTTTTATGTGTGTTCGCTAACGCCCACAGACCGGGGTCGTTGGTGGGTGCTTAGCATTGTTAACGTGATAGTGACTTGTCCAATGTGTTACGTTATTGCTAACCCTTTATTCGTTTTGAGTCGACATACTGTATGAAAGAGTTGACAAACGTTACAAGTAACGTTAATGGCTGTCTGCTCGTCCAAGATGGCGGGACACGGCGGGGTGACACCGATAGACGTAACGTTTCGTTATTGTTGATGTTGTATACATTATGTAACATTATCGAAACCTAACGATACAAATAATACCGCATGGTCAAGTTCTCTCTCAGACATATGTGAATTTAGGGTCCTGGAAATATGCTTTTGACTTCAAAAGCAACACATTGCCAAATGTATTGTGCTTTAGCACAAACATTTTACAATAAAATACTGTTCAATATGCATAGGTGCAATATATAGCATTTATGGCAATAATTACGATATTGACCTTTTTTTAATGTTGAATATTTTGGCTGATTTGTCAAAAATAACATGAGGAAATACATGATTTCCTTATGATAGTGTTTCACCATCAGAACATTTAATTTTAAAAGATCCTATTTATCGCATTTAAACATCAAGCAATTGGAAGGGGTTCGTTCTTTACCATAGGGAACCGTTTTTGCCAATGGGTACAGTCTTATAATACAAAGAGGAGTGTTGTAGTTTCCCTGACAGTCACCTGCAACTGTGCACTTTTAAACCTTGATTACCACATGTTCAGTTTCACAAGTTCAATTTAAATTCTCAAATTTGAATTTTAAACGGAAACATGTTTTGTATTTTTCACTGCAACAAATCTATAGTGTGATATGTGCAAACTAGTGTTTATGATAGTTGCATCATGATTATAGTGAAAGTCATGGTTCACTTAAAGAGACCCACTACAAGAGTATTCTTAATTTACTGTTTCCTTTTACAAAGCCTGCTTGCATGCATTACAAAAAAGCCAAAAAACAAAAATTGGGAAACCAATGGCGAAAACCAAAACACCGAAAGAAATTATTTTGGCAATTATTAGCACCACTGCATTTATGGCTTTGACTGTGTACTAACCTCACTAAAATCATGGCATTACAAAGAATAAATAAATTACAAAGCTAATAGAAAATATTTTTTAACACGTTCTAAAAACTTCATGTGATAAAATAACATTCAAAATAAACTAACTTGACTCCACTCATACATTAAATAATAATGTACAGCTTACTGGCCTCCTGAAAGACTGTAAAATTTGTATATGTTCTTTTAAAAACACAAAGTGCATTTAAGGTTAAGTGCAGAAGATCCAAATAGATCTCACTTGAAAATGCCAGTGACCATTCTTCAGCCACAAACTTTCAGTGACCGAATATTTGGTGCATTCTGTGTATGGTATATGAACGCACACACACAGTCCATGTGTATTTAGTACATTTCTGGGGCAACATGGATCAAAGTCACTATGTGTGGACTGAGCTTGATGAAGAGGGAATGGTTCACTTTGACAGGTCAAGGTTTAAAGTTCTGTCATGAATCTGTAACCATGGTGTTGTTGGACATAGAGAAACTTGTCCACCACACTTGGCAGAATATAATCAGTATGCATTGCATCTAATATCTAAACCAATACAGTAATACCTTTAGATACGAGCATAATCCGTTACAGAACCGAGCTCGTAACTCAAGTTTCTCGTACTTCAAATCATTTTATTCCCATAAGAAACAACAGAAAAAACTAAATCTTTGTTCTTCTGGTCCTCTAAAAAATTTCCTTTATTGGTGCTAATAACAATGGGAAAAAAATGGTTTTAATTGCTATAGAGACATACACACACACACAGAATATAGTATATAAGAATTCCTGTGATATACCTCCTTACCTGCGAGACAGACGATACAGCACATGTGCGAGGACGAGGAAGGAGGGAGATAGACACTTGATTTCGTACCGTACTGCACCTTACACGTACACTACGTAACTTACATAAACTTAGAATAATTTAAATTTTTTCTTGCTTTTTTTTATTTGTATTCTTTCATTAGTGGCCACCAAGCTAATATTTATTGACGTATATACATATATTGGCAATTTCATGCTTTATTTCCATAGTCATCATGTGTTTCTTCTTCTCACTACCATCCTTACCACTCACTTTCTTAGGACTCATCACTATTATGAAGAATAATACACAAAATACAGAGAAAATTGCATAGCTAACGCAAACACAATACGGAAGACTCACAGGAGATGTGTACAGATGTTGACAAACACGTGAAGTAAATGAGTGAGGTGGCGTGGGCTGCTCCGAGTGCTGTGCCACCTAGCATCGGCATCTGTAAGTGTGCTCGTATCTCAAATCTTTACTCATCTCAAAGCAGAAATTTGGTCGTATCTTGGAATACTCCTTTCGGTATGCTCGTATCTTAGGGTATTACTGTACTATTGTAATAGTTTCTTGCATTAAAATCATATTGAAATAAATCAATAGAAGTTATGTGTATGTACTCATGTTCAAGGCTGGGTCTGCTGTTGCTTAAATAAATAAATTGGTGTTCCTCTGGATTACTTGCTACGCTTTGCCCTCAACTCAGTACCACAAGCTGAAGAAATATGGTGTAAAACTGTCCCAAATCACAAGGTTAGCAGCCACATTGGTCTGAATTGGTCTTGTAAACAAAATAGCATAATGTAGCCATGAGAAAAAAGACCATGCTAAATCAAATGTCTTGTATGATAAGAATTAATGAAGAAAAATGTCTCTAAAACTCCCCAGGAAGAGCCACATCGTTTGGCTTCATTCCTGCATATTAAGTTTGGGTGACAGTTCTTTCGAGCACACAGACGATCATGTCATTTCATTCTTCTTCTTTGTGCACATGCACCCAGATAACACAGACAAAACTAGGTCACTGTATTGCCACCACCACTAGATTGCAGTGTCACATTTGATTAACTCCCACAAAAAATAAGTACAGTGATCCCTCTCCTATCGCGGTAATTGCGTTCAAACACCTGGAATGGGAAAAATTGTGAAGTAGAGGTGATATAGTTGTTGTATTATTTACCCTTTACGAACC
>NC_024320.1:14680019-14692436 GCF_000523025.1 Cynoglossus semilaevis
CACAATTATATGCACAGTAGAGTTGCATAATGGCGATGCAGAGCGAAGTGAACAAGAGTGGCTGACAGACGAGGGGAATTGCTGAAAAATGCAACGATGCATGAGCCAGTCAGCGCGAGGAACAGAAGAGCATGCTCAATTAGCCAATAGTACACCGAGTACGCATTGTATTAGCCAATAGTGTACGATCTTGTCTAGGTAAACAAAGTTACCTGCAATCGTTCACAAATGCGCTTACCTCATTTTCAAAACAGGAATCCATATTCTTAAACCAAAACTCTTGGATGTATAATGATTTTATAATATCTTTTAGTTTATTTTTTGCTATATTCCGTGATATAGCGAGAATTTTGCAAGATCAGATTTGAAAAAATCTGCAGTGTACTGAGGGAGTGAAAGGAAAACTGATATTGAGAGAGAACACTGTATTGCACTTGGTTGTCCAAGTATAATACTTATATTTTTATCTCAACATGACAGTGTGTGTATGTATTACACATTAAAGAAGTGTAATCTTTAACAAAACTTCAATATTTTAACACAACACAGAGTGTTACAATGTGGTCATCCCTCTACTCTCCATGGTTGTGCTGAAGAATCAAAGGCATCCAATAGTCAGCAGTCAGGAAGAGAATGGACAAAACATATCAGATAAATTGGCAGAGACACAGGGTGTTTAAGCTGTTAAGAAGTAGAAAATCTCTGGCATTCATTTAATATTTTGGACTAAATAGCAAAGCTTAATTTTCTGTTGCTTGTTTTTAATCATGTTAAGTTTAAGGTTTTCTTTCAGCAACTCGGACTGTAAATATAAATGAAAGGCTATAGCTTTATAGATACACAATAACACAGTAAAACGTTTACATCCCAACAATTGTTAAGTTGATGTGTGTGTCTGTGTGCTGTGTTGGTGTAAACACTGTTTACATAAATGATCATTTGTTTTACTATATTTATTCAAAATGCCAAAATATCCTTTTTATATTTGTGTTCCAGCCTTGATAACCACACCAGGTTGTGATTTGTGTCTGATTTTGTCTGACCTTCTGCATATCAAAAGTTTGTGGTGTAATGTATGAGGTTCATTTTTTTATGTTCTATATGTGAAAAGAAACTTCCATTTAAACATGATCTGTGGTCTAGCTTAATTAACACGCAAGGCGTGGGCATGTGGTCCTCAGGATAATAGTATTGTACGTGTTCAGTGATTGGGGGAAAAAAAGGAATAGAACCAATTTTTCATCTTCAGATTGTAGCAGATTTAATGTTTCAATTGTTTAATTTCATTTCTGTATGCATGTATATTCCTAAGTTTAAATAAGTTGTTGGAAGATATAGTGTGAGCTTGCAACTAAATAATTTAATATTTACTGTATGTTACCATACACAATATACACAGTAGTTTTAGAAGAAAACCCAGTTAGTCACGTCTGCAGTATTTGTGATACAAGATACACAATTAATGCACAGTGCCTCTACAATATCAACATGTCTCTGTAACAAATAAAACTTTTCATACTTTTAGGAGATCTTACCTTAAACCTCAAAATCACTGTCAACAGTAGTACGCAAGTACTACGGTACTTTCGTTTTTGTATCCGATAATGTGCCTAAATATGTTTTATCTGAAATTAATTTCTTAATCCTTTTGATGCTTATGGTTTAGGCTGGAGCCACTCCCTGCAGTCATTGGGCAGCTTGAACCCTAGGCAGTTGCCCAGTACTTCACAGGGCCATATAAAGGCAAAAGACATTCACACTCACATTCTTACCTGTGGTTAATTAACCTAACCATTTTTGTGAAGCTACATATACAAGACCATGGATCCTACCAGTGAACCAGTTATCGTCTTCCTCTAGAGCATGTATGTGTACACATTTGATTTAAAATATGAATTCTTTTCACCAGAGCCATAGAGACAGCTCTGACAGTTAATTTTATAGGTATATATGTTATTGACTGTTAATACTTGTGTGTATAAACGAGTATTCAGACCGTTGCCTTAGGTCCTGATCAGAAAATGATTCTAATAAGATTTCAATTTACTGTTTGAGCTATGTGTTGTGAGCAACATTGAGACTAGGAATAAGAGTAAGGAAAGAGAGAGTGCATTGTTTTTAAGACAACACCATACGAGACCTATACATGTGATTTGTTCATTTTCTCTGATGTGATGTCATTGAAGTTTCTCTCCCTACAACAGCTGCCATATAATTGATGAGTAATAATCTTCTCTCTTTCACATGGAGTCTATACTTGACCTTGTTGTTTCTTTGCACAAAATTAGATAATTTAAGTTAATTCTCCTGATAGACCTTTGGTAATTAATTAACTACACCATGCAGCTTGAAAGATATTTTTCGGCACCGTTGATCCCACTGTTTCCATGAAACAGATCACCTAGTTACTTGATGGTCAACCAAGTTCTCACTTAAGACAATCTAGTTGCTGTTTATACCGTTGAAAGATTTCCTTTGCTCAACACCAGCATGTTGCATCATCATGTGTCTTCAATAGTTGGTTGTTTTGAGGCCAGGATAAAATGCCAAGTAAAAACACTAATTTGTTCTTTATTTTATTGAGACCTTATTGAGTTCTGAGTTTTTTCACGATGGTGCTAACTGCAGGAACATTGCTTGTTACATTATGCATTTAATTTATCAACCATGTGCTAGAAGTTTTCAATGCAGGGTTCCCTGCTGTGACAATTGGTGGTGAAGGGGTAATGAACTGTATTTTATTTACTAGAAACCAGAGTATTGGTTCTATATGTCAAAACTTGCTTTTGGAGGGCAAAATAAGTTCTGGGATCATTAACACAATAGCCAAAAGAACATAGGCTACCTGTGTTATCAGAACAGGTTCAATAATGTAAAGTGTGACTTAATGACCAGTAAATACCATTATTGCACGGATTGTTACTAGGAGCCATGTTGCTATTGATTTTCTTTTTTTGAGAAGTGGATTGTTGAATCAGTATTAAAAGCCAAGATGGTGATGATGAGGTAGTTAAAGCACCTCTACTGATTAATTCAAGAGTTGTATTAAGTGCAAAGTCTTGACGCTACAGGGTTCAGTCCTGCCTTAGCTACAATCATTATGAATTGTTTCACAGACCTGTGTTGCTATGGAAGATAACTTTTGATTTACAGAAGTTGATGTGTCATTGAAACAGCAGCCATGTCCACCTATTTCCGCAAATCTGTCTTTGTCATCAGTGATGTGACTGCCCCACACATGAAGGACCAGCTGCAGCAGGGTTATTAGTGTTGAAGGTGGCAAATTTTATCCAAAACTTGACATTTTTGGATAAACGTGGACATGGTTGTTTGGGTTGACACTCATGCAGCTGCCTGTCCTTAAGCTCTGAATGGCAGAGCAGCACCTGTTGTTGCCGATGAGCTGAAGTTGTGGGAGACAGTGTGATTTGTGATTTGACCATCTGACATAGTTGAAGTATTACTGAAGTACTACTCAGGAAGTGGAAATATCTTTCTTGAACCATGATATACAAATTGTCTTTATCTCCTTGTTTACAAACACACCCTGACATCACATGCATTTTTCATCCTCCATAGACATATGCAACCTAACATCATTGTCTACTTATGCTTGCGGTTCAATGTACACTTGGCTCGATTAGTGTAGGAAATGGCCCTAAAGGTAGAAAATTAGGTGAAATAAATCAACATAAAACCAGTTTCACAGGCAGTATAAATGTCATAAATCTGTAAAAGTGAAGACACTGCATTGCAGCTGCTCAGATTCTGAATAGTTGGTTTGTGATGCACAGGGGAAAAAAGTCCCTGCAGGATTAATGACACAGCGATAAATAATTTGCTGTGTCACCAGTGATAAATCACAATGCACTGAGACTGCTGGGATACACGGAGCTCACCAGACAGTGAATGGATGTGTAGAGTGCAGAAAAACACGTGTACAGTGCGACCCTTCTTTGTCGGTTTTTAGGGAATTAATAAAACACTGCTTTGCTCCAAGGATGAATCCAGTTCACATG
The DNA here is from genome assembly GCF_000523025.1 of Cynoglossus semilaevis. Lineage (NCBI taxonomy): Eukaryota > Metazoa > Chordata > Actinopteri > Pleuronectiformes > Cynoglossidae > Cynoglossus > Cynoglossus semilaevis. The sequence goes on from NC_024320.1 coordinate 14,684,039, forward strand.
CACCAGCCGCTGTTTATCAGTGCACTAGCATCCATCTAATGGGAAGAAATAATATCTTTAGCACCATCATCTACATTATCCGAGGCAACCTTAATGTCCCCTGGGCCAGTTTAGTTTGCAGTCTACTTAGCACAGATTCCAGTCCTGAGTAAGATAAGTTAAGGTCATTCCTCTAATGTTTATTAAAAACAATATGTGAGGAAAGAGAACAGATTGACTCTACACCAATTGGTTCGGTCAAGCTTGTCTTCATGAAGTTTCCTCACAGACAGTTGGCCTTCTTTGCGGAATACAGATGAAGATGGTTACACATCTCTGAGCTCAAGCACAGACAGATGGACGTTGCTGAGCTCTGCTGTTTTTCTTTCAGGCTGTGCGCTGCTACGATTCGCTCATCCTTAAGGCTGAGGGAAAAGTGGAGCCGGAGTTATTCTGCCAGCTCGGTCACTTCAACCTCCTCCTGGAGGATTATCCAAAAGGTGAGTCATCATCTTTTCCCATGCTCTCATGAAATTTTTGAATGAATTTGAATCATCTTCAGCAGATAATTAAACAGTGTGTCACCTAACCTCTCTATTTGAAGTGGTTACAACGATTTGATTATTCAGTAATTACATGATTTTAATGATTTCCGATGCATATTTTCTCTTCATTCAGCATTTGTTTTTGGTCACTTTATACTTGTAAACAGGGTATATTTGTCCGTTAATTCAAGTAAACTAACAAATTTGCCTTTATCTTTCATTTATGTCAAACTAAATGATTTATACTTCCACCAGGGAACCAACAGAAAAAGGTGTGCCTATAATAATAATTAGGGCTGCAGCTAAATTAAAATTGCCTAAAACCGAAAATTAGAAAATTATTAGTACCATTGCATTTATGGCTTTGTCTGTGTCAAATGTCAAAATTATGAACAAAATTTAGCACATTCCAACAATGCACAATATAAAATAAAATATTAAACTTGACCCCACTTATATGTACATTAAATGATAATGTACAATGTGCTGAATGATTAAAATTAAATATGTTCTGTCGTAAAAACACAAAGTGCACATTGCTGGCTCATTTCTCGTGTGCACTTCTTTTATTCCCACGTCCAAGTAATGATCTTCATAATGCGGATAAAATACAGTCGCAACAAAATGCAGAGGAGCAGAAGTGAAACGTGTGCTGACAGACTGTACTTTTCATAGTTTTCACTCCATGATTCTTCTCAACCTCATCAGAAGACGTTTAGTGCTGCGATTAAAGGAATAACATCTGCTACAGGTGCATCAGAGGAGCTGATCTCTTTAGTTAGCTGCTCAAACAGGGCTAGAAGAGAGAGAATGTTCTCTATTAAGACCCACTGGTGTGAGGTGAGTGTTGCGGGGAGCTCCTCGACTGGGCTGTAGCCGAGGCTTTCCTTCCTCTCTCATTCATCATAGCTATCGGGATGTTTGGATTTCAGGTGATAAATTAAACCCGACGTGGAGAAATCCTTGATGCACCCCCTCTACAAATTTTTTAAATTTCATCATTACACGTTTTGCTAACGCTATCCGTTGGTCTTTCTCAGATATATTGAAATGTGTCCACACCGCAGACATGTTGGCACTTTCAGACAAGCCAGAGCTGGCCGTGGTTTTATGCATTGCGTCATCATAACTTCCTTTGTTTCTGTGATAAAAGTTTTTCATTCTTAAAGCGACACCTGCTCACAATAACAATTTAAAAATCAATTCACGTAATCTGTCCTTTTTTGTGTCAGAAAATGCATAGCCTTTCTCATTTGGGTTCAGCACTGACATCTTCCATTTATTTCATTCCACTGCACACGTTTGTCAATGCTAACTTTGACCATTACCGCAAAAAACTCATTTTTCTTTTTTCTTTTTTATTAAATCACAGCATTATCGGCATACCAGAGGTACTACAGTTTACAGTCAGACTACTGGAAGGTGAGACACACACACAGCCCACACTTTCCCACTGTAGTAAGTGTTCATTTCTGTATGCAGAGGAAGCTTCTATGGTCTTTTATGTTAGTTTTGTTTTTCATGCTGAGTCATTTTAAAACATCTTTTCTAGTAAAATGAAACTTTGTGGTGGATACTTTGAGCTTGTTATTGTTTTTTTTTTTTTGTTTTTTTTCGACTTCTGAAGCCACATGTTGGGTTTCTCTATGCAAATGACTGTTCAAAGACATGCATGTGAAATCTTAAAGAAACAGTGATGTCATTTAGAGACTTGAGAGTTTTTGTTTTAGTTTTTATATTTTTTTGTTGTTGTGCAGTGCTTCTACATTACAGTAATTAATTTTCCTTCACCACCAGAATGCTGCATTTCTGTACGGCCTTGGAATGGTCTACTTCCATTATAATGCCTTTCAGTGGTAAGTAATGTTTTGGGGGTTTTTTTCACACAAAACACAAGCAGGATACAGGATACTACATCTGTAACGGTTCCCTTTGTGTTGTCCAGGGCAATCAAAGCATTCCAGGAGGTGCTGTACATTGACCCAGGCTTCTCCCGGGCCAAGGAGATTCACCTTCGCCTGGGTCTCATGTTCAAAGTCAACACAGACTATGAGTCAAGCCTTAAGGTCATTAACCAGTCCATTTCTTAGATACAGTTCTTATAATTTCATAATGAAGAAGAAAGAAATCAGTGATCTAGAAAGTGTTGAAAAACTTCTTCTGTGTTCTTTCTTTCAGCATTTTCAGCTGGCTTTGATTGACTCCAACCCCTGCACTTTGTCCAAAGCTGAAAGTAAGAATTTTTTTTTTTTTATGATTTTAAATAATGTTTGAATATGAGGGAATTATTGTTTGAAAAGTAATTGGCATTTTGAATAAGCTCTTTTAGAAATGTGCCATAGTTGGCATACAGGAACAAAAATATGTCCAAAGGTCAAAATTATGGACAAAATATTAACTCGGAAAACCTTTTTTAGGCCAGTGATGTCATTTAAATTGTAAATACATAAACCCCTATAAAAATAAGTACAAATAAAACCAATGTTTTTCTTTTGTGACATATTTTCTAAAAACTTTTTTCATTTTCTAAACTCTGATACTTGATAGCCGAAACTCAAAACTTTTTTCTATCTATCCAAAGTCCAGGTGACTGAGAAGAAAATAATTATTTCCCAAATGTCACCAAGGTTGGGTAGGAAGCTATAAACGGATGCATCTTCAGACCCTAAAATAATTAGTCGCAATCTCTTTCTGTTGAGAATTTTAAATGTTCCATGTTCCCATTGCGGGATGGGGTTAACCTCAGCTGTAGCAGCGTCATTACAGCGTGGCCTCAGTAGATGTAAGAGCAGCGAGCCATGGACATTCTCCCTTAAGAATAAAGGGAAATACGACTAGAGAAAAGACCGGGAACCGCTCCAGAGCAGAAACCCTATTTGCAACGACAATACTACACCATCTCCCAGCTGTTGAATCTTCATAATGTAGGTTAGACACGCTGCAGCTGACACAGCACAGTGTGTCTTGGGCCTGGGATTATTACTCAGCTGCTGTGCTTCACTGTGATCAAATCATTGCTACTTTTTAATATTCTGCTGCTGCCATCTCATCTCTCACGCCCTGCTACCTGTTACCTTGGTGATGGAAATTTCCATTTTTGCTCACTGTTTCCCTTTGCCTCACTGTGTCCCCCTTCGTTCCCACTCACTCTCAACACACACATACATACACTTGGGAAGGGCAGCCCCTGTCTTTCTTCTCCCCCTCTTACTCGCTCTCGCTCTCTCTCTGTCTCTCCCTCTCTCCCTCCCGCTCTCCCTCTGTCTCTCTTTCCCCTCCTCTCTCCATCTGCTGAGAGTCACTCAAGCAGCTTAGATCAGACACTGCAGCGCTCCAGACAAAGGAAGGTGCTGCCAGGAGCACAACTATACCTTTCTGCTGTGTTCCACTAAGTGTAGAATAGAATAATTTGCCTAAAACAGAATTGAAGGTTTTTCCACTTGAAAACAACATGTGGAGAGAGGGTGAGGAAATCTTTGTGAAATTGTCCAATGACCTTTTTTACTAATGTGGCCACTTCTTTTTCTTTTACAGTTCAGTTCCACATTGCTCACTTGTATGAGATCCAGGTAAGTGCCTGCTGTTTAATTTAACCTCTGTTGCAGTTTCACTCGCTCTCAAGGACGAGCGATATTTCCTATTCACTTGTGTCCTTTTGTGAATGTGCCTGCTCGAGTCAATGTCTTAATATTGAGGCTACAGCCTTTCACCCAGCTCCCACTGGCAGAGCGGTTAAGTGCCGGGGATAGCCTTGTAATGTCATTTTGCATCAGGTGCTGAGGAATTGAGGAGGAAACAGGGTGCTTGCATGAGTGGGTGGTATGCAGGAGGTGATAGGAGATTACTCTCAGCCCATCGACGGGGTTGCCAAGGAAACAAGAAAATCTGTCTCCCCCTCTTTTGTATGCTGGTGGTCTCCTTTTGGTTTCAGTAGAGGGATATAGTAACTCCCACCAGCTTTGAGAGCAGAAGTGCTCTAACACCTGGCTTGTTTGTGCTGAACACATCACTGCAAATGGCTTGTAATACACGGAAAACTTGTACTTGCAAATATTTTCTAGCAAGAATGTGCACTTTGTTTAACTCATTATTCTCAAACGGGACAGGATCAGGATTCAGACATCTCAAAATATTGACATTGGAGAAGAGGGTTTAATGGATGTAGAAAGTTGTCTGGGGTGACGTGTGGCAGAAAGGTGGCATTAAGAGTGAAATATCTGTAAGACCATCTATGTGGAGACGATGTTACTGTCCAAAAAAATGGATGTAGAGAAGGTTATGAAGATAGTTGGCACACAAGCTCACAAGGCCAAAAGTAAGATTAGATGAAAGGAGATCATCCACTGCAGTGTTCCCTCAAAAGAGCAGCAGATAGAAAGAATAGATTTCCCCCACCTACTCCAAAACTTTTTTGTTTCTCTTTGCTCCTCTTCAAATCCAGAAAAGATACCGTGCTGCCAAGGAGGCATATGAGAGCCTTCTACAGACAGAGGATCTTCCGGCACAGGTGAAGGCCACAACCCTGCAGCAGCTAGGTAAGCTGAGTTCACTGGGGAGAACCTGGTGTTGGAAGCTGTCTTTCCTTTGAACAAGAACAAGGTTTGATTTTTTTTTTCTTTTTCTTTCTTTCTTTTTTTTTTAATTGTTCCAGGCTGGATGCATCACACAGTGGAACAGCTCGGGGACAGAAGCACCAGGGACAGCTATGCCATCCAGTGCCTGCAGAAATCTCTGGAGGCTGACCCCAACTCTGGACAGTCCTGGTACTTCCTCGGCAGGTGAGTTCAATGCAGTTTAAACATTATTTTCATAGCAGTCAGTTTACAAATCAATGTTAAAATATTTTGTCAAATCTATAATTGTTTACTCAAACAACACTTTGTCCATGAGTGTCTTCAGTCTTTTAAATGTTCTTCGTTCTGTTAAACCAACTTTGACAACATGTGTCTCTCCTGCAGGTGCTATTCTAGTATCGGGAAGGTCCAGGATGCCTTCATCTCTTATCGGCAATCCATAGACAAATCAGAGGCCAGTGCAGACACGTGGTGCTCTATAGGGTAGGCATCATAAACGCTGACAGTGGCCTGTGTCCACCAACTCAAAAGCATTGAACTGATTGCAACTGATTCAATAACTATGTTTGCCTGAACACAAACATTCATAATGAAAGTGCCTACAGTCTTCTCACCCCTTACTTTCTAACTCTTCAGGGTGCTGTACCAGCAGCAGAACCAGCCCATGGACGCACTGCAGGCCTACATCTGTGCCGTGCAGCTGGACCACAGCCACGCTGCTGCCTGGATGGATCTGGGCACGCTGTACGAGTCCTGTAACCAGCCGCACGATGCCATCAAGTGCTACATCAACGCCACGCGCAGCAAGGGCTGCAGCAACGCCACTGCACTAACTCACCGCATCAAATGCCTGCAGGTGGGTGGAAAGAGCTTTGCAAAGCACAGGAATGTAAACCATTCATAAAAAAGCTGTGACGTGCCGAGCACGGACAGCCGCAGCTAAAATGCAAAGTGAAAGGATCTTTTTATAAATTGCTGAGAAGTTTCTGTAGACCAATGCATTTTTAAAGGACTGTAATAATTTACTAGTGACGACTATTTATATAATGTGACACTACCTTTTGCATTGACTAGAGAGTGGAGTGTGCACTTTAAGCAGTTTTAATATGTGAAAAAGGAGAAAGTCCCTTAACAAAGGCTCTATCTGAGCCTTGAGTCATGATGATGCTCATCTCTCTCCCTATCGTCTCTCTCACACTCTACGGATTCCCCTTATACATACATTAGTATCACACCTCTATAGACAGGTACATCAGCCAATGAACACTGGGAACATCATGGCATACTTAAAAGAACAGGCATTGAAGTATATCATCCAAAGCCAGTGTCACAGATATTACGATATCTAGGGTCAAAGAGGAATTTAAGAACGCAGTGCGCTGAAATATGAGTTTTCCGGTGTTTTTATTTTGAGAGCAGAACTGAGTGATACTTCAGTCATACACTCGTCACGATGCTGCAAGTTGCTCAAAGTTGTTTGAACGTTTTTTTAGCATTCTCAAACACATTCTTTTGCTGCTCACAGTCCTAACTACCACCTAATAAGTTTTTTTTATATTGACTAAAGGATCTTCCACTGTTAATTCCCAGTGTGTGGAACTGCAGTGTTGTTGCTCAATGTGAGAGATGTGGGAAGGTCAGGAAGACAGAGGGAGAGAGGTGAAGCAGAGCGAAAGACCGGCAGTGAGAACCATAGAGGTTCTATAAACAGGGTTTTAGGGATATAATACATCTATATAGTGTTTATAAAATAAAAAATTCAATATATCTCCTGGTACTACTGGTTCCCCCCAATATCTTACAAAATCGTGAATTAGGACATTAATTAAAGGCCTTCATGACCATCACATGCTTCCTGCTGTTGTTTACTACCATCCCTATCTTTTATATCCATCTGAATCAATCCATATACAAACTTCAATAAGTTTCCTAATAAGTTGTTTCCCATAGTGCAATTGAAGACGAAAGGTTTGAGTTCTCCATCCTAAAGCTCTCCTGAAATTGACTGAAATGGATACACTAACTTTGTTGGATGGATTTTAAAGTCTCATTGCTCAATTATTTTTGGGAGACTCGTTTGTGAAAATAAGCACCGTCCAGCATAAATGAAAAAAGCATGGCTTTGTAGATTCAGCATTTGTGTCCTTGTGTGGCCTGCCTGCAGTCCAGATCTGACCCGTGTTAAAAATATCTGGTACATGAGAAGACAGGCATCCCTTTTGAACAACTTAATATATGTCAATGAAAGCGTTGAACACATTTGGCTTCGTTCTTTGCTGGATAAAGGTTCATAAAATGATATACTTTATTTAGGCAGTTTGCATTAATAGAAAGGGTCCCAACTTTTCCTAGGTTTGTATTTAATTAGGCCAGATTTTAATCTAGGAGATGCAAATGGCTTAATTTATCCTTTTTCAGGGCTACAATGTCAGAATGTCTTACGCATGAACAACACTGTCCTGGAAGATTTTCTTAATTTTAATGCACAAGGTTTGTTAAAAACATGTACTTAACAATCAGGCTTCAAACTACTCCAATACTTTATGTGTTAGTTTCTCCATCTTTTTGTCTTAGCTATGTCATTTACCCTTACACATGCATGAAGTTACAATATCATGATCCCACTAGACATTAAGACAAGCCGGGCTGCTTGTTTTAATGGACTTGTAACTGTGATGGTGTGGTGGAATATTGTACATGACCGGTGCATTGTTATCCAAGACACAAGTTATCGCTGAGCTCACTTGTGTTGTATCTTCTACATATATGCCATTGATGATCATTTCCTTTGTTTTAGGTCATCATTTATTTATTTATTTACCAAAAACATAAAACCTTATGTTTTATTTATTTTTATTTTTTCACGCCGTTCTCCATTCCCCTAGGCTCAGTTGAGTAACCCCCAGCTCAGTAGCCTACAGGGTAAAAGTAAAATGCTCCCTCTTATTGAGGAGGCATGGAGTCTGCCAATTCCAGCCGAGCTAACCTCCAGACAGGGAGGCCTGAGCAGTGCACCGCAGCAGGTGAGAGACCAGTTAGAGCAACTTATACCCTCCCCTCCACCCTTCTTTCCCGTCATTGCCTCCCCTTCCTTTGACTGCAGCTACATCCATACTGCTACGTTTTTTCCTTTGAATTGCAGGGATTTCAGATTAAGTAAAGTTATGTGTTCAAATCGTTCAAAATAACACCCAGTCAAACAGTACTGTGCAAAAAGTTTTGGCAGGTTTGGGAAAAATGCTGTAAATTAAGAATATTTTTACAAATAGATGTAATATTAATTGCCTATGTTTATCCATT
>NC_024320.1:14692690-14717302 GCF_000523025.1 Cynoglossus semilaevis
CTTTGGACATGTGCACTATTAGCGTTAGCTACCTTAACGTGTAGGTTTGGTCAAACAGCTTGGAAAACCAACCCCAGATCTTGGTTGGATGTCAGCTGCCTCACACCCTTTGGTCACTTGATGTTAAGCCCAACCATTCCACGACTTCTTTACAGTAAAGATAAGGATATTGGCTGCATGGTTTGCTTCATTGGCCTTGTTCATCAGAAATCCATGGAGTTCCCCAAACTGACAGGAAACCCCCATCACTGCTGCGTGCAGCGCTGAAGCAGTGTTTACCAACCGTTCTGTGAACAGCCCCTCTTCGGCTACAGCCAAATATTTCAAATTTTGACTTATCAATCTTATCAATATGCCATCTGCCACATTTATGCACTAAGCCCCTTTGTTGTTGTTGTGGATAATTGAGTGTTATGGAATGCATGTTACTTTGGTTCCCATCAGTACTGTGATCAATCTTACCATGGTGTATGACCTGTGACATTAAGCCGTCTTCCACAACGCCACATTGGTAGCCACGTTTGGCTGTTTCACTCCCAGCTTTCCTACACAGATGTTTCTGTTTTATACTTGTGTTTTAATCTTTAGGTGAAAATATTAGTACAGTTTTGGTGTTATTGCTCCTAATCGTACACCTGACTATAATAAGTTCGCTGATTTAGATTTTGCCTCAACTTGTCTACCCTACACTCAAAAAGTTTTTAATTTTACAGCATTTTATCACTGCCTCAAACATAAACAGTTCTCTTAACTGTTTTAGTCTAGAATCAGGTTCTCGAGCTCAATGGGATTCGTTCTCAGCAATTGTTTACTTAGTTTAAGCCTAAAACACAAAATATGACTTTTTAAAAACTATTTATCTATCTTCTATCTTTTACTTGGAACCGTAAGATACTTTCATGGGAAATCTTTCTGAAGCAGTATAAGTGCATTTTCAAACAAAAACAAAGTAGGGTGGATGTAGCCTCTGACAGACAACCTCTCAAACACATTAAACAGTTCATGTCGATAAAACCTAGGTTAGCGCATGCACACACTGGTGGGTAACACCCGAGCTTGGCACAGTCACACATGTAGAAAGATGTCTTAAAGAAAACAATGACTTCCTTTCCTGGCTCCCCTTCAGTCACTAAAGAAGTCAAATGTTGCGTCTTTATGACATCTTTTCTGAATGACAAGCCGGGTGTTACCTACCAACTCCTTCGTCCCTCTTTCACCGCACCACAGCACCACTCGGCTTCACCCATCATGCTCAGCTCAATTAAAGTTAAAAAAAATAAATTAAAGAGTTCAATGAAGCCTTTCTGAATTCCTTGGGGCATTTGTTCATTATTTTAACGAGACAAATTTCAGGAGGTAGACTTGTTTGCTCAAGATTCGCCTCTGGTTAGATGGATTCTTTTTTCTTTACTTTTTTTTTGAGATCAGAGTCTCTAATTTCAAGTCAAGTGACCGTTGGCCTTTTAATGGCTTCTGACCCTGTGTGATCGGTGAGGTCGTGCTGCCGTAGCGTGCACATAAGCATTCTCCTCCTCCTCTTTCCTTTCACTAACAGTTGACCCTAGATGTCCTGCAGCTGCTTAGAAAGCCCCAGGAACGCCCTCTAGTGTCCTTTTACTACTCCACTCTTTCATGCTCATGATTCTGTAGATGCAAGTAGCTGTGTTGTGCCAGTGTTTGTGTGTGATCATTGACCTGTCATTGACCCGATCATGTTGATGTAGTAGCTTTGAGTAAAGTGAAGCATGGACTCATTCCATAGTGAATGAGTCTCATAATGAAAAGATTATAAATTGGTCAGATGTGACTTCATGCAAAGAACTTGCATCCAGTGTATTCTCACTGCACAAACCCTTTTTCCAGAAAAGTTGGTACACTTCCTGAAATGCAGCAAAAACTCAATTTTGTAGTATATTTATCTAACAATAATCTAATGAGCAAAATTGAAGCCTGCAACACCCCAGATAATTTAAATAGTTTTGTTTTTTTTGTTTTTTAAACAAGGATGGATCATGACTCAACATTTGCACGAAGAATTTGCATGTGATTATGTCTGTGTTTATATCTATCACCATTTTAAGATGTTGTGGATAGATTCGGGAAACAATGGAGCTGCTACTGACCTCATATATAAAAAAAAACACCATTTCCACAAAGGCTCCAAACTACTTGAGGAAATTATTCTTTCCTCAATGATTTTCTCCTTCTGTCATACGATTATGATAACTGGAAGCCAAACATCAAATTTTGCACAAACGTGGACTTCTCTGCCTCCAGTCCAGGTTTTGAACAGTAAATATCTTTGAACAAGGTGAAATTAAATTCAAACACATCAAAAAGTTAGATGAGTACCCAGTTGTAGACTGGCCTCTACAATATTTGTACTCATTCATTCTCTTTGACTGTTGCAGGTTTCATTAACAAAGAAAAATTGAAAACGTCTTGTGCCTGGAACTTAACGTTTAACTGCAGTTTTCTTTCTTGTTGTTATGCATTTTCAGAAAGTGTTAGAACTTTTCTGGAAACTGGTTTTGTTTATCCTGTCTTAATATATTCTTTATTATCTATAAAAAAAAACCCTCCTGTCCAATGTGTTTCTCATCTGTCCAATTTGACTGTGGCCTTCTCAGATGGTTTCTGTAAAGCTGTACACTGTGTGTAAAGGTAAAGCTACAGTGACCTTTACCTTGTCTGAAAGTGTACTACACTGAATTGCTGTGAAGGACTGTATGAAGTGGCACTGTGCTGTGGCTGTTGATGAGAAACAGCAGCAGCAGCAGCAGTGGTCACCCCTGAAGTTGTTGTTGCCCTATTAGCAGCACCGTCAAGTGTACTGGAACTTTTTTCTTCTACAAATCCTGCTAATTGGTTTCAACAAAGAATGACAGTGTCGCTCTCCTTTTTCTCTCTTCCTCTGTCTCCATCCCCTGCTTCTATCTGCACTCTGATTTCTCCTTTGCCTTGGTTTTGTCCTCTTTGCTGCATAATGCATCTTAATGTTGGATCATGTTCACTCCCACCATACTGGACTCATCTTATTTGTGTTTTCCCCTCTTCACCTCTGCTGCTGCTGCTGCATCATCCCATCTTCTGCTGTATTTGGACTTTTTGGTTTCTCCTTGCCTGCGCCCGTCCCCTCCCCATTGCCTCCCTTTCAGGCTTGTAAACCCAATCACAGCACAGAAGGCGGGGGCACTGGACCATCTCTGCCCCCTCATGTGGGCATGCTGGGCCAAGCAGATGACCAGTCCTGCCCAGCCAAGCGAAGGAGAGCCTCCAGCCCTACTAAGGTAAATGTGACACTGACATTGTGTTCTTTTTTTCCACTTTAATATGCAAAGTTAGTTAATGGTCTTAATTAACGCCAACACCGTCTAATATGACTCCTCAGGGTGAAGTGTGGGCCAGTAATCCAGCACAGCCAATTCCCAGCTGGTACCTCTCCCCACAGAAATTACAGGTAGGTAAAAATCTGTGTATAGTGGGGATGTACCGGTACTGATACAAGCCTCAGTATTAGGCCTGATGCATCATTCAAATACTAATACAAGTACTTGAAAACATTGCCCTGTAGTAGTGTTATTAAGTAGGTGAACAATGTCAGCAGCAAGACCTACAGTAAGATTTGTTCTATTAACAGTAGGGTTGTGTATTGGCAAGAATCTGGCGATACATCTAGGGGCAACGATACGATATATAGCGATATACTGTGATACCATAGGCACAACTATATAAAGTTTTTTTGTACACAATTCAGTTGCAGGAAAACTGTCAACAAAGTAAACGCATTACGCTGTTACATGCTTAACATTACATCAATACGGTATTGTAAATGAAATATCCCGATATTTCAGTGATCAGTAGTTTCTCACACCCCTAGTTAAGAGACAGGTAATTAAATAAAACAGTTGATGATTTACTATGGAGCTGAATACTGTGTTTACAGCACAGTGGATAGATTTAGTGAGAGTGGTTTTTCTAATGACTTGAAGTCATTTGATAACATTTGTGTGTTGTGAATCAACAAATTAACATGTGTGTTATTTTTGTTGATTCAAACCTGGAAACCTGCTACACAGTCTCACACTTTTTTTACTAGAAAGCAGGAGATAATCAACAATGTGGTATTGTTATAAAAGCACTGCTCACTTTCTGTTCATCTGACTGTGTTAACTACTCAAAAAGTTTAATGTTAGCTATTTTTAATATTTATATTTTATTACATTTAATTTTCACCCTGGCTTCATTGACTAATTTGATGATAGCGTCAGTTTAAAGAGATTTTTTTTTATATATTAAGAAGGAAAAATATCTGTGAGCATTTCCAGCTTGATGTCCTCACTGTCTCACATGTCATTCATTCTTGATCTACTTTAGAACACCCGTCATCAGTGTGGATAGCAGTACATATCAACAAGCTCTTTGAATCCTGTATCTTGAATTCAATTTGTCATCATTTTGCCTTCAGGTGATGGAGCAGTTGCGAAGTAACCGGGCCAGCCTGAAGCCTCCGCAGCTGCAAATGCTGGAGCAGCTGGAGTCTCAGTTCGCCATGATGCAGCAGCACCAGCATCAGGTTAAACAAACTATTACAATACTATGAATTTGGGATTCAATCCACTTTAGCCACTGCCTTAGTACTTTGTTACATGGACCCTTCGACAATACATGTAGTGTGTCACAAGGCAAGATGTTTTAAAATACTCTTTTGGTCAGGAACTGAATTACAAAATAGCTATGTCCTGTTCATATATATATCGGTTTTAATGGCTCAAGTTCAAACTTTTTTATTTTATTTTTTGTAATTTTGTAATATGTTTTTTTGCAGATGAGACAGAACGCCTCAGGAGGTCAGGTGCGTCCTTCTGTCCCGAACGGTCCCGCCACCAACTCTCTCCCCTCCCCCAACCTCAGCCTTCACCCCACACGGCCCCATTTGGGACTCCAACGGCCCCTGTGCCCCCCACAGCCTCAGCCACTGGCAAATGGGCCTGTGGGCCCAAGTGCGACACACGGACCCTCGGACTCACACTCTGTGGGCGACAGTAGTAAGAGTAGTAGTAGTTCCAGTTGTAGTAATAATCAGCCAGGGCCCTCGGACCCAGGACCCAACGGAGACGTGCCTTACCTGCAACCTGCCGGCAGCGGCGACGCAGCACTGCTACCTCACGCCTGCACAAGCACGCAAACACAGGACGCCACACCGCAGCAGACCCTGCACCTAAACCCCTCTCAGGTGAGGCATCGAGCAGCATTTAAAATGTTGAGAATCCGATGGTATTGAAGCAGAGCGTTTAAAATGTCTGTGTATTTTTGTCATGCAAGAAAGACTTGTTATATTTATTTTGATATAATGCACACTGACCTCTGCTAAATGTGATATTTAGCATGTGGCTTAAACTTAACTGACAGTTTGTTTAAAGGGTTAACCTTTGGGGGAAAAATGAATCTGCTGTGATGCTTCATTGGAAACATCATTACGTCGCTATTCACTTAAAAAATATCGAGATATTACCTGTTGTCCATGTTGCAGAGCTCTACTGTGTTGTTATCATTGGCTCCATCTGTCTTTTTGTGGTTGTTGGAAAAGTTATAGGTATGGACTGTAATGACAATGAATTTCTTTCTTTTCTTCCTTCGTGTTTTGGGATATAATGTACATGTATGTTTACATTTTACGTTGTGGTGTTTAAAAATGTAAATTGAATAGCAAATATGTGACTTCTGAGAGAAGTTAGTTGTTCAGATCAGTGGACTAATTGAAAAGAAGAGTTAAAAGATTCTTCAGGAAAGTTGGTTGTCAGTGACCTGCAGTGACCTCAAACCTGATGAACTATACCTCAGTCTTCACACGTGTCTTTATTCTCTGGTAAAATGACAACATGAAATTAAATAATTTTCTATGAAACAATGATGTTTTGAAGACCTTTCTGCATAGTATGACGGTTAACACTTCTCTGATTCTCTGATTTTCAGAGAGGGCCTGCTCCACACGTGGCAGCCTCCACCAGTGAGGGGGCTCCCTCTCACTCACAGACCCCTAACTCCACTGCCCCTGTGCCCCCCAACAGTCAGGTTGGACATTCCACAAACGCCCCTTCGCCTCGGCAGCAGCAGCCTCATAACCACCTACCATCACCTCCTTCCCTCCCTCACTCCTCTACCTCAGGTGGAGCAGCACCGGGTGCGTCTGCTACCAAAGATAGCAACACCGCAGACGCTCTCGCCGTGACAACCACATCTCTTGGGAACGGGGGCTCCGGGGGCAAGGCAGCATTGTCGCTGCCATCAGCCGATGAGAAACCGGCACAGGCCGACAGTCTGGCCAATCATGTCCACTTGGGGGACAGTGGCAAAGTGGCAGAGTGCAGTGAGAAGCCCAGCCTTAGCGCAGACAATCCTAGACTATCTGCCCTGCTGGCAGGGGGGAAGGGCACTGATGAGTCTGAAGGCCCTTCAGAAGGGACTGTATCCACTGCAAACTCTGCGCCCGACTCCCAAAAGAAAGTCAACAACATCCACCCAGCCGTGCTGCCCTCCACCCCACATGCGCAGGTCAGCTCGGCCGCCTCTTCGCCCATCTCTGCCATATCCACCGCCACGCCCTCACCAAAATCCTCAGAACACGCGCAAACATGCATCCACAGTCCCGCCACCAACACGTCTGCTGCACCGGCCTTAAACGGAAACGGCAAAGGAGGCATCTCCGAGGACTCTCAAAGCCCGCTGAAGGCTGAGCCGCCTGCCATCACTGGTCTAAAAGCCACTCCACCACACGGACACAACTCCTCGTCATCATCGTCTTCATCTTCAGTGTCCATCTATCCCAGCTCCACAGACGTGCTGAAGGCGTGCAGGTGAGACAACAGTGCCTCATCATTATCATCATCATCCCTAACCTCATTAACTGTTCTGCAAGAACTGGGATCTTAGTTAGGAAATTAGAGAATGCATTTTATAGTTACTGACCTTTCTGATTTCTCACCTTTTAATGTTTTAATCTACAAAAACCATTCTGAACTAAACTCAAGTATTGGGATTAAGTGTGGGGTTTTCAGTCAAATGAGGGCACGCCTCAGTTAGTGTTGGATTCAGTTCATTTAGGACCATGTCTCCTCCCAGTGGAGCAACCGTGTCACTGCAGAAGCAGAGTAAAACGTTACATAACTCTAAGCAACCCTGAAGGCTACTGGACCGTCTAGTTGCTATGCAGATAGTACTCATTTGAATACTTTACACCATTTGGATACTCTGGTGGGGTTTTTTTCTCTGTTTTCCATTTTACAGCTTATTGATAAAATGTGTTGTTGCAAATTATAAGGAGGGAGTTATTTAGCAAGTACCTAAGTATATAAGTCAGTTTTGGACATTGTCTGCTCATCTGTTTTGCAGAAACTTGGGGAAGAACGGTCTCTCTAACAGCAGCATCCTGCTGGATAAGTGTCCTCCCCCACGACTGCCACCTCCACCCTCACCCGCCCTGCCCAAAGACAAGCTGAACCCTCCCACACCAAGCATCTATGTGAGTACTTTTGTAACTTGTAGAATGTGTCTCTGTTTAAAAGATTTAATAATCAAATATCAACATTAGAAAAAGATGCATTAGCATCATCGTAGTAAGGCAAAAGAAAATATGTCACATCTACCAGTATATTATAACCTTTTTATTCCTATTTATTGATCTGTACAACCTCCTGAGTCTGTTGCAGATTACAAAACACACACAGGTTCAGTTAAATAACCAAACTGCGTTTGATTTTAATAAGTTTAAGTTTCTACAGTGCTAACCATCTCACACCAAAGTTCAACAAGATCCATCACTTTAGTTCACCAGGATACAGAAGGTTTCTGGTTGCTGCAGTGTTTTATCTGTCTTAGTATTCAAACCAAATATAAAATATAAATACCAAAATATATATGCTTCAGTCATAAAATACAACTGTGGAAAATTACCTTCTCTTTTACAGTTTTTATAATTTTGTGAAAGTGTTTCACATGTGATGCAAATTTGAGTTTTCATGGCAGAATAAGAATTGATATCAGTACTTCACACAGGTTATGTTCAAACCTGAAACATTTACCCTTAACAACAGAAGAACATCATATTTCAAACTATTATTCTCTCTGAAGTTTGACTAAAATAGTTTTTATCCCCTGTATTCAGCTGGAGAACAAAAGAGACGCTTTCTTCCCTCCTCTTCACCAGTTCTGCACAAACCCTTCCAACCCTGTCACTGTCATCAGAGGACTGGCCGGTGCACTCAAGCTGGGTAAATGGTGTTGCTTTTTTTATGCTTAAGTCTTCCAGGCTGTTCAGTCACTGGCTGATCTGATCACACTTTCCATTTTCCTGCAGACCTGGGTCTGTTCTCCACAAAGACCCTAGTGGAGGCCAATCCAGAGCATCTGGTCGAGGTGTGGACTCAGCTCTCCCAGCCCGCTGATGAAAACTGGGACCCGACCGCCACCAAGAAAATGTGGCGCTGCGAAAGCGCTCGCGGCCATACCACCATTGCCAAATACGCTCAATATCAGGCTGCTTCCTTCCAGGAGTCCCTGCGGGTCAGCGATGCATTTTCACTATGTTTCTTAGAATTTAAGCCTTCACAGAAAAATCTAATACTTGTAAAATTTTCCTAGGAGGAGAATGAGAAGAAAGCACTAAAGGAACCATCAGACACAGAGCCAGCATCAGCAGAGAGGTACAAAGTCATTTATCCTGTGTCTACAGGCAACACGTGGCTCTGCTTTTTCATTTGTTCCATTTTGGAATCAAAGAAATCTGTTTTGGGAAGGTTATATCATTTTTTGTAAAGATGACATGAAACTAAAACGGTATTAAGGATACGATTTAAACGGTTTACTCCAGACGTTATGTCATTGTTGGAACCTCAGAGCTAATGTCTATTTTTACTATTTTTATTAAATCACACAAAGGTATTTAGTTATCATATTAACTATGCATACATTATAAAATATTGCAAAACAACGACGCTTCCTCAATGTTCACAACAATATTAATATGATTGACATAAACATGAGGACAAAAAATCTGTTCAGTGAAAAAAATATAGTAATTAAGCACAAATTCTGCTTTTGCAAATGGAGAAAATTGATTAAGGTAAAAGTTTTTGAAGAGAATAAAAAACAATTTTTGGAAACAAATGTTTTGTAAGGGAAACTTGCAGTCATTTGTAGTTTGCAGTTACTGGTTGTGCTTTTGGCTGATCTCTGGTTTTGACTTTTTAGTGTCGCTCGCAAAAGAAGAGGACCTTTAAAGCACATCAAGTTTGGAACCAACATTGATGTGTCGGACGAGAGAAAGTGAGTGTCATTTTGCCTTTAATGTAGTATCTTAAGTATCATGTATTATTGTAAAGTGTTCTCCGACAGTTGATGCCCAACTTAAAAGATCTTAATGTCACTGCACTCAAAAGGTGGAAGCAGCAGCTGCAGGAGCTCAGCAAACTGCCAGCATTCGCCCGAGTCGTATCCGCTGGCAACCTGCTTAGCCATGTGGGTCACACCATCCTGGGCATGAACACGGTCCAGCTCTACATGAAGGTCCCAGGGAGTCGGATACCAGGTAAGTTTTAGGTTTATTAATTTTACTCACCAAGTTTAATTTTGGTGTGTTTCTGTTGTAAAGTTTGACATTTTTCCTGTTTGCTCCAGGTCACCAGGAGCACAATAACTTCTGTGCTGTCAACATCAACATCGGCCCAGGAGACTGTGAGTGGTTCGCAGTCCCGGAGCCTTACTGGGGGGTGATGAGCAACTTCTGTGAGAAGTAAGGAAACTTTGAGCTCTCAAAGCTTCCCACATCTCATCCCAAAATCTCAAATATATAAAACTATCTTCTCATTACCAACGCCAGGAACAACATCAACTTCCTGATGGGCTCATGGTGGCCCAATCTGGAGGACCTATATGAGGCTGACGTCCCCGTCTATCGTTTCATCCAGCGTCCCGGTGACCTGGTGTGGCTCAACACTGGCACAGTGCACTGGGTGCAGGCCATTGGTTGGTGCAACAACATTGCCTGGAATGTGGGACCTCTCACTGGTATGCTTTAGCCCACACCTTGCCTCAGTAATATAGTACAGTAATAGTAAATATTAAATAGAAGCAGATTCAATTTAGTCTAACACAAAGTCTACACAAATCCAAACCTTTGTGTTTTCCCAGCTCACCAGTACAAGCTGGCTGTGGAGCGTTATGAGTGGAATAAGCTACAGAGTGTGAAATCCATGGTTCCCATGGTTCACCTGTCCTGGAACATGGCCCGTAACATCAAGGTGTCCGACCACAAGCTGTTTGAGATGATTAAGTAAGTCTCATAATCTTTGGAGACAGTTTGGATGTTTAATTCTGAACTTTTGACTTTGGGTTAGTCGGAAGTAACATTTCACGTTCTCATACCAGGTACTGCCTGCTGCGTACACTGAAGCAGTGCCAGTGGGTGAAGGAGGCGCTGGTGGCCGCTGGGAAGGAGACAGTGCTGAGGCCGAGGACCAGAGACGAACCGGCTCACTACTGTACCATCTGTGAGGTCAGTTAGCATTAACGAGAGTGAGAACATGCAGCACACAGTCATTTTAAAGAAGTTTTCCCTGAACTTTGTTTTCATTTGAGTGAGGCAGGATCGTCTCCATGTAACATCTGCTGTCATCATGTTGTGAGGATTGTTCCATTACTCAGTGTCTGTGCAGCAGATGCACCAGGTGGTCTGCAGATGACATCATGACTGCCTGTGTTTTTTTTTCTTCTTTTTACCCTCAGTCAGACTCATGAGTCACAGCTGTATTTTTGTTTTCATGTGTATGTCTGGGCTTCACAGGTGGAGGTGTTTAACCTGCTGTTTGTGCGCCGTGAGCTCCTGTCCAAAAAGCAGCATGTGGTCCACTGTCAGGACTGTGCCAGGAAAGGCAGCGCCACGCTGGATGACTTTGTGGTCCTGGAGCAGCACAGGATGGAGGACCTGATGCAGGTCTACGACCAGTTCACATTAGTAAGTCATCAAAAATGATGCAAAGCTTTAAATATATATAAATAGATATTATCGATTCTTAATGGATTTGATTTAGTATGGATTCATGACAAGAGGTTTCATATGATAATTGCTATACGTAAAGGCCACTTTATATGGCTTTTTATTAGCACCAGGTTCAACCTTTTCTTACCTTATGAAGTGCATCAGATGGAACTGATATTCAGTCCACAGAGTAACATCGAAGATTACATAAGTTCATGATTATCTAGCTATTTTTATTGTATATCTCCTCATTTTTTAGATGTACTAGCTGTATAAGTATATTCACGTCAAAGTTACAGTATTCAGGAATTTTTTGTTAAGGTTTATAAAGGAGGAGCCAGGACCTCTAAGTGTTTACTCCTACATTAGATATGTTGTGGCACAAAAGATCAGTGAGGGCAACCTGCCTGCTGATTAATATACTAGCAAACATTTTATTTTTATTTTCTTCATTAAGAAACTCCAAAAATTGATTTTTGTATTTTAGAATTTCTGAATACTATGCCTTTAGGGAGACCAAGGGGTTTGTGGTATTTAGTACATGATCCATGTTCTATATGACATGGTCTGATGTGTTCAGTGATCTGGCTAACACTTGTCATTTCCCCCAACCAGGCCCCTCCTCTTCATTCATCTTCATCTTGACATTAGATCGACCCCTCCCACCCCACCATCAACCCCACGCCACCTTCGTTTTTTCTTCTGCTGCTGCAGAGCTGTGACGCTGTGACGTTTTGGAAATAAAAGGAACAAAAAAAGCATCCATGTACACGGACCATTTCTGACGTTCAGGAAAAGCCAAGGCCGTCTCCCCTCTCCTCCCGCCACAACCCTCACCACTGCCCCCTCCCATATGGCTGGTCTCCATAGCGACGGCTGGAGGCTAAGTGTGTCTAGTCTATGCAACCTGTTTTTTGAAAGTGCTGGGGCCTGGGCCCTTCCAGAGGGGGCGCTGCTGCAGCTGCTGAGCTTGCTTACAGGACTTGTCTCTCTCCTCTCTCCCTTCCTTTCCTGCCCCTCTCTATTGACAATGGTTCTGCCCTGTTTTACTGAAGGACTTAATCAAAAAAGGTTTAGTAAGAGCAGGGCGAGGACCGGGATACTTTAAGTGATAAAAATGTTTTGTAGATACTTGTTAACTGACACAACTGGCAACACCACCCGTAAAAGACTACTGACTTGACAACCTCTCTCCTCTCTCTCCCTCTGTCTCTCTCCTGATCACAGGATAAAAAATATGCTTTGGATTTCTCCTTTGATTGTTTTTTTTCACAGGAGCACTAGCCTAACTGTTCCTTTTCTATGGTAGATAGTTATTCTACAGCTATTTCAACAGCAAAACCCCCAAAAACATATAAAATGTGAAGAGTTTAGGTGATTTTTTTGTTTTGGTTTTCTTCCTTACGCTTTTTGTTTTTTATACAGCTTTTACATTCTTTGTTTTGGTCTTGTTCTTTTCAAAATGTTTTTGTTTGTTCTTAGGTAAAAAAAAATCTAATAAAAAATAACAAAAAAAAACTTACTAGCCAAGTCACAAAGAAAATGGGTTGCACATAGACTTATGGAAATGTTTAATTTGTGATTTCTTTTCGTTTTGTTGTTTCTAATCTTGATGTAAATTTACACTATTTATAAATACATATTTATTGCTTGAAAAGAAAATTGTTGATGGAATGCTGTTATTTTTTTCCAGAGTACCTGCCATTAAATTTTGAAGGAGTTTTGTCATTTTAACGACTCCTTTTACATTTTCTATATATAAATAAAAATTGCTTAGCAAGCATTGTACAGAAACAGACATTTAAAATTGTTTTATTGTTTGAAGAATGTTTTATGAGTCAATAAACACAAAGTTGTCAAATTAACCACTGCACATTGGCTCCAACTTTCCATGAACACGTGTCACAATTTACAGCAAATTTTACAGACATCAGCATAGTAAATTAAAAAAACATATATAAAAAAACTGAGAGCGCGAGTGTTAGTCTGAAACCCAGCAGACAATGTAGCTGTAGACTGACACACAGAATCCTACACTGTATGCCAGGTCCAGAACGTACTCAGAATCAATAGAAAAGTTGTCTTGATTATTTACATTACAAAAAAATGTAAATTTTCCTGTAAAAAATATAAAAACTAAGCAGAAACTATTTTGTCCTGAGTGGCATGGCTGCCAACAGAGACCCAGTAGCCAGATGTAGCTGCTGCCAGCCCCACAGGATCTACACTGACTACTGAGCAACTGCTGGGCGCCCCCTGGGCTCCGTGGTGCCAGTCATAGCCAAAATGGCTGCCCTGCCTTCACATTTCTGCCAAGATGGGAAATGATGAGCAAGGAAAACAAATCACACTGGGCAAACAGGACTAATAAGCAGGTTTCCCGCAGGATTCAGCGTGTTGTCACAAAAAAGTACAGGTGGAAGTGTGAAGAAAAACAACATAGTTATAGAAAAGAACTTGGGTGTAAGTGAATGTTTCATAAGTGTTTACAAACTCTTATATTTACAAAAATAAATGTTCAACCCAACAGGTGCCATTTGGACTGGTGACAATAGGAAAATGGACAATAAATCACAACAGCAGCAGTTCGCTAAGGACGTCCGGTACAAATACACGTGTACCTTTCGTACCGAACCGTACACCTGCATAACCATATTGTTTGAAGCATGTTGGAACCATGTGAATGCGCAGTCCAACTTCCGCCGGATCGCAATTGCAACGGGACCCAATGTAAAGTTGGTGGCCGTTTCGGGAATCTGACTTGAGGGAGAGTCAGATTCCCGAAACGGCCACCATTAGTAGGTAAGGACAGGCCTTGTATTCTGCAAGCGGCAAACACGTCACGACGCACCGGACGGAGCTTAATTCAGTCCATGTTTATGCGACTTTGTTTTTACACGCAAATCGGGATCTAAAAACAAACTGTGACTGAAACTGTGGCGGACTATCATCATTAAAGGCACCGGCAACCTCCGAAACTAATCAACGCCGCATATCACGAGAAAGAGTCGAAGGAGCCCTGCGTGGCATTTAAGAAGTCGCACTTCTAGAGAAAAACGGTGTGGATGTGGGCTCCCAGGTGGCGAAGGTGAGTTTACACCCGAGAGAGGTCTTTGCCCTAACTACTTTTTTTTTTAATTTAGGGGATATGATAAATTAACCGTTTGTTCTGTTAGTAAACAATTACACGAAATTTCAATAAATAAACACGTTGTTTTCTTAGAAGAGTTATTTTCATTTTTTATGCCAGTAAAATTACACAACAGGTTAGTAAAACTCAAATCTACTGGCCCAGCATCCCGTTATTGTGTTGGACACTGGGATTTTTTTATTTTAATCGTTTTGTGTAAATTCTGTATATAGGCTGTATGTTTAATTTGAATACAAATTACTATTCTAAGTGTTCCCTCTTGCTGAAAAATGTAAATTACGTCATCAGCTACTAGTTGACTATATATATGTATATGTATTCTCACATTTTTTTGTGACTCTTTTCTTTTCGTACCGTACTGTAACACGATTTTCCTTTACTGTTACACCCCAAATGCTTACCACCTTTGCATCTTTTCTCAAAAAATGTCAATAGGAAAATGTCAACTATCAACACATCAACGTGAGCTGGAAGCACTGAAAAACACAAGAGGTCATCGCATCATCTCCATCGTGTCTGCTTCTTCTTCAGCAGGTTGATGTGAGTCCTGCAGAAACACAAAAATCACATCATTATTTTGTATGAGATCAGACACAAGATATAGAATATAAGAATTTTATAGAATAAAAGAGTTTTATTTTTTCATTGAGTTTTTAATTCAAGTAGAGGCTACAGGTATGTTTCTTTTGTTTAGCTCTATGTTCTTGCTTTCTGATGAGATGAACTTCTTTACTGACAGTCAAAACTAGGGGGACTAAAGAGTGATAGTAATTTTTGTTTTCATTTTTGTTAAAACACCAAATACCAAAGATACAGGCAGTGGGAAACTCAATCTTAAAATATTGTAGTCTAAAGCAGACAATTTTACAAGATGTTGTGAAGTGGCTGCAAATCTTATTTTGATTGTCTCACTTTGTTAATGAGGCTGTTTCTTGAAGACTGAGAGCATATTGTTAGTCTTTTAGCAAATGACACTTAGGTTGACCTGTAAGAGAAACGTTCTTTAATATCTCATTTATAATTCATATTTAGGGGTTGAAATATGGAAGCTCATAGGTCGGCGTAATGTTTCAAAGTGTTGAAAGATGCGTTGAAAAATGTTTTCAGCCTACAGCTAAAAACATTTTGACTTCCCACCCACAAACGCTTCTACTTTGGCGGAGGCACACATAAAGAAAACCAAATGTGGGTGGTTCATGGAAATAAGATGCCAGTTTTTCACTATGTGACAGTTAAAAAGTTGAAGTCTTCCTGTTGGCTGTCTGTGGCCATAAAAGCAGGAAACTTGAGTTTTTGTGATACAGTGTAGTGTGAGTTAAGGTGGTTGTGTTTGGTACAGTTCAACGTCTCTATCAACAAGTTACAGTACTGTTGCTCAGAAATGTCAGTAAAAGACACTGTTCACTGCTATAAGACTGTTTCAGAGTGTTCTTTCGGCTTTTTTAAATGCTAAACATATTATTGCAAATGTGGTGCAACTTGCCCGTTTCCACAAGAGACCATTATGTGCGTTATGATGTTATTCGTCCTCTGTTTTATGCTTATGTTTTCCACTTTTGGTCTGTGTTATGTCCAACAAGTGGGACAGTCTGAAATGTCAAACCATTTTGAATGACTTTGTGCTACAATTAGCTGCTCATCCACAATTAGTACGTTGAACAAGAATGTGGTATCTTATGCAAAACAATGGGTCACGTTGCAGAGTATGTGTAACAATATTTTGAGCAACTAAACATGGTCTAACAGTTTTTTCTGAAGACTTACTTTTTAAAGAATAAGTTGCCTTCACTGAGAGTGGGGCAACTTTACGCTGGACCTAATTTTTTGTACTGGCAGTACATGGTCACCTTGAATCAACTGATTTCTTCTACCATAGATATACTTTGGTTTAGATTACTTATGTGTTCTTTTTTTCTTTTTTTTTTTTTGGTCTTTGTTGGCAACCATTTAATCGGCGTATGTCTCTGTTTTCCAGAGAAGTGGAATAATCCATACCCAGGGTACTAAATTGGCTTATGTTGGAAAATAATGGATATAGTCCTTCAACCTTCCTCTCTTTGCCTTATTTTCCATTTATATTATTTGCCAAGTCTGGCAGCGCTCCAGCAGAGAGGTATGTGAACTCTGCTTGGCCCGGAGCTCCCCCTCCATTAAATCCAGATCCAGACAACCTAACAACAAAGTCTTTCTGTGCTGAGTGAGGGGGAAAAGAGGGGGGAAACAGCAAAAGAGAGGAGTTAAAGCAGAGGAGCGATCAATTTACTCCCTTCTCCTCTTCAAACTTCTCCCTTTTTTTCACTCTTTTCCCCTTCCTGCTCCCTCTATCTCTGCACGCCCTCTCATTTCCGCTTTTGTGAGAAACACACAGGTGGCCCTGACTGCTAATTTTAACCAGGCCGATTGTCTGCCTGCGTTTCCCACAGCTATGTATAGATGCCTGCAGTAAACAAAGTAGGTCAACATGAAACACACACATACACATGCACACACACACACACACACACACCAGGCCCTGACCTCTAAAAATGTCTGATTCTCCATTCATTCACTCCCACCTCTGCTGCAAATAATTCCTCCCTGATTGGCCCTCACTGAGAGCCAATGAATGAACAGCTTCCTGCTGCTCATTCATAAACTCAGGGTCATTGAGGATAATGTGGTTTTGGGGCACGTGCACAAAGCACTAAAGGAAAGCCATTTTTGGAGCTAGCAGAGTACGAAATAATAAAAATAATACAAAAAAATAAAATTGCAAAAAATACTTGCTTTTTGACTATTTTTGTTTCACAAAAAAAGTGGTCATGTTGTCAACTACATACTAAAAGTTACACAAAGCAAATACCTGTTTGTGTATCACCCAGCCAAAAGGGTTATTTAAATTTAGCAGAAAAGTCAATGGGGTTCAGTCCTGAAATGGACTCGATGTCCCTCCACCCCACATTCTGCTGTGTTAAATCAGTAATGAATTGAGGTGTGACAGTCTGAGGCTATCTATCACACACACGCACACACACACATATGCTGTGTTGTTTCCTTCCTGGGTAATTACCACCCCGGCGGAACTCTTTCTATGCTAACACTTCTTCACCTCCTGAGTTTCACAGTGAGGCTGTGTTGTTATATTGTCGTAAATTAGAGTTCTTCTGTGTGGAATTTGATGCTGGTATAGTAACACGTAGTTTGGTACTAAGGATAAATAGTAGGCACATTTTGAAGACACCACACGTGTATGCTGCAGGGTTAAGGTTCTCTCAAGGGTCGTTGGCAGGAAAGCAGCCACCTGGGGGATTACATTGAGGGTTCAAAAAGGGTGGATTATACCTTTTTAGATCTCTGGCTGAAGAACTTTTTTTGTAAAGCAGAAGTGATTTTATGATCAAAACCGATGCATTCAAAGGAATGGAGTGCTGTCTCAGTTGAGTGATGCGATGCCAAGGCATGTCCGCAACGGACGAGCCACGATAACAAAGAAAGAAGAAAGTGTTAACGTTGCTGTGGAAACGGAGAGTAATTAGCACCAAGTGGTATTCAGAGAAAAAAAGGGAAGAGTGAGAGGAGTGTGGTTGTTTGATGGCATGTTTTCAATGGATGAACACAGAGAAGGACAACGTGATGAAGTTACAGCGCCATGGTCTCAGGTATCAGATTACGCGCCAGCGCAGACTTTGATTGCTGCCCTATTTAATTTATTTTTATTTATCTCAGTTTATGAGCTCAAGCATTATATTCATTTTTTCCCCTGAATGCAAAGAGTTGAACATTTTCCCAAAAGCCTGGCTGTGTTTGAAGAGAGACTGTGAGTGGAAAGTGGGATTCAGCTGTTGATTTGGCTCCACGCTGCCTCATGTGTCCATCCATCTGTTGGATACATGACGTTTGTTTCACATATCTTCTTGCTGTTTAATTATCTGGTACATTGTGAGATGCTGGGATGAATTGTAAAGTTTCTGTTCTCGGGATAGTAAAACATGAACAAGAATGATGAATTTTGGCCATTGCGGGTCACTGATTTGTCCTTGGTTGCTTTGCGTTGTTCACAGAAGATGTTCATGCTCATCCTGTGTTCCTTTGGCACATAATACATTATGCGAATGAACAGATGGCAACTTTTATAAAGTTTTGGCTAAAAATTGCTCCTACATGCACTATTTGTAGTACAAAGAGTCCCCAAGTGAAGAGTAATTACTACAGAAGTTTTGATTGTCAAAACATTACTATGGGTTTATCATTAAAAAATGCCAATGATGCCAGTCAACGGAGATGATCAACACCCAACTAAAATGCACTGAGTGAGTGAGTAATCCAATTTTCTAGCTTTTCTATGCAAATCTTCCACTTTCAGTGTAGGCGTTTGGTGACTGGCGAAGGCTTAGATGGTTGAATTAGATTCAAATAAAACCCTCATCAATGGTAGTGGTAACTGTCCCACTGAGAAACGACCCAATGAAACCCAAGGACTGTGTAGAAGAACTGCAAGGAGCAAATCTGCTCCAAAGGTGAAGCTGGAAAAAAATCAGCATGTGGTGATGTCCAAAGTTGTGGAGAAAGGCAATATGATGGGTTACCAGACATGATTGACAGCTGACGCATCCAGTAATGATACCTGGCAAAGCTGAATGTTATGATGTCACATCATTGGTGAAAGTCACCTACATTGTGAAAACTGTGAATGTCACCCACGTTGCCACAAGCCCAGGTCGTAAGTAAGAAGTTCAGCTGTGAATCACATGTGGTGACCAATCATATTCACCCTCCCACTATACATCCATCGTCTCAACTTGGATGACTGACAAACACCAGTTTTGTGTGTGGCAGCAGTATCTATGAGCATGTTTATCCTTTCTGTGTGGATTGTTTGTTTGTTTAAACAAGACGTGAGTGATGTGGTTGTTGCCCGAGTCTCTATTAAAACGAGTGTTAGTCCGTTTTCCACCCCCACAATGTCTCCAACACTCGACACCCACACAGTTTGCCGTTTGTTCTTCAAGCGCAGAACAAGCTCCTCAATCACTCACCTCTCTGCTGCAGCTAATGGCGGCCCCCTCCCCAGCCTACAAGCACGTATACACTCGGAACAATTATGCAGATGTGCAGCTAAAACCACTTTGGTGGCATAATCCCACAATCAGTCCATTATAGTAATTGTCTTTAGCGAGTGGGCGATTATAGTTTCAACAGATTCTGATGAACTGACAGTGTGAGGCTGGTTTTATGCAAATACATTGACTTTTTTTTTCATGTGTCACATTCAAAGTATTCGGCCGCTGTTGAAAACTGCGCGTGTTTGACCACCTGTGGGTTCAGGAACAGTCTGACAGATGTGATGGACGGAAGTCATTAGCTTTTTAGGGAGTTTGGAGAGAAAATTATTGAGAGAGAAACAGAAAAGAAACAATTCGTGTTTTTTAGAAAAAATGGTCGAAATTCTGGTCGCTGTTTGAAGGAAGTTTTAACAGGCGTTTAATCTTTTAGTCAGTGCTGAGACAGAGCCTTGGAAGCCTTTGTCATGAGTCACTGGGAATCACAAATCAATCAAAGATTTTTACAGCTCTTTTCAAACAAATCAAAGCGCTTTACAAGCCAATGGCAAAACATATGGTGGGTTTAAAGGTTGTTCAGCTTTTATGGGGGTGTATGAGTCAAGTATTTACACATTATAAAAGAAAAGGCTCACCACACTATCTGCACATTCTGAACTCTACATCTGCGGCCTGTTTTCCTGTTGACAGTTGGCATTTGTGACCTCACTGCACCAAAGTCCATAGAGAATTTCAACCATTTTACTTTGACACCGGAGCTGTTTGTCTGTTTGTTTGTCTGTTGTCTTGAGAGTCTCCCTGTAGTTTGTGTCCCTGATTCTAAGTTCATTCAATTGTTTGACTGACTGACTGGTAAATGCTGTAGTAAATTAACAAATCCTATAGGCTTTGGTGTAAAACTTGTAGTTTTCTTAATGTACTTTTTTAAATGTGACGGAAGCTTTCTTAGATTTTTTTTTAATAGCATTTGTCAAGTGGTTATGATGAGTTTTTTTTATTGTCCCTGAATTGGCTCAGCCATCTGCAGCATTCATTTATGCAGACAATTATATTTTCTTTCTCTTTTCCCCTTTGTTGCTTTTTTTTGTGTCTATTTCTGAACACAGTTTCTGCTAGGTGCTGAGGTCATCGGACCTCTTTGTCCACTTGCAAGACATCAGCTGGTAACATTTGAGTGTCATGTGAGTTGGCTGAATGTCAGCTGCTGCTATAATGCAGTTAACTAAAAGAGGAAGACCAGGAATGTGTCCCACACTCAGTCCCAGTCCTCCACCTCCCCCTTCTCTTTCTCCTCCTCCCCCTCAGTCATGGGTTCTCCACTGGGTAATCGCATACCAAAAACACAAGAATTTCCCCCCTCTAGTCCCCAGGCTGGGGCTACCCCCCTCCATTCCTGTATCATCAAATTGACCTGAGATCACCACAAAGGAAAACTGGAAAATGCTTGAGTCTAGGCCATTCAAATTAAAAGCATTGCCCTGACGGTGGCTGTGTGGCTTATTTGGTTTAAGACATTACTGCTCATCAGTCCAAACATAAAAACATAAGCCAAACTGCAAACCATATAACTCTTAGCTCACTAGATTTATCATCATCATCAGGTGGATTATATTTTTAAGTCTATCTATCTATCTATCTATCTATCTATCTATCTATCTATCTATCTATCTAGTCTAATGCCTTTACCATTAACTACTTGGAATAAATATTTCTTCATTATTTATGGCCGACTATTCTTTCTCCTTAAAAACATGTTAAATTGCTGGATTTAAACTGACAGTTTAGCTTCTGAAAGTGTGAAACATTGACACATTTGCTCGCACAGACTTCACCATCATTGCTGCCATCTTACAAACCATTTTGAGCCAAGAATGAGCTCAGCTGCCAGAAGAGATAAAAAAAGTGTCCTATCCAGCACCAAGTACCACAGAGAAAAAACACAATTTTGTAATAGAAGTACACACAGGAGTTTATGATCCACTGCTGCCTTCATTTTGCCTTCGTTTTGGGTGTTTTTTTTTGCGAAAATACTTCTAATCTTTTGTGTCAAATAATTTTTTTTTCAATCAATTTTGGAAGTTTAAAACTTGATGTGGTTAATGCACAAGTGTACTATGTACAACTATTCATGTACTATGGTATATTGCTTACCTAGTTGACAAATGTGAGAATGTTAAGACAAATGTCCTTTATATACATATATATTTACAAGATTTAAAAACTTCTAAACATGACAATACAAACTTCAAACGTTCTAGGCCAATGACACAAGTCATTTTTTAAACTCTAATTCCATGTAAAGGAAAAAGAGAGGAGTTGATGGAACTAAAGTGAGAGTGTGGTGTTGGTTAGCCAATTCAAGTGTTTGATTATCCTATAATGGCCTGACTATGGTAAACCTCACCATGGCTGTCGCTGTACTGGATCTAATCAGGCTCACTAGATCTCAATGTTTCTCATATGGTGGAATCTTTTCATCCTGTATTTCAACATTTATTCACAAAAAGCGAATTTCATTCCTCAAATGTAAATTCATACTACAAACTGCAAGATTTTTACACTAACACGCCACTGTACCAAACCTCACCTTGCTATAACATGACCCTTATTTTGAAATGTGTAACCGGAAGTGCAAAATATAATTCAGCTAACTTAATTCTGGTTGTGGGGGGCATCGTTTCCCAAACTGATCTTAATGTGAAAAATACAGAGAAAACACCGGGCGCATTCCTGAGACCGAGAGACAACTATGCCAACCGAGTCAGTGTGCGTGTGAATGTGTGTGTGTATGTGTGAGGGTGTGACAGAGCAAGAGAGAGAGAGAGTGTGTGTGTGAGTGCGCGTAACCTGTGCGTCTCTGCGGGGGTGGAGAGCTTGAAGACCACACACTTTGCGCATCGACTTTACCACACACGCGCGCTCACGCAATGACGCGCGCCTACGCGCACACCAAAGCCACACACTGGCACCTCCAAAGCGATCGTGAAGTTTATGAATAATGGACAAAAACATAAACAGATACAGGTGAGGATGTGCGCTGAACGCAAACGCGACATTGTGGTCCGTAAAAGTCCCTTTACAGCCACAGAGACACAAACTGAAATGGGTCTCCTCCACGCAGGAGACCCGCATGGTCTGAGCCGTGCGTAATGCTCAGGACACTGTGGACCCGCTCGAACGCGTGACAATAAATAACACTTAAAAATAAATATCAATAATCAACAGAAGAAAATGAATAGATATGTAAAATTCTGTTCTGGTTTTGTTTTGTATCTTTAAATTCAAGAGCGATGGCACGCTCCGCGTTGCGCAATCTGCGTGGATTAGACTGCGATGCCGACAGAAAACGAAAAGTCTAGAAAGTCCTAATGTGCAACAACAATAACAATAAAAGAAATCTGGTAAGGAAAGTTGCGTTATTCTTCTACACCGCGAGACGATGTCCGAGTGGAAAAGCGGATCCACTTACCGTGGCTGCGTCTGCTGGCCGCATGTCCCCACGCCACTGTTTGTGTCTGTGAGTGAGTGAGTGAGTTGGTAACAGAGTGAGTGTGTATGAGAGAGACAGAGAGGGAGACTGAGAGAGGAAGAGAGAGAGAGCGAGAGAATAGAAGGCGCATTCCAACGTTAAAGAAGTTCGGAAGCTCACGCAGCGCGACACGTCAACGCGTGTTACGTGAATATCACAAAGAAGGATTTCAGACTGATTCTGGTTGCCACTCTGGTTCTGACATTTGTCTCTTTCGTCGTAGGTTTCTGTTGTGTCTCGAACTCAGTAGTGGGTTGTAGCTTGGGTCCTGGTTCTGACGGTATTCCGGTTGTGACTCTGGATCATGTTCTTACTCTGGTTCTGGCTCTTGCTGTTGCTCAGCTCTCAGGGCTTCTGTAGAGGCAGTGAGTGGAGTTTCTCAGCTAGTTCGATTCTTCTCTTGAGGTATTTAAGATTCTTGCTTTGGTCCAGGCACACAGCCAGCTTCTAGTTCTGATCGAAGGTTGCTACTGTGAACCAGGTTTTCGTTTTTGCTCTAACTTGGGTCCAGACTTCTTCTCCATCTGGTCCGCCTCCAACTCTGGTCAAGACTCAGATTCTGGTACTTCACGTGACTCTCACACTGGCTTTTTGGCCTCCCCCTGGTTTTGGTTCAAGGCTTGCATCTGGTTCTTGCTTCAAATCTGCTTCTGGTGTTGTGGCCCTTATTCTAATGTAGTCCAAATTTGGTTTTGATCCTGGCTCTGATTCTCACTCTAGTTATTGGAATCTGATCATGAATATGGCTCAGCATGTGGCTCTGATTTGGGCTTCCAACTCTGGCTTGGGCTCTGGTTCTGGTTCTGGCCTGCATTATTGTGAGTCCACTTTGGTTTTGGCTCACGCAGTGATTCTGCCTCCATGACAGGTTCTAGCTCTTGTTGTCACATAAATGTGATGTTTCTGAACCTAGTTTGAGATTCTGGCTTGGGTTCTTCCTCTGGGCTGACACTTTTCTTTTTGCAAGAACTCTGACAGCAGTTCTGGTACTGGCTGTCACGTATGGTAAAGCTGGTGAATCCATTGTTCTTATTATAATTATACAGTAGTACAGAGTGTGCGCTGGTCCACCTGAAAGAGGGGAGAAACTGACGCTGCTTAGAGACAATGCATAAAGCTCCATAATGAGTTAATATGTGTATTATTGAAACTGTCAGGATAACTGCAGCCAAATGTAGTAAAAATGTACCAAAATGTCATGACATGAATCACGTAGTTCTACTGATCGTTGATATATTGCATATTTATTAAATCATAATTGGAAACACGTCATATTAATTATTAAAATAGAAACATCCTGATAATTGAAATAAATAGAAAATAATTACATAGTGATAGACCATTTGGTGATAGTGAAGGAAAAGTATGTTTTGGGGTTTTTAAGGTCCATTAATTCAACCACAGATGTACTGTGATCAACAAGTTCAGTGATAATTAATCCAAAATTAATTATTCAAATCTTTCGTTTTTGAATAACTCTTTATAAGAGAACCTCTGGGTGTTGGTTCTCATCCTTTTGTCAATCACCTGACGGTGGAGAAATAAATGTTTTCTTTTTAAAAAAAAAAAACTACTTGCATCGTCATTGACTGCAGCTCTGACTTTCTCAGACTCTGCCCTTGTTGGAAAAATATTTAGAGGACTATAGATATACATATATATTGTATATAATGACGCATGTTTAAAGTTGATACTGCAGTGGTGGACTTTTCTTTCTTAACTGTCTGCATCCTGGTGAAATGTTCCGGTTGGAATGTGATGGAATGATGTATATCATCAGTCAGTGTCATAGGAAACAATGGAACACACACACACACACACACACACACACACAGGATCGGACCGCTATTCTTTTGAA
>NC_024320.1:14718662-14731199 GCF_000523025.1 Cynoglossus semilaevis
TTTTGAAAAATGCAAACAAGTCGGTGTATGATTTTCCCATCCTGACACCTTGGTACACACACATGCTCATGCACACAGTCTGAGCCCTGCAGCAGTCGCGGCAGCGGCAGCAGCCCCGTAGCGCTCTGCTGTTTTTAATTGAACAGATAACAGACTGAGTGGGGTTTTGTCTGCAGTGGAAACGGAGCTCAGGAGGATTTGTGCGCCTCCTGTTCCACTGTGGAGACAGACCTACCCTCTGGTTTCTCACTCTCTGCAGTGGTGAAGCATCATGGACAGCAATGAGACGCAGGCAGGCATACAAATGTGGCATGAGCTGGAGTGTGCATACATGCAGACACACACACTCACAGAGACACACGGAAACGTACAGAGGTACTTACCAGAGGGCTTCATCCAGACTGTTAAAACCCAGGACACCCCTCAGATGCTGTCATCTACATCTTCATCTTCACACACTTTTCTCTACGTCTTCTTCCTCTCCGCCTCTGTCGTTGCTGTTGTCGTCCTCTTCGTTCCTCTCTGCTCTCCAGCAGTCTCCACACTGATCTTTTAAGTCTACCAACCTCTCCACTGATCAATGGACAGCCGGGGAAGCAAGCTCGGCTGCCTCCACCTCCTCTAGCTTAGTGTGTGCGTGTATATGTGTGTCACTCAGAAGAGTGGAGGCTTCCATCCCACTCATATGCACCACTCTCCAGAGCTCTCTGCCTCCACAGTGCTTCATCAGTTGACCACTCCACACCCCTACGCATCAATTGTGTGCCTATACACACCTATGAAATGCATGCGCACATGCAAACATACACACATTCACTTGAAAGTGAACCCTCCTGAAGTTCAGGGAGGTGGTTGTGGTTGTGATGTTGGAATTTAGCAAACAAAAAAAAATCATTGGACTAATTACAAATACTCTCTCTTCTCGAATAAATTTAGATAATGATGCCTGCAACACAGAAATTGGGACTCAGGCAAAGTACAATGAAAAAGTTACGCAGCGGTTCTCCAGTTAGCAGAACAATTTAGATTAGATTAGATTAGAATAGATTAGATTAGATTAGTTGTTCAAGCAGGGATAACTTTGTAGCTCAAAAATTTCTTCTGAAATTTTAGAGAACTGTCAATACATCATTCAGTGCAAAGTAGCAAAGAAATTTGACTATAAAGACATGGACTGTATGTATCTTTCTGGTCTGCCTGCAGTCCTGATATGTGTCCTATTGGATTGAATTGTCCAGTCATCGTGTAGAAATGCTGGGGTCTGTTAAACAGCCAGAAAGAGCAAAAACCTAAAAATCAACATGCAACACAAAATCTGTTTCTCTGGTTTAGAAACGATGAGTGATGTTTTATACAATTTAAAAAAAAAGTGAAATAAGATGTGATCAGGTGATAAATTAGAATGGGTTCCAATGTTTTGGAGGTTGTTATTTTGAAGTATGTGAATAAAAAAGTGATTGATGTCATTAATTAGATTTTTCTGAAAAGCTCAGTGCTGTAAAATGCATACATAATCAGGGATCATTTCTCTTTGTAAATATATATATATAAACTTGATTACTAAATCTAATCAAATATAATCTTTTTTTAATATAATGTAATTTAGTCTTATCAAATCCCAAAAAATCTGATGTAATGTAATCTGTTTTTGTCTTGTCTATTTATGATCAAATCTAATCAAGTCGAGTCCAGTAAAATTCACTAATCTGATCTAATCTAATCTAATCTGATCTAATCTCATCTAATGTTACAGTACTGTATCTCCTGTATGCATTTGGAATCCCACAGCAGCTCTTGGTAATTTTACCCTAAAGGAATAGTGTGTGACCTGCACTGCAGCAAGTTTATAAATAGTGATCTAAATCCATCCTGTTCTGCCTTGGTGTGTGTCTCTGTGTGTTTTTGTGTGTCTCTTTGTGAGGCGGAGAGGACCGTCACCAGAAATGCAGGTGATCTGTGGGTTACATCAGCGGAGGTTAAATAACTAGTCTCAGTCCATTTTAGTAAAAGCCACAGAAGTTAATATTTCACAGCGTTAAAATATCACAAATTGAACATAATTGTCTCAAACGACAAATGAAACGTGACCAAAGACTTGGGTTTTAAGAGTTTCCTGCTGCATTAAATAATTTAAAAAATGGGACCAGAAGAAAGTTTGGTGCGGCTGTGGATCAGACTGAGTGACACCTTGTCAGATGCTGAGTAAAGTCAGACTCAGTGCATCACTCACTGGAGGCGACAGCAGGTCAAATTAAAGTCAATTATGTTGGAACTTTTTGGAGATATTAGAGCGAAATGTTACTAAAAGCACTGATTGAAAAAAAAACAAATCTTCAGCAGCACCAGACCTGGGACAAGGAGAGATTTATGTCATTATTTCTGCATTTATTCAAATGTGCCCTGCTGAGGCACACACACAATGGTAGAGACGTTTTTTTAATGCAGTGCATAGTGGAGCTCAGGAAAAATAGCTAAAAGGAACCAGTAGTAAAGCCTTGCTGCAGCTTTCCCCCCGACATTAAATTAATAAAGAGCTTCTTCTCCTGCACCGAAGTCCATTTTAAAAATCAACATTTTTAAGCCTAAATAGACCCAAGAGCTGCACTTAAGTATCTTGTTTGGTGATGTGTCTTTTTGGGAAAAATTACAGTAATTTTTTTTGGCACCATAGTTTCATGACTAACACGTTGACACCGACCAAAGAAGGGTGCTGGTGTAAAGTTGCTGATTTCTCTGTGATTCTTGATGCAGAACGTGGGTGATTTAATTGGAGAAGACTGGGTAACAGCAGCATAAATAAACTCCTCTGCTAAATAAGTTTGCCAAGTCTCCAAATTATTTTGTGACCTTGCTAGCATCTGCGTTATAAGTGAGTAATTGCCAGAAAACTTTGTGTAGAGAAAATAAATAAAAAACAAATTTTGTGCAATTTTGCATACTTCTGAGATGAACCTAACACTGTTTATGTACAAATGAGAATCAGAAATTGACACACTCCACAGGTTTTGACGGAGGCCAGTTTACAACCATATCATTTCCTTTTGTTTTTCTATTTTAATGAGTTCCTCAAATTTCTCAGAGACTTTTGATTCTGTAGTTTTGCAGGCTCTCTTTTGGTCTGCTTTGAGAGCTCAACAATCAGTAACTCTCCCACTTATGAGTCCGATGTTTTTAATTGTAGACGGTTCTGGGCTGCAGGAAGGACGATGATGCTTGTACAGCATCAGGACTTGACATGAAAATACACAATTAGAAAAAGGAAATCAACTGACACAGTCGTCAAATGGATTGTTAGGAACTGCAGACTTATTAACATGGTTAAGGAGCTCGGCTTTACTGACATTTTCAAAACTGTTTTCAACTATTCTACTAGCCACTTTCAAATTGCACAATGATGACTAAAGTCCACCAACTTTACAAGACAAAAGTTTGAATTATCATTTTAACTCTTGACATTTTTTCCATTTTGATTAGTCACAAATAAAAACACACATCTACCAGCTGTCATTTGTCTTTCTATTTCAATAGGACAGTCAGGTCTGTCTGTCCCTTCTGGGTTAATTAGTTCCATCACCCTCACCTGTGTCCTGTGATTCTCTGTTCATCAGTCTTACTCGTCTCGTCCTGTGTATCTATACGTCTGTCCCTCACTCTGTCTTTGCTGGCTAACTGTGTTGTTGGTGTGTTTCCTGTTCCGTGTCCAGTGTGTCTGCGTGTCTCCTCGTGGTCCTATCGTCTCTGTTCTTGCCTGATCCTTGGTTTCAGTGCGTTAGGACTGGGTTGCCAACCTGATTATTAGTTGATCTGTTAAATGAACTCTTTGCACTTGATCGTTTTTCCCTGGAGTATCCGGTGTGAGTCCTCCCTGCTTCCTTGCTCCTCCCCATATGTGGCAAATACAAAGAAAAAAAGGGTGTTGTCATATCTACGACAGACCTGAAGTTATGGCACAGCCTACCAGGATAAAATACGATGATACGATTAATATCAAGACCATTTAAAATCGTAGTAAAAATTATTGCTAGATGCCAATCTGTAAGCAGAAAGTGTTTTTTTGGCACAACCAGAAGTGGTAAATCAGTACTTTAAGTAAGGTGACTTTTGTTTTGACAGGCTGCTTGATGTGCTTGTGCTATTTTAAAAAACAAAATACAAACAAACAACAACAAAAAAACACTTTCTCATGCATAATAAAAAAATCAGCAAAGCATATATCATTTATGTCTACCTGGACCTGGACCTGGACCAGGACCAGGACCAGGTCCAGTTGGGAATCGTTGGACTAGTGGATTTAAAGTTGATATTCCATAACCTGCACTGAGAGTTGAGCCAAATGCAGGAATAAGAGGGATGATTAGTGATATCAGTGCATTTCCCCGTGTACCTGCACTGCTCTGCTTTCGTTTCCGTCGGTAATTTGAAATGTAATTACCCATCATTTTGGAGAGCTTCAGGAGGCTGACACCTCCGTCTACATCTGTCTTACTTTCAGTCTTTCTTACTCACTCACTCACGCACGCACATCGTGCTGCAGCACTGTGTGTGTTTTCCACCCCCGCACATATTTGAGCACTACCCCTACCATTACCTATGTAAATGACTGGCGCTCAGACTCAGCCACCTCTCCTACACTCTGACTAAATGGGAAGCTTTTATATGCATGCTGCAAACCAGCAAACCTAGAATCCTGTTCCACGGTGACGATAAGAAAAACCAGTTCACATGTGCATTTTCACAGCAACTCATCTGTGCTTACGGGGAGCAGGATGTAAAACGGATTAGAGAATTAAGGAGAGTGAAAGTGAAATTTAACAGCAGGAAATCATGTGCCGTATAATTAGAAACACTACTGTTGAAGTGTCAGGATGCTTTTATCAGATATTTGGCATATATTTATGACTTTTAATCACATTTTGGCATTATAAACAATTTTGTCTCCAGCTGTTGGCAGTTTACAAAATGTTTTCTTTTAACCAGGTTTTCTCAGTAATGTCTTTTCATTTTTTTTATTTTTGTGCTCCTTTTGTAGTCTTATAATATAAACAAGACATTTAGAAATTAATTTAAATATGAGAAATATTTGTCTGTACTCTTTTTAAGCTGTATGCTTAAGAAAACAATAAGTCATGTTTGCTCTTTTTGCTGTTTCAGAATTTGTTTCACTCTGTTTTATAGTTAGGACAAATAAGTTAATACATATTTCTCACTGAAAATCAATAGTTTTTTTATAAGCTGTAAGATTTAAAGTGTTCCAACGAAAGTGGATAGTGTTTTCTTTTTCTAGTTTTTCTTAAAAAATGCACTGCACTTTTTTTTACATAATGCGGGGAAAAAAAAACAGCGTCCATAAATTTGTGAGCGAAACATTTGGCCATCTGTCTCCTCAGCCTTCATACTCCTGTAGAAGAAAGAGCACAGATATGGAAGCATCAGTGTTTGCTTTTTACCTAAATATTCAAACTATTTTTTTTTCCTTCCCTAACATTTGCAGAGAAATAAAATGGCATCATTTTCAGTGCAGCCAGCAAAGGTGTTATTCTGCTCTGTATTCATGTCCAAAGTTCTGACTTTACACCTTTAGAGCTCCAGCAGCAGCTTTGAGTCTGGAATAGATTCCCTCTGAACATCCAGAACTTTTTTTTTTCTTGTAGGTCAGTCATGACTTTTCTCTCACATCCATACATGACGGCATAAAGCAGGCTCAAAACCTCCATCTGACAGTCTGAGGTCAGAAAGATGAGAAATATTTATTTGAAAGCCTCCTGAAGGAGCAGACCCTGCCGCTTTATTAATCAAGAGGCTGAAAGTCCAGGTATGAGAAGCCAGTGTTATTACACATGACTCCACAGTGACCACTCTGCACAAACAGCAGGACAATTAAATTCACCCCCTCGAAGTGTCTGTCTGTGATTATTGTTATTTTTTATATATCGTGCCGCAAGAATAAATGTGTGTCTGCTGTAGGGCTGTAATCTCTCTTGCGACTGGTCGTTTTATTGGTCGATATGTTTTTAAAATTTTGATTGATTTTCAGTATAAAATTTGACGATATCAGTCGACCAAGACTTTCATGGGTTGATTACAGCCCTAATCAGCTGTGTCCACCACACAGGAGTGATTTCCTTACCTTTCAGATCATGCTGAGTGAACAATGTGATTTAAGCTTCATGCTAGTAATGACCGAGCATCCGTTGAAATGTTAGCCTTGCAAAAAAATCACTTAAACCCTTTTTATACAGAGTCGTACTTTTCTTCATCTTCTTCAAGGATCACAAACAACACTGACATATTTGAACAACCTTGGGCTCATAAGGAGCTGTTGTGCCAAGTAGTTGTCAATGAACTGCATTTTGCACAGTTCCTAAATTAATTTGTGAATTGTCTCTTGATTATGTAATTATAGGCTTTACATTTTTACATCCACTGTTAATAAAGTGTTATTTTAAACATCAAAAATTTCTTCCTCTTCTATTCACCCAAGGACAAATGACTCAAAATATACCAGTTTTGTAAATTAGCATTTGCTCTGATTGGTGTCAGTGTGATGTCCAAATCAAGCTAACTTACTACCATCTTGGAATATTATACATTTTTGGCAACTCTAGGCAACTTTTGGAAAGAGTACCTCACCAGGACACTAATGTATTTAGATGTTTTATTGATTAATGTACTTTTTACTTCAAATCAAGTTTTACTTAATAATCAACATTTCTGCAGTACGTTAAGGTTAAAGTGTAAAGTGTGTATGTCAGTAGATACAATATAATTTCTGTTTAACAAATTATATTTTTAATTAAATGTACTTTTAATCATTCTCAATTTTTGCAGCATCAATTGATCTGAGGTAATGTAAATTCTTCACAGTCAAATAGGACTATTTTGAAGCCCATTGACCCATTCACAGTATTTGTTTTAAATCCCCATTGAACTTCATTTAAACACCATCATTTCATCATTTTGATTGATTACAGATCAATGCATTCTTTCCCAATATGAAAAAAATTGAAATATTGAAATTAATAATGTATTTGCCTTCTTGCCACTTAGAAACAGGCTAAATGCTAATGAGGTAGCCTTTGTTTCTGTGTTTCTATTACAATTGGAGTTGGAACCAGGTTTTGGTTGTGGGTCAAATAACACAGCAACATTATTTATCACTGACATTTTTTCTGTGTTTTCTCATTGGATTTAAATCTGAATCATGTGCCTGATTTTTAACCACAAGGCCAAAGGCCAGATTTACATCAAAGAAGCAGAAATAAACTTACAAGCCTGAGGGATTTAAAAAAAAACAAGTTTATTAATTAATCCATCATAGGCATCTCTATATTTTATTTCATTTTTATTTACAGGGCTCTTGGTTTTTTCGTGAACAGAGACAATGTATTCATTTTGAGGGAAGCCTGTTGCTGTTCACCATCTTTGAAGCTTTACGTGACTGCTGTTGTTGTGTGGCCTTCTCTCTTCCACCACTTGATACAATATGGAAAAAAAATGAGCAGAACATAACTTAAGGGAGAGATACATCGGGAATCATTCGAGATTTTAAACATGTGTAAGTTTGCTACAGTCGCTTCCTGTAGTTTAACAGTCATGAACAATACGAGCGGAGTAGAATCTTTAAATCCCTGATGTTACAAGACTCAAAAACCCCAATGCAAGTCTAATAAAAAATGTGAAAAATCCGCCCGAGGCCCTCTGGGAGAGGAGAAATCCAACGTGTTCAGCAGAGAAGCTCCTCTGCGAATGTTTCTATACCAGTCTGAGGTGGGCCGTGAGTTGTGAGGGTTTTTTTTTGGTCTCCTATATTTCTTTTCATTTTTGCGGCTCCTTGGCTGACTGGTCAGATTGTTGCTATGGAATGTGCTGTGGGACAAAAGGAGAGGAGATCCAGAAACTCAGTGACCTCCTGGAGGGCCTTCTCCCTCTCTCCCCCTCTGTTTATATCTAACTCTTTCTCCCTCTTTCACTCTCTTGTTTCCCTCTGTGTTTCGTTCTTTTCTCTCAGACTCTGGACTTTGATGTTCTGCTGGCCCAGGTACCTACTATCTCTCTCTCTCTCTTTCTCTCTCTCTCTCTCTCTCTCTCTTTCTCTCTCTCTCTCTCGCTTGGCCTCTTTCCTCATTCCCTCTGTCCTGTTTTTTTTTTTTACATACACACAACGTTGAGACCGAGCGCCTAACCCTGCAACAACACAGGCTCGTGCATGCACAAGCTCACACAAACACGCTGTTAAAACACACACACACACACATGCTCTTCTGAAAAGGAATGTGTGGGAATCTCCCCCTGGCTACCTCTGTAACCTGCATCTGAAGCTGGTGAGGGGCCAAGAAGCCAACACACTCAGGAGACTGAATGCAAATAGCTGAGAAGCTGGTTGGCTGCCTGGCTGAGATCAAAGATCCCCCTCCACATAGCTCAGCTCTACTAGACATGCATGAACAGCATTCGCTTCCACACACACTTGCACGTGCACGTACACACTGAATGTGTTTGTGTAGGAGTAAGAGCGTGCGTGTGCAAATAACAAGCGTTTATGTGTTTTTGCCTCTTAGCGTGCATGAGTGTGTGTGTGTGTGTGTGTGGGATGTGGGGGCGCATGTGTCTCTGTGTGTGTGAGAGAGTAAAAGAGTGCCAATATTCATTTTAACATGAGTTCATACATTCAAGGAATTTGTGCTCCAGGCGAGTGAGTCATGCTGGAAAAATGTTGAGCGACCTTGGAGGAAAGGCCGTTGCAAACATGTGCTCTCAGGTAGAGTCATGAGATCTTTCACCGATTTTTCTTTTTGCTTCTGTGTTCACAAATAACATCAAATGATCACGAGGTGTTTTATTAGGAACATAGGAACAGAGGAAACTGCAACCTGTGGACTGTAAGATAATTATTCATAAATATTATACCATGTTGGTAAATATACCAACACATAAATGTGAGATACGGTCTATATAGATTTTTACACAGAAATGTATTGGTAGAAGTGGACAATGTCTTATTTATACCAGAAAAAGTCGAACATCAGAACAATTAAGACTATAAAATAGGACAAGAAAAATCCAATTATAATGAAAAGAAATGTAGTCACTAACATGATAATTGAAAGAACAATTTTTGAGATTAAAAGAAAGAATAATTCGATTTAACATGTAATGATAATGTGAAGGTCATAATTTTGAGATGAGGTCAAAGTACTAAAATAAGTCCTTAATTCAACAATCATCTGATCATATGAGACTTAATTATGAAAAGATGTCTTCTGACAATGTCAGAAGATAGAAATTTCAAATTCAATGAAATGAAAAGATAAAAATATGAAATGTAAAATAAAAGTGAATTTATTTAAATTATAATAAAAATGTAAAGAAAATAGTTAATTCATTTTAAATAAAGACAGAAAGTCTAATAACAAATCAAGTCATAATTGAACATGATAGCTGATGAAATGTACATCTTTGCAATGAAAATAAAATTAATAATAAGTCTGCAAAAACAAAATTCTGAATTTAATAAGAAATTAAATATTATGATTTTAAATAAAATGTGAAATCATAACTATGGGATGTTGAGGACTGAATCATAGTTCCAAATTAAGCAAATTATGAAAGGAAGATTCAAGCTGTGGCCCAGTGGAGGATTGGTTTGATTCCCATTTTTGACTGCGGTGTGTTCAGAATTATCTCCTGATTCCCCGGGGTCTCCTGAAAATGATCGCTGCTCCCCAGGAGTGGGTTGGTGAGTTAAATGGGTTGATTTATAATGACAATAAATGAAACCAAAAAATAAACATCAAAATTATAAGATAATGGAAAAACTAAGATAATTGATTTGTAATCAAGATAAAAAAGTCTAAATGATGAGGAAAAGAGTGAAAGATGGTGAGACTTGGTTCTCTCATGTGGCTATTTAGCCATTGAGAAAAATAATAGTGATGGAAACATTATGACTGATTTATTTATTTATACAGTGGTATATCATTTTTTGTTCTGTTCTCTTTTGTACAGAAACTGTAAAATTCAGAGATGTTACTCTTGGTTTTCGCACCAAATCATTTAAACGTAAAATTACTTTTAATATCTAGTAAATAGCAGGAGAGCTCCTGCTGCTCCTCCTGGTCTTTTTAAACTTCGTCATCTTCTGTGTGTTTTCAAGAATCTATTCTTGAGGATATAAACAAAATAATATTCTAAAATTGTATAAGAAAATAATAGAAGAAAATTATATAAAAATGTTCAAATATCAACCAGTATATTAACAACAATGGTCTCAAACTCCTGGCCTAGGGGGCAATTGCGGCCCATAAACCTCCCGCACTCGGTCCCTCAGATGATGTAGATTTGCTCATTCGAATGCTTTCATTTGTCTTTCAGAATGAAAGATCTGTTCTCTTTTGTACAGAAACTGTAATAATAAATAATGGCAGACACGTTTTTGCACTTTTTTGTTTTATTTATATTAAACCAAACCTCTACTTTAAGCCCTCCGATGATTTGAGTTCGAGGTCCCCAGATCTAAACCGTAATAAAAGTGCTGCACTTTAAAAGTCACAGGAAATATTTGGCTGAGTGATGGTCGATTGGAATTCAA
Organism: Cynoglossus semilaevis; assembly: GCF_000523025.1. Lineage (NCBI taxonomy): Eukaryota > Metazoa > Chordata > Actinopteri > Pleuronectiformes > Cynoglossidae > Cynoglossus > Cynoglossus semilaevis. The sequence goes on from NC_024320.1 coordinate 14,729,251, forward strand.
TATCTAAATGAATGCACTCTTAATTTAAATAATCAAGAAGGAGGAGCGCTGATGAAAATGAGTGAGAAGAGGACAGTTAGCAGGATATGCTAAGCTGTTAGCAGTAGATATGATGTCAATAGGACTGTGAATGAGACCCACACCCCAATATATTCACAGCTATCGCTTCAAACAGCCGTGGAACTTTTATCTGTCTTTTCTAAACCTTATAAATCCTCACAGTTCTGTAGTCTCGCAGGAATCCAACCCACCAGGTCCACATCTGCTTAATTAGTAGGACTGGGTGGGTAAAGACGTTAAACTTAGCCTCACCCTGGTGAACACGGATTTTCAAAACAAAACACCATGTAGCACAGTTGTCTTATAATCAAAGGGTTGTGGGTTTGATTCCATACTTGGTAAGTTGTATGCCTCCCACCAGGTAGAGTGCAAAAACTGTAGCGTAAAGCTCCAGGTGCCCAAGTTTCTTTAAACCAATAAGATTCAGAGTAGGTTAATTAGACAGTCTTAATTGACTGTAGGTCTGAGTGTGAATGGTTGTGGGTCCCTACTGTATGTGGCCCGGATATGGACTGCTGGAGAGTCCAGGGTGTAGGCCACCCTCGGAGGGTTAAGTTGGACAAAGTTGATGGTATATATAGCACCTCCTACATGTCAGAGAGTGGAGCTGCACGCTCACTGTTGACAGACAAAATACCAGAATAATTGAACAAAACAGAATTACATGATGGTCAAAGTAGGAGGATTTCTGAACATTTGGTCACCACTTGATGAAACAAAGAATAGAGAAACACTTTCATGTTGTTTACAGAAAATTCCAGACCTACCTAGCGTTGCGGAGTGTTCGCAGACTCTGTTTCTTGTTTGTCGAGCACTGACCAGGTTTGCGGAGACGCTCTGTTAGATGAACTTGGATTAAACCATTGGTTATTTGAGATTCTGCAGCCGTGCTTTAATGTTGTTAGTGTCTGGGCGTTCTGCTCTGCTCTGAGACATCAGCTCAGCCAGAGAACTGCTGCTCACTGTTTCTGGACTTTTCTCTGTCAAAGTCCAAACACGGCCGCGTGAGAAGAAGTACCTGTGTGACTGAGCTCACTGAGCTGGAGCTACGGATTTGGATGGTTAGACAGTTACATTAGTGCGCAGTTGAACAGGTGTTCATATAATGAATAAGCCGGTGAGTGTGTGTGTTTTCACACACCGTTCTTGTTTATTCCAGAGAAGCTTTTCTGAATTAAAGTAACAGAAAAAGGAAGCAAGGGTGAGAATTAGTCATCCGCCTGATGAAAATAATCAGTGAATGAGCGCCCGTGTGTGTGTGTGTGTGTGTGTGTGTGTAGTGGCTGGGATGCGGCTTTTAATTGTTGTTTTCACTGCTGAAAAAGAAACTGAAGTGGGTTAAAAATCGGAGACACAAAATCAGAAAGAATATTTCAAGAAAATATGCCACATTCTACCAGAAAGGAAGCTTTAGTCATAGATTTAATGTCTAGAACCATGTGAATTTATGGAGAATTTATTTTAATAAAGGGGGATTTTATTGAAAATTGTAAAAAAAAAGGAAATGAATGAATGATTTCAGATAATCACAGCTAGGAAAGAAGCAAATATGTGCAAAAAATGAATTGTATGTCAGTGTGTGTGCGTGTGTGTGTGTGCCGAAGAGAGGCGAACATGGGGTGCGTGGGCGTCCTCTGGCAAAGCACTGAGTCCTTCTACAACAAAGACAGACAAGAGCCGCTACATTCTCCATTCTTGCCAGTAAAAAATTCTCAACATGAGACTGAATCTGTCACACACTCCATCTGATTTCTGGAAAACAAGACCCAACGGATGCACCTGTTCTTTTTGGATATTCTTCAAAACACCCCTCCCCCCTCCACCTCCCACTGCCCTCCCTTCATAACAAGTGTCACTTTCTTTTCGCGTTCAGTGTTGTTGAGAGTATT
>NC_024320.1:14731245-14742090 GCF_000523025.1 Cynoglossus semilaevis
ACACTGAACTCTGAGAGGCCAAATCCTGGGCTAATCCTCTTTTATTGGAGCTTCTGCTCCTCGGCAAAGACACTGTGTCCAACTTTTATACCTCTGACAGAGAAGACAAACACTGGTTTAAGGACTCTCTCTCTCTCTCTCTACCTCTCTCTCTCAAACACACAGACACAAAGAATCTGACTATTGACTGCAAAGTGAATCATCTTCCCTGACAATATCTTTGTCAAACACTCTCCGGCCTTGACAGATAGACACGGGCAGACTCCGAGAGCCATGGCAACAGTAAAGTGCGAATCTTGCCGCCACCGCCAACGAGTGTGTGTTTGTGCTTTGCACAAATTGGTTGATTAATTCCTACTGCAGTCGTAGAGAAAAGAAAAGCTGCCAGCACAATGCCGATAGAGAAAATTACGTCCAATAAAAACACAGACCTTCACTGGCTCTTGATTGAGAATTCAATGTGCGTGAAAGCGGGGGACTGAATAAAACTCCATAATATGACTGGAAATTGTATGATATGAATTGTATGATGGTATGATAATGAAGTACTAAAAGTACAGATTGTAGATGAAGCCACTTCAGAAGTCCACTCAGCCTTAAGAAACCACATACACCCGTGATTTACTTCAGGGTAGATTTTAGGAGTTTATGTCCTGTCTTCAGACACAGAGCTAGTTTTTAACCAGAACTATGATGAGGACTTGAAATTCTTAAATTTAATCTCAAGTTTAGCAAGAGAAGGATAAAGGACATTAAAAAAAACAGAGGAGAGGCTATGTCATGAGGTTTGATTTGTCATTTGAGGTTGATTTGGAGCTGCATTCCAGCCAGTGGTGATTATGAAGTCCTCTCGGAGGAAATATCTCCTCCGTTTTCAGTCAGTTCCATAGAAAACAGACTGAGATCTTTGGTAGTTTAGATAAAAATGTTTCAACTCTTTCAAAAAAATTGAAAAGATATTCCCAAAATATTTTACCTAGCTCACATTTTCATCTGCCATCTCCAAAAAATAGGGAAGATTTGATCCAGTGTTGTAAATGAATCTTGGGTTCACGACCCCCCGTGTGGTCACTGTAAGTCAAAGGGGTCACCAGAAATGTCCAGTAATTGATTCAAATAAAATATGGATAAAAAAAGTTTTCAACTAGTATACTGATATTCTTTTTACAATGATGTACAACTGTGATCTTTCGTTTTATTAATATAAATGCAGTATATAAAAATATCTGAACTGGTGCATCTTGATTGACAGCTCATCATGTGAATGGGAAAAAAAAATCAGTGGGGTTTAATGTATAAATTAAAAGTGAACTGGGGTCATGTCAGAAATATTTAATGGTAAAAATTCTTCTTTTGCCTGATTTTCTGGATAAACACAGCTATCTGTACATTTGAGCCAAAGCAGCTCCTACAGCCTAAGTGATGAAGGTTTTTTTTTTGTTTTTGTTTTTTTTACAGTAAATAATGCTGTTAGTGCTGCATCACCTTCACCGTAACAATACAGTAGGAAAGGGGAGAGGAGAGAAGAGAGGAGAGAATAAATGAATAAAAGACACACATGCAGAAGTACACACTCACTCAGAGTCAACAAAAGCCGAGCGTGGGTGGAAATGATGGAGAGGATGAGGAGGAAGAGAGGGAGGGAGGAGGCAGGTGACGGAGAGGCTGCAGATCAAGTTAGATGCTGAGGTGTTTAAGGCTGCGACACGTTAGCGAACAAACTCTCACACACTGTTCAGAATTTCGTCATGAGGATTAGCCAAGACCTCATCGGTGGCTCACATTACTGGGGAGGTTTAGTTCGTTTGAAGTTGTGATATTTATTTTCATGTTTTCAGACATCCAACGTTTTCCTTTCACTTTCTGAGCGTCAAGGTCACCTGACAGTCCTCCAGCCTGTGCACAAGCAACAGCATCGCTGCACTGTTAGAGGTGAGACAGTGCACCGCGGCAGGAGTGAGTTACCACAGAGACAGTCAGCAAAAAAAGGAATAAAAAGAGAAGATACAAAAATGAACTTTTATTGTGAACAGAATAATAACAAAGATAAGTCTGAAGCACAGAACTGCTTCACCGCTGTCTTGGTTCTTATAGTTATTTAAAAAATAAAAATTAGTTTATTAAAGTTATGTAAAATGCTGAAGGATGACTGAAACATAAAACCTAAAATAAACAAATGATTGCAGGGGAAGAACATTGATTGACATTTTCAACAGCCCAAAAACAATCTATTATGTATTTTAGTATCATTGAGCAATTTTCATTCTGCAAGAAAACATTTTTTTAATTATTATTCTTTAAAAAAACGACATGTTTTCCAGTCAGGATGTTTGGAATGTTAACCATTGTTACACAGCAGTACTAATACTGTACTTTTCTAGAGGAAATAAATAAATATTATTAATTATATATATATATGTATAAATTCAAAATCCTGAGGTCTTCTTGCAATTTAGCGATAAAGCACACAACAGTGAATCTGTCTCCTGTGGACAACGTCTCATTCATCATGAACTTTAGAAGATTATCAGACAGAGTTTGTCAACGGCTGTGCCGCAGCACAGGCCTTTTTTCGGAGCATGAATAGGCAGACATTTCACCTCTGCAAAATGGTAACAAACTAGACGAAGATGTGACCCAGTGGTCAGTCTGTGGCAGAGGTGTTCAGTCATTTGTTCCAAGTCAACTTCTGAGTCCTTTGTCCCAGATCCGAGTCAAGGTCCGAGTGTTAATAGAAGCAACTGAAAGGAATTAAAACAAAACACTACGTAGTCTGGATGACGGACTGTGTTTCTGATTCTCTCTTTCTTAACAGCTCCATCTCTAACGTCCTCTGTCTGATATATTCACCATCTCTCCTCTTAACCTTAACTGTCCCTCTGATCTGCTCACTTCTAATCCTCATCATCTTCATCTCCTCCACCTCCAACTCAGCCTTTTGTCTATTGGATAGAATGGTTTAGTCTCTAAACCATACATCATAACAAGTCTCACTACTGTCTTATAAAACTGACCTTTCAACTTTGCTGCTATTGTGTGAAAAATCACCGAAGGATTAGCAGCAGAGTCAGTTTTAATGTCAACAGTTGTCAATAATGAGAAAAAAACAGAAATCAGGGGAGTGGATTAACTCCAGCCTGTCGCCGATTTAACCATGACATCAACACAATGGAAGAAACTGTCATGAATTAAAATTAAGATCAGGAAGAATAAGATTTATTCACAAGCTTCAAACCTCAAGTCCAGGTCAAGTGTTAAGTCTGTGTAGAGCGGGACTGAAGTCAGGTCTGGGGTCTTTGTACAACTTGAGTGTTGCTGAAGTCCTAGTCTCAGGTCGGTTCCCGTCTCTAGTTTGCGGCTCCTTGTTTAGTTAGTAGTTTAAGTTTCTCATACAGTATGATGGTAATTGCAAAAAAAAAAATCAGTGTCAGCTGTGCAAATCTGCTCCACAGCAGTCACGACTCACGCTTGAGAGAGAGAGAGAGGGAGGAGAGACAGTGACTGCGGGTGAAATTGGTAGTGATAGCTTTGACATAGATGGATAGATGGACGGATGGACGGACGGACGGATGGATGGATGGATGGACAGACGGATGGATGGTTTGTAGGAGAGTAAGAGCAGGTGATCAACAAGCCTTTTTGTGACGATCAGTGCTGCTATGAATAAACATGACCAGCTCAGCCCACGCTGTTTTCGTGCCTCATTCCCTCTCTTATAAAGCACACACTCAGTCTTCTCTTTATCACCATTCAGCATTTATTCTGTATGTAAACCTAAAGTCCAGTTCAGCCTTGACATGATTAGAAATAAACCAAGTTTATTGAAGAAAAAATAAACCAAAACAACTCCACGAAGAGTTGAGACCAGTGTTGATGTTTCTTTATCTGTGATTGGACAGATGAGCTGCGATTTTCTATTTGTCTTTTGCGTTAAAACATCCCGGGCGAAGCTGCGGAGTTTGACTTTTTTCCCCTAAAGAATATTTTTTACATAAACACAAAAAAAAATAAAAAATCCACCCAACACACTCAGCATGTACGCTCGCACTCCTGTCTCAGGAAAAGTGGAATCTTCTAGCATCGAGTGCTGTAGTTGCCATGGTGACGGGCTGGAGAACAGTCACAGGTGGGTGGTGATTGCCCGGCGGCGATCCGTCTGAAGGGTTCTCATTGGCCTCTCCATGCTGTCCCACAATGCTTTGCAGTATACGAATATTTCTCCCCTTCACCTTTTGCACTTTTTGAGCGACCTGACGAGGAGTTTGAATAGTTGTTTTGTGTGTGTGTGTGTGTGTGTGTGTGTGTGTGTGTGTGTGTGTGTGTGTGTCCCATCTTGGCCATCGTCATGAAATACGACCTGTGGAAACATCACATTTACAGATGTCTATGACTTTGAGACCATTTTCTTGATTGGACTGAACCATTATCAACAGGTTTATAATGTAAACTGGTCCATGTTGCTAACTTAGCACCTACTCACCAATGGCTAATTTAAGCGACTGAAACATTTAGGACAATATTAGAAAAAGTTCTACAACCTCCAAGTGTTTTTGAAGTGGCCAGAAATCAACTTTGTCCAAAAGCGTTCCTAAATGTTTGAATGTAGTTTTTGAAAATGAATGGTTTCATCACCAAAGACTGATCGTAGGATTTCTTCCTGTGATAGAAACAGAATGAATTCCCTGTAGATTTACATGAATTGCAACAGAAAAAAAAACTTTTTATGGGATTAAAAAACATAGACTGGAAAAAAAGGAAACAGGAAAAGGCTCCAGACTAATGCATCCTAATGCCTGGGGCATCACTCCTAGTCAGCAGGTGTAAGGATTGCATAATGATTGTCGCTGTCCAATTTAAGGAAAACAACGAGGGACTGGAAGCCTCCCAGTGGGAGTCCTTACTGTGTGTTGGTTTCCAAACCGTATTTATGACACAACAGTCCTCACACCTTAGGCTGTCCTCAAACCACCTTCACTCTTGCACCGAGACACTGACCCAAATCCACTCCTCCAAATGACATAAATACCTGAACAAACCAGAGAGGATATTACAGGTGTGTGTATTGACAAGAATCTGACAATTAAATATCACAATACAGGGGCAACAATACAATATATTGCAATACTATAGGCACAATGATAAACTGTCAGTATAATAAACACACAATGCTATCACATACTTAACACCAAGGTACTAAAATGTGAACAGCAGACTCTACTTTCGTAGTCACTAGAGGAGCAAAAAAAAAAAAAAATACAATGAACCAACACCATTGATAATTCTATGTTAATTGTTAAGCACAAATATCAGTGATGTATCAGTGTATCGATATTTTTTTATACCTCTAGTGAGGATATAGTTTTTTTTCTTGAATACCATGTATGTTGTTTTAAGAACATTAACGTCACTTGGATCATGTCTGTGAATCAGAATGGAAGATTTTAACTCTGTTAACTCACTAAGCAGCTTTGGATAATGGACTTCTTTGTCATGTAAGGTGTTAAACTTCTCTATGGAGTTTGAGCTGAGAAAGTCTCAGAGAATACAATAGAAAAAAAAACAGAAAAAAAAGATAATATTTTTGGACATTCTGTGTATTCAGACTGTCGAACACTTGTTTTATGCCATAAATCTCTTTTCATCCCCTTTAATTTATTCCAAACTTTATACTTCACTCTGCGTATCATCATTATGTAAAGGGACAAACACATTTTGTTAAACTACCGTCATTTTTTTTACTCAACAAAGTCAAAGCTGGTTCTGTGAACAGACGCGTTTCCTCTTCCTCTGCTTCAGACTGTGGTCGTCCTGTGGTCCTCACCTGTACTGCAGAAACCTACAGTATGACTGAAAGCTGTTACATTAATGGTTAAGACTGCCATCTGGAGAAGGGCTTTTCATTTGTGATTTAACGAACAAAACGAGATCCTTTTCTAGCATGTCAGATTTGTTCTAGTTCTCAAAGTGTTTGTACACGTGAAGCTTCTTTAAGAAAATCCTCCACTGCCGTTAAGTGAACTGAAGGGAACTGACCCCGGCCCTGCATGGTACTGCTCTTATCTTGTGATAAGCCCTGTACTGTGTTTCCCCTTCTGGGCCTGTGAGGAGTTGTGTGGTGCTGGAGGTGGTGTAAATAGAGAGGTGGGGGTGGCTGTTAAAGCCCCCTCTCTATTTGCTTTCCCCTCAAAGGGGCTATGTAAGGAATGTGGGGAATTTAACTGATCCCAGAGTGTCCCGGTATGGCTCCCAGCGCTCCTGCATGCTCACGTTCTGGGAACCACAGAAGTACCTGTAACTGGACACCGGCTGACCGGCCGACCGTGGGAAACCAGGCGAAGGAGAGTCCATTCAAAAGAAACGACTCAAACAAATTTGTAGCCTTATTTGTTGAGTGTCAGAGATCATCACCAGACCACACTGAGAGTTCACCCCAGACACTGCATAAAAAGCACTTCAGCCATATTAAAAAAAACAAACATTTTGGACCCTTAAAAAATCTCTAAAATCTTAAATCTGTAATTTGAATTCTCATTAGGTAAAAGGACATAGACCTTTGTGATTTCACTGACCAATTAAAAAAAAACCCTGCAACACACAAATTAGAGTCATTGAAGCTATAGGTGATTAAACCAAACAAGGATTGTATGGTCATGATGTTTAGGTCTTCGTTTGCTTTTAATCAAAATCTGTAGAATAAATCAGGTTTTTAAGGGACTGGGTTTAAGGCATCAACATTGGTGTTAAATAAATGTGTAAAATTTGTTTTGAAACATTTAACAAATTTGAATTTTCTGTAAAAAAAAAATCTGATGACTTTGTCAAATAAATACAGAGAATATTTGTAATAATATCACTTTCAGGGGTTGTGGTTTTGTTTTGCTTGAAATTCTTTTTGTAATAAAATAAAATGTATTATTTTGGCTTTATTTAGATTTTTAAAAAATCATTTCGTTCAGTGATTTCAGAGCCAATTTTTTGGATAGTAAAAAGCCGAAAAGTAAACAAAGTAAAATCAGTTTCGTGTTCGATGTCACAAATTCATATTGTTGCTCAGACACTGAGTGAAATGATTAATTTAGTCATGTAGCGTTCTCAAAAGAACAAACTGGTTTGATCGTTGAACTCCTGAGAAATATTTCCTTTTATGAAACGTCCTGATTACATGCAAATGAAAAGAGGAAGAAAAATCATTTGAACATGATGCAATTATTATTTTAATTTCGAATCGACATCAGACCATTGAGCTGCTGAAGCTCAAACAGCCTTGAATAAACTGCAGAAAAAACAGACAAAGATTGAGAACACGTGCTTCTGTTTCCTTTCTTCCTGTTCTCGTCTGCCCCCTCGTGGAACATGAGCCAAATTGCAGCGACAGCTCCAGCAGCCGATCGTCACTCACTGCCAGTTATTGCAAACGCGCCATGTGCGAACAATTAGAAGTGTTTGCCCGTGCAGTGTATGTGGCACAGATTGGGAGGAGTTGGCCGCAGAGTAGACATCAGCGTGGAATATTTGGAACTTTGTAGAGAATAAGGAACATAAACAGTTATGTCTCAGCGCTGTCCTGTAATCTGAAATTGGGTTGAATTCCCTAAAGATGAGCCACCAGACAGTTAAGACAGACAGTTTTAACTGGATAGGATAAAACGAAACAGAAATCTGGTCTTATTATTGATGCAAACTGCTTCCCTCTGGCGGTTTAAATAGAGAACAACAGCGACGTCAAGTGCTTTGTTTTGAATTCAACTTTTTCTGGACTTTTTTAGCTCAACTGTCACATATATCTTTATTGAGTTTTGACATATTCATCTTAATATTGTCACATTTGACTAACTCAACAGTTAAACAATCACATACAACTTTGAAAGTGAGTTTCTCCATGAATTACTTCCTACCACTGCGCTGCTCGCCACATATGAATATATACTTTATTACAAAAACAGAACTGGACGACAGAGTCCAGCTTGTAGTCAGTGCAGCTTTATTACGATGAAATACTGTATTCAGTTGTACTTGGTTTTTGCTGACTCATACTGTAGGCCTTTGGGTTGGTGTTTTAAAAAGTCTGTGGAGTTGTTTCTTCTCCTTCTCCAGTCAGTCTATCTAGATGTGGTATCTTTCCATCATGGACTCTGGTCTTTAGTTCGTTCTTCTACAGGTTATTCATTGGATGTAGGTCCAGGGTTTGTTGCTAGGTAAAGTTGTTCTGTCACCTCATAGTTTCTTGTCTGTTAATTTCTTGAGGACAGAATCATCTCAACAGGATTTTAGTCCCGTCTGGTGCTGACGTGCTTTACCTTGTTTATCTTCAAGTCTAACCTGAAGACCTTGTTGTCGTCTTTGTCACCTTCCTCTAGGTTGTGCTCATCAGAGTTCTGGTCCTGGAGGAGTATCTGTGACAGACGTTCACATACTCTCTTGGTCTGAACCATAGTTTGTTCTTGTGCAGAACTTCAGTTACTGTCACTTTAATTCTAGCATTAAAAATGAAGTATTAATTTGGTGTTGATGTCTAAAATTCCAAATGTTTTGACAACCACAAAAATGGTTTATTTTTTGACTATGTTGATAGGTTTGTTGTGGCAAATTTTGTCAACCTTTGCTTGTTTGGAATTCTGGTATAGTGTGTATATGTCTCTGTTTGTCTACTAAGGCTGATAAATGTGATTCTTTCTCTAATAATAAGTATTTAGAGAGAATAGTTTTGTGTGTCTTAATGTGTGAAAGTAACAACAACCACTACTTTAAAAAAACAATAAAAAAAACAACCCATATCTCTGCATTTTTCCCTCTGACTTCCACTGGATGGCAGTGTACATCTTTACAACTTTATCTCCCTCCCTTCTGTTATTTCTCCCTTTTCCTTGTTGCTCTTGTCACCGGTTCATGAATAATATCGGCCTCACTGATCACACTCAGCTGCAGATCTTCACTCAGGAGGAACAAGTTCTCTGCAGATGTTTGCAGAACACAAACCAGCACCATAGCTGCAAAACAAACCAGGAACATGAGCCCCACTCTGACACTCAAATGCAGCCATGAAGGTACTTATAACTTCTGAAGTGATCACGGATCAAACTCTCTTCTTCACTTTTGATTCGAACAAGCCACAAACTGCACCTCCGGCTTTGTAATTCCTCATTTCCAAGCCGCACAGATTTGCCCGCAGCTCCGCGCTGAGACTTTCCAGCGTTGACGTTAATAGACACTGATGTTTCGTTTTCTCATCTTCTCTACGGTTGCCTTTCTCAGATGTCACACTGGGCATCTCCGTGGGTGAAAACCTACGAGCAACTGGCAAGTCAGCGTCTGATCAGTATGGCTGCAGAGCTGAGTGGGAGAGTGTGCAGGCCGTAGATGATCCCTGACTTACTGCAGGTCATTTAAAGGGGCAGGACTATTTTGTTTCTTATTTCAGGGAACATAAAACAGGAGATATCAGGCAAAAAGACTGCCTTAAATGTGTGTAATTGTGTTGTCAGAGGCTCTTTTGAGTTTAAGGCCAACAGATTTTAACAGCTGTGAACTGTTAGGCTGAAAACTGGAGAAGGAATGTGTGCAGGTTTGGAAGACCAGCTGTAAGTGTTTGTGTGTGCATACACATTTTTTTTTGCCATTCAGGACATTTTCTTGGATAAACTGTCTATAAACAACTCTTTTCAGGGCCAGTCCTGTTTGTAATGGGACAACACTTACATTCCTGTTAGTCCTAGGAATCATCGAGGTGTGATTAGATAATTAAAATACGAGTCCTAAAAACTAAAATCTGGAGTTTGTTGATTTTTCTTTAGTGTTTTTTTAAATTTGTAATTCTAAAGCTACCAGTTAAATGTAATCTAAAATATTGTAAGTAATACATCAAAGAGCTGTGGGGAGGTGCAGCTGTTTTTTTGGAGACCTGCCCTCCTTTTTAAGACACACTTTTCCAGCAATTTTATTAAAGTTTTGTCAGAAAGCCAAAATGAGTTAAAATGACACCATCAACATTGCAACAACTTATTAGAGAGTAAGTCAGTGGAATTACAAAGTGACCCAGCACCAAACTTCGCTTTCTTACATAAATCCATACCATTTCCATTTAAACACTTTAGCTTTAACTGCATTTCTTCCCCACGTTTAAAAAATTGTTTTCCAACAAAACAAGAACAAGATCCAAACCACACAGAAAAATACATCAATAAAATGTACAATAGAAGTTTTCTTCCCCTACATTTTTTCCTATAGTCCAATAAAAGCTGCATCAACATTGGTGTTTTGTATGTCAATTAGTTGCCTGGCCAAATGTACCGGTAGGTTAAAAACTGGGTTTATGAGCTCACTCCCACCCACTCTTTTTCCACACATACACAGACACACACACACACCGACACACTCGGCTCCACGTCCTTATCTTCTCCATCAGTATTTTTTATCACACCTCAATAAATGGCTGCAGTGGGTTCAGGCTCGGACTAACTCCCAGGACAGTGTCATGTGTTTCTCACTCACACTGGACTTTATAATCCTTCACACAAACAGATGAGGCTTTGAACAGACGGGCAGGGGTCTGACACGAAGCTGCACACACAGTCAAAACACCAATGCATTGGAAAAGTGTAGATTTGTTAGGTGTGTGTGTATGTGTGTGTTGCGATTGGATTATTGGGAGTGTGTGTAAGGATGCGTTCTAATATCCTTCCATTGAGGAACAGGGCAATATCTCAGCCATGGTATCTGAAGACTTTTCTGCAGCGTCCCAACAGAAGTGAAGTCAATTTCTGTTGTTTTCTCAGGGAGGAGAGGATCTGCACATATTTCCTTTGAGGCCCAAACCAAAGAGGATGGGATGTTCTGTTCTCTGTTACA
>NC_024320.1:14742187-14746726 GCF_000523025.1 Cynoglossus semilaevis
TAATTGCATAGGAGATAAAGTTTGAACCGTCCCGTCTTTTACACTTGAGCTTTTAAATTGATGTTAAAAATACTTCTCACTCTTCTCTCTCTCTCCGTCGTCTTCTTCTATCAGTTTATTAGTTCGCTCACAGGCTGCTGTGATTGAAGCTGAAGTCCTCTCTTCCAGGACAAAAGTCTATATACAAAATCAGTGCTTTTAAAATACTGCACATGACATGCGTTGGTCCTCTGCTGCCACCATCTGTGAGTTCTCATTAAAGCAGTAGGTAGTAGTAGTAAATAGTGGGGAGGTAAATAGTGGGGCGGGACCCCTGGCACCTCACCGCACCCACCCCCTGCCCCAGGGGGAATATGGCACGCTGGATATTACTGTACCATTGCTGTAATACTTGATGATGATAACAGACACTCCAGACACTAGGTGGCAGCAACTCGTACGTTGGTTTGTAATGATGGGGTCAAAGTATGGTACGGTCTTACACTATGGTATTTGTGAATTTGTTTTTTATATATCAGACCACAGTGTAGCATTTTGATGAAACTAAACTACACACACATTCATTAATGTGATGATTGTCCCGTCAGAGTTTAGTACAGTATTTTAAAGTAATACATTTCCAGTCGTAACAGTCTCATAGCAGGGAGTTTTAGTTTCACAACTGGAGATAATGAACTCCAGCAGGTGTAGTTTTCATTAGACTAGTCTTTTCCTAAGTGGCTCAAATGTGTTTTGCTTCTGTGTCCCAGATGTCACTGAGAGCAAACATCCCATCTGAAGCTTGTTCTTGGACAGTGTCGTCACTGTTCCACATACGGTCGCAGTTGAAAAGGCCCTCATTTTCCCTTGAATTATCCGCCGGTGTATAAAAATATAACCATCAGCACGGATTCCCACATTTCCATCACTTACACTAGGTCACATCTGCCACACATGTTAATTCCACACACATTTGTAGGTCAGTGATGAGGACTGGGAAGGACACCGGGCTCACAGTCAAATTTACTGGAAACTCCCAACGTGAACTTTCCGTGGGTGATGTGACCGACAGAAGAGATATTGATGTTACTACTGCTGTGATTAATTCTTAAATGAGGTCACGCTCGGTTCCAATATTAGACACACGTGCTTTCCAACCCTACACAAAAAGTGCAGCGTGGAGCATTTTTCAAACTGCAAATGTATCATTGTCAAATTAAGTTTGTTTTTTTTTCTTCCGAAAACAGATGAAACTTGTAGCCGGTTTAAAAGAAAAGAGCCTGACCACATTTCCCATAAACCCTCATTTCTGGTGACACTTTAGCTGTAGATTGTTATTTTCCCTGGCTTTAACAGGATTTGCACCTTGTTTGGTTTGCTGCCATTAAAACAGCATTTTATTTGTGTTGGGAAGCACATCTGCTCTGAACATAACCCTTTATAAGAGTTTTTTTTTTAGTTTCATCGTCAAATTCGACTGCTTTGCTTCCCAGCAGTCTGTCAAACGGAACATAGTGCATTTGAGTACCACCAGCCTGAGTCACAATGACCACTTGAGCCTGTAATTACATGTGGTTGTTGCTCCTGATTGTTGCTGTTCAGCAATAACGGGTGAAGGGTTTATTTACTGAGGTTATCGCAGGACAAACAAAGGAAAACAACACACGTAAAAACACAGGATTAGAAGGCAGATATAAAACCAAATAATTATCCAAAAATTCCTACTCACCAAACAATACTGAAAGGCATAGTCTGTAAATGAGCATGAAAAAGCAATCAAAACCAAAAATATGTTGTTTGTTATCTCCACTAAACCTGCATTTATCAATCACAAATGTACATAAGACACATGGACAAATGAAGACTTTAGTCGAACCTTCTTCTTTTTTTTTTTTACACATAATTCAAATTTAGAAATGTATATCTCCAACTAGACTGAGCATTTTTGCATATTCTCGGTGCATGAAACAGACAAATTGATAATCTGTCTGGGTTTCTTCACTGGTCTACGGGGGTGTGGGGGTGGGAGGAGGCAGGTTCTGGAATGCAAAGTCAAGCCCTGCTGTCCACGGTGTGTCCTGCTCTCGCCCAACCACTTCTAGGGTTAGCTTCCCACACAGGCAGCAGAAGAAATATTACTCAATTTTCAATTGCATCTAAATATTAAAAACTGCTTCTACTGAACTGGAAGCAGGGTGTTGTGTGCCAGCTCCAAAGATCATAGCAAACTGAAATGAAATGATACTGTTCAAATGAAGGTCCAAAACGCAGGTTCAAATTTCTGTGCCTCACAGGGGGGTGTAGAAGCGTTGACTCCTACAGCATTGTCCTCAGGAAAGGGTTAGTTTGCTGGAAATATAGGTCACCACCTCCAAAGGGCGAGGGGTTGGGGTAGCAATGGCTTTCCATCCCCCGCCTGAGCGCGATCACACCGGTGTCTTCCTGCTGTGCAACAACGTCAGCTCCATCAAAGTCAACAAGGCCCACTGTGTGAGTGTAACTAAAGGAGGAGCATGAGGCCTAAAGCTGGACCAGTGTGACTACTGTGTAGCCACACAACACCCGGTCCACAACATCATCAGCATAACGGCTTCATTCATTCACTCGGTCTCACAATTTCTTCTGCTCTAAAGGAGAAATCGTGTGCTTTTTAATACAAGGCTTTGATGGTGGAGGTTATAATCTTATGTCAGTTGAGCAAGATTTATGTTTAGCCCAAGTAACCCAGTAAATTATAAAGCTGAGGTCTGGGGAAATCTGTGCTCAAAATATCATAACAAGTGCAGTGTAACATGAATTTGTCAGTTGCAAGGGATGTTTTTAAAGGACTATTTGACCAATAAAAACACAAACTGCATTTCACTCGAAGTCCCTGAGATAAATCTTAGAATGACACTGTTGTTGACTCATGTCAGTAGTGGGGTTGGAAGAGCCAAAATGTATGGATATATTTAAGAAAAACACTTTTCAGTTGTCTGGAATATATTTTAGTAAATGCTCCTTTATGTTTGTGTTCAAATGACGTCACAACATGACAGCTAAAGTAGTATAGATGAGAGCTGCGACTAGTCCGGGAGCATATAGTTTTTCTACTGGGTGAATTTGTTGGATGTATTTTGTTTGTTTGTTTGTTTTTTTTTTTTGTTTTAGTGACCTTTTTGGAAACCATTTACTCTGTTCTACCGCTCCCACAGCTCAATAATGGCTCTGACAGCCTGAAGGAAAGCCTCAAACAGGGTGATCAGGTGTCCTCTTTTTGCGTGACCTTTTTGGAAACCATTTACTCTGCAAGAGAACTGCAAAACATTTGTATGTTTTATGTGATGTCTTTTTATTTAATGGATGATATGAGACTGTAATCTTAGGGTTGACTATTCTTCATCAAACTACAGGCATGTCTTAAACACAGGTTTACCTCACACTGAACCACCACAGAAAAACAGTCCAAATTAGTGGTGAATTTTGTGAAGGGCAACTGCTTAGAGTGAGTCAGGTCTGTCAACAGTTCCTTCGAAAGACAATTCATGATTTCCTGTGTAACAGCTGCTCAACCTATCGTTATTTACCACCCTGTTCAACACTCCCACTCACACCGTCAGCAGATTGCTGCAATACGCCTACGGTGGCCATTGTTATGTAATAATAATAAAAAAAATCTTTGAATCAGCATTCTGGGATTATATTTGGAGTGATTTATTGTGAAATTGAATTGGGAGTGAGCTTGCAGTCAACCCAAGCAGTTGCCTAGGCCCTGAAATGATTCACCTTAGACACTGCAATGGTCCCTCTGGCCTGGGGCCCACAAGCTGTGAAGAAATGCTCCCGTATTTCTGTTAGTGGGAGATCACAAAGATAAAAGATGAAGATACAATTTACAGCTCAATGCCTTTTTATATCTAGTTTAAATAAAATTAGCCACTAATTATATTTATCATATAATTATAATGTGTATAATGTCTGTATTGATTGGCCCCTTGTTAGTTTAGTTATAAGGAAACAGTTCACGTTGCAAGGCACTTAAAATGTACCTGTTAAAACAGGTACATCTGCCTCCAATGGTTAGCTTTGTGATTGCAGTCGTTAGCTTCCAGAAGTATACACATTTACGTTAAATATTTTATTAAACACTGCTGGATAACCACTATACATTGGTATAGTGCAACTTTTCTAGTTGTGTACTACATGAGAGAGAATGAAGTTTCCTTAAGTGGTCTGCAAATTCCTTTCTGTCATTTTTCTCAAAACCTCTTTGGCAGCAGACTGGTGGCTAACCAGAATCAAATCAGCTCAGTGGGACTTTGCGTAGACGTTCAGATGTGATGTGACAGCAAACCTTCTTGTTTTTGAAAAACCCTCATGGCTTGGTACAAGCTCAGACCTCAGGAGAACCAGAGCACAGGGTGGGCACGTGCATATGTCCAACAGTGTTGTATAAGTCTCGCATCCTGAAACACATGGCATGTCGTAACAATTAGGCCCAGATTTACTTAGAGTGTCTGTGCATGAGCTCAGTGGAGGAAAAAGCCAGCCGTCGGAGATGCAGACTTTTGCCCAACTGTG
>NC_024320.1:14746805-14775696 GCF_000523025.1 Cynoglossus semilaevis
GCTCTGCAATGTGGCCGTGGGATTATTTTGTTGCTCTGGCTGTTTCTTTTTTTTCTTCTTCAAAAAATTCCTCTCAACCGCTTCTCTTTTTCTTGGCTCCGTTCTATTCTAGCTTATTGATTGACAAGTGCCACCATGGGGGATCGACATGAGGTGTGGCAGAACCTCCTGATGTCTTTGTTGTTGGTTTATTTACTAGCATATTTGGTGGACTTTTCCATCCTAAAAAAAATGTGTGACAATATTAGTGTGTGATCCCTTAGACTTGATAGTTCTTTTTCTCTTCGTGTATCACTATCAAAAAACTTTTCTGGTTTATTGTTGTTTATGGGAAGAGTGTATACAGTACATCCAGAACACTAATTCAGTCACAGACGTAGTATAATAATTATTATTTGGGTTCTCACTGGTTCTAGGGTGAAATAAATATGTTTATCATCTGTGTAACATTAACAGTTGGAGGTTACATTCAGTATATGTTTTTATAATTCATCTAAAAGTCAGCATATTTATACAAAACCAAACCATCCCCAATGACTGATCCTTGTGGAACACCACAAAAATGTTGGTGAATACTTTCCAGTATCTGTTGTAAATAAAAGGTCATTAGTTAATTGAAGGTTAATTTTTGGCAGCACGTAGAGCTCCTTCTGGGGGAATAATCATTTTTGTGATGGGAAGCTAGCTCGATCAGCTGTAAAGCTAAAGGACAAGCATTTTGTAACTCTAGTTCTGGGTAACTTGGCTGAGACAACACATGATGTGTTGAGGTGTGCCTTTAATGCTGCTTAGTCACCACATGTTGAAAAAAGTAGGCCCCTGGTAACATCTGTAATAACCATTAATGTGGCCGAAGTGCCAGGAACTGGGGTGGAAAAGTGCGTTCAACTTTCACCTTTCCAATAAATGGTACTTTGTAAAACCTGTGTGTGTGTGTATTTATGAGGATGAGAGTATGCTCCAAAGAGGTTCTTGGAAAGCAGTTTACCATCTAAAGTCCTTAATCCCATTTGACGCTGCTGCTGTTGTGCACAATCATGGCAGTTGGTTTCTCTTCAGTCCAAATGTCAACATCCCAAAACCCATGTAATGAGATTTTAAAACCCAAGTGTTTTTTGTATTCATTCGTAGAACACAATCCAGCAGTGATTAGCTGCAGTTTATTGCACTGTGCAGTAAATAAAGCCCTTAATACAACAGCATGACATAAAGCTAACGGCGGGGTCTTTTACACATAATTAAAGGTGTCGTCTGCATAGCATTTACCGTAGTGTCCCATCTGCTGCTGCTTATTCCATTTTTTTAGAGAGAAACAGTTGTCAATGGTTTTCGTAATCATAATGGTGGGTACGTTGGAGGCTGGGGAATATTTTTAAGAACAGTCCTATCAGCGGTTCTTTGGTTGTTCTATTTCAGGGTTAAGCACAATTGAAGCATGAAGTTTTGCCAAAGCCAGAATTACTGGATTTGTCTTTAGTTTATTTGTTGTTTACCCCAGGAGACTAAGAGTGAAACTCATTTAATACTAAGAATCATCTCAAAGGTGAGACTCATATTAATGATATGCTTAAAATCCTACTGCACCTTAGTGCCTCACGGCAGTCTGCTAAAAGTCTGAGCGATTGTTTTCAACTCACTGAAACCATATGGAGGAAGCTGTGCCAAGTAGGTCAGTCTCAAAACAGTGGTCTGAGTTGTATAGGAAGAAGCTGGAGGAGGAGGAGGAGGAGGAGGAGGTGTGTTTATTTACACCCAATCTTCTGTGGGAGGTTCCATGAAATGTGCTCACGTTTTTATTGAATTAAAAAAGGAGGTCATGGACCAAAACAAGGCCACGCTACAAAAACAACTGAACAGTGCTGAGGTAGGCAATTTTGGGGGGAAGTGGAAATGTCTCCTGTGGGGATGAATGTGTAAGGGGATTTACCGTGTGTGTATATGTGTGCTTACATATGTGTAGGAGTGCAAGTGTGTATGTGTGTATATGTGTGTGCACGTGCTCAAGGCTCCCAACTTTGCTTGACTCGTCCCAGATTTGATTCAGTGCGAAGCAGCTGGACAGCTGCAGCGGGTGGTCAGGGCCACGTCGGCACAAACACAAGAACTGCAATTTATATCCTCATGCACGTGAGTTTTCAATTCTCCAGAATGCACACACACACACACACACGGCAAAACCATATGTAGGTTCCTCATTGTCCATTTATGATTGACTTAAGAACCAGCTTCTTAAACAGATCCAATTACACAATCAGCTGGCAGCCAATCAAAGTCAAGGCTTTAGAATGTCAACAATGGGTATTTATGATTTAAGAAAAAAAAGAGAAAAAAGCCCAGAGGACCTAGTAGGAAAATGAACATGGCCTAATTGTGAGCTGTTGCAATGAAAGACAAACCAGTAAAGGCCAAATGTAATAACATGAACAATGTTTGGGTTGGTCGGGTCAAGCAGGGAACAGTGTTTAAAATTGGATTAAGTGCATGGTTTGATTGGACGTCACAGTAAAGAGGCAGCAGCAGGTTCATGGGAAACAAAACAAGAGAATAACTTCAACCGATCCAGCAGGCCTTTTCATTACTTTGTTAATTCAGGCCCAGAAAATAGTGGCGTCATTCTTTAAAGTCGCAAACAGGTCTACTGTGCTGGATCCGAGGGGGAGTGGGGGGTGAGTGGGTGAGGTGGGGGCATCTAAGATGATCTTGTCCCAGTCCCAGGTTTATGCTGGCCTGGTTGAACCTCCTCTATATGGAATACAATTGTTATGGATATTTTCTAAAGACAGGGGTTATAGAATCTGTCAGAGTCATTTATTTAACAAAACTTGGCTATTTGTTTGTGTGTGTGTGTGTGTGTGTGTGTGTGTGTGTGTCCTTCTTCTCCTTCATATGGCCATGGCACTGCTGAGTGACTTTTCTTTATCAAGCATGTTTAGATCTGTCTGTAAAACATATTAAATTTCTCAGTATCTACAGCAGCCATTGAAACCATGGTTGAATCACTGCCTTAACCTAACGTCCAAAACCCAAACTGCCACTCCACTGTCAGTACCCCATGGTACAAATGAAAGAGAATCTGCCGTCGTTAATGAGTCCAAGCAGCTGGATTTCTGCTCTGAATTCTTCAGTTCTGTGCACCGTGGACTCGTCTAACCCTGGTAGTGTGATCGTGTCACAGCCGTTGAGTCTGTGTCTGCGCTGAGGTTGTTTTACAGCCGGTGGTTTGGTTCATGGTTGTGGGTTCCGTCGAGCTTGTCGAGTGCACGGGCTGTATGAATGTGACGGCAGGTGGCTATGTGCACACATACTGTGTGTTTCATCCTGAGAAGACGACGTCACACTGGCTGATACTGCTCCGTGTGGTGCCTTATCTTAGTTTGTAAACATTGGTAGGAGCCAGTGATTACTGCGATTAGACAAATCAACTTCATGTAATCACATCCAGAGGTGCAGACCTTAGTTTTTGCCAATATGGTTGCCAAGGACAGAGTTGTTTACATCACATAATTTAGTTGGCAAGAGATGATGAAATTGTTATCAATTATGAACAACAACAACAAAAAAAAGATCAGATTACAACGACCACCATTTGCAATTCTGTGTTGGGTCTGGTGTCCATTTTTATCTGTTGTAATGAGTTAATCAACAAGGATTTATCACTTTCTAGCCCTTTCAATTATACTGCTGTTATTTATGGATTTAAAGAAGAAAATCGTGTTCATATGATCATATTACATATGCAGTATTTTAGAAAAACAAAAAGATGGAAAAAAATAATATCCTCACTTTTAAAGTGGCTTCTGTTGTCAAATTGTCCAAAAAAAAGTTTATGTTTTTACTTGGACCATGTCAAACAATTAAAATTCCTCATCTGATCAATCACGGTCAATTAATCATCTTAATTGTAATAATGACAATTAATCATGATGATTCAGGATAAATCAACATTCCTGTAACATTTCACACCACCTTTTACCCATGATTAATGTAAATGAAGTGCAAATGAAAACTAAGCATCAAGGAGACGGTGGATTTTATTCATTATTGTACAACAGTGACTTTTAGAACCCTAAAGTACAGTTCCTCACAATCCATTTGACAGTTGTGTCAGTTGACTTGCTGACCATAGGCTGACTGCCCTGCGCTCACTAGGCTGGTCTGGCATAAGCCGGATGTCTCACCTGACCTTGGGTCGATGGTGGAAAGTTTGGATATACAGCACCTCATGCTGCATATGCGTCCTGACAGTCCATGTTTCTGTGGGCTCAACAATACAGCACAGCATCATTTCTAGCAACTCCAGCAATTTTGTACGACTTGACTAATTGGAAATGACCTTAAACCACTGCAGGTCCATCTGCAGGAAAGGAAGGGGAGCTGTGTGCTACACAGATACAGCCAAAATAAATACTGTAATACTGCAAAGTACATTGTACATTTACCCCTAAACTGAATTTATGACTGACACTGAGTTTGGGGAAAGGAATTTGTTCATATTCTGAAGTGTATCCTGGGAAATTTTACAGCAGATCCTTCATTTAATCTTTGGCTTAAAATAATGGGTTAAAAATAACGCAGCACTGTTGATGCCTCTATTGCATACGCGTGACTGCAGAGTCAGCATTACAGGGCAAATTCACAACAATGTCTGTGTTTCTGTTTCAGCTCCAGGCTCCTCTCTGTTTGCGCAGACTCTGCAGCCATGTGGCCATTTGCTCCGACACGGACACACACATACCAGACACACACTCACGGAGTAACTTAAACCTACTGTCCCTGACAAAATGTAATTAAGCTCGATAAAAAACGTGACCTACTTCTGTGCGATCACAGCCTGAGACAAGACATCTTATGGACAGACAGACTTTCTTTCAGAGTTTACTAAACACACACACACACACACACACAAACACAACACACAGTTCCATGTGCACGTTTTCACCCATCAAGCATCTCATATTCCTTCCTTCTGCCCTCGTTTGGCCCACATCCCTCATTCACTCGAGGGACTCCCACCTCGCAGCGGCCTCAGGTCACAGCTCATTTGCAGAGACCATCTTTGTTTCCCACCGTTCATACACACTGTTTTAATGGCAGTCACAGTCTGGCTCACGTGGACGCCTCCCTAACCACAAACCTATAACACCTGGTTACTCTTTACAAAAGTAACAACACTACACTCATGTGCTGATAATTACTGGCCCAGGTTTGACTCCCACATGAGATTATTCTGCAATGACTCTGCTGCCTTGCACGTGGGAGTCGAACAGTCAAACAAATAATATATATATATATATATATATATATATAAACGCTTTCTCAGTTTTGACAGTTAAATCTTTCATGGGGATGGATTTGGTTGCATGTAGGAGGTTTTGAAACAATTCGCCTCAAATTCTGTCAGCGACACAAAAATCCCCACTCCACAGAAAGTCAAAGATGGGAGAGATGACAAGTGTAAGATGTATGGTTTAACACGCGTCACTCTCGTCCCACTCAGGACTTAATTTGTGGGTGTATGGCGTGGAATTAGGAGCAAATGGTTTCCAGAGGTTCGCTAGGAGCTTTTTTTTTATTCATATATTTATATATATGTCTTTATATATAAATATTTATATGATTTTTAGGATCCGGTAAAGAGCCCGTTCCACACCTGTGTGTCAGCACATGGAGTAATCACAGGAACCAGATCTTTTTCTTAGGCCGACCAGTGAAGCTGTCACTGCTGGATGAGCACAGAGGCCTTTAGCTCTGTGGGTCAATGCGGGGAAAAGGCCGTCTGCAAAGCAAATTAGCCTCCCTGCGCTCCACAAAAACAGACACAGCCTGCAGCCCGTTGAAATATTTTCCTGGCTCCAGTTTGTGCAGAGGATTTTTTTTCCAATATGACAAGTTGGAGCGATGGGTAGTTTTTTTTAAAGACAGAGTTAAGAAAGAAAAAAATCAAGAAATCCAATCTCCCTATTCCCCAAATATTTGCACTGCTGAGAAAAAACAAAAGTGATCTGATTTCTTTTTGAATCCTCTTTTTTGGTGACACACTTCTCTAAGGAGACCGGGGGGAATTGTGGAGCAGACATATAATCTCTTTTTGACAGGAAAATTACCCAATGAAGTCTAAATGTTTATGCACAGTATACCAGCAGGGGCATGCTGGAACTTGTGGATAAGAAAGGTTCATCAAAGACACAGTGGCCACAAGACAACACCTGCTAATTTGTCTATTTTGCAATCAATTAATGTCAGTAAAAGTTTGATTTACTAATGTTGTGCCTTTGTGCTGAACCAGGGTGACAGAACAACTTTGCACATGAGTGAAAAAACTCTTTATGTGCAAGAAAACCCCAAACTTTTATTCTGTTTGTTGAACATAATGAAATTTAGAAATTGATGCCCTTGACACATCTCAGAAAGAGTTATGATGGAGGCAGAGAGTTGTCCACACCATTATTGGGTTCTGTGGGCTGGAACCCACCTTAGATGGCCAGAAAGTCAATAGAGTTTTGTTCTGTTGTTGTGACAGTCCATGGCTCAGCTTGTTTTTGGGAAATGGCAGGTTTGGTGGAGGCCTTCAGGTTTTAGCACTGGGAAATACAGGAGGAAAAAAAAAGAATAATAGAAATTGATGGAAGTTTCTTGGGAGTCTGCTGATGACAATCTCTCTCTACTTTCTTGTTCCATCCACTTTCCCCCAGACCTGGAAGAACGTAACCCTAAAATAAAATCTTTATTTTTTTTCTGAAAAAATCACTGAGTTCTATTAGAAAAACAAATGAAAACACAAAGGTCTGAATCACTGGTTGTCTAAGACCCAGAGGTCCACTAAGAAAAGTTAGGTTAGCAGATGAAAGGTATTTCATGCTCACTACTCGAAAGAAAATGTCCAGCACTCCCATCAGCTCAGAACTGGCAGAAACCAGCTCGAACTAGCTACAGCCATCTACTGTCTGGAGACGTCCGACCAGATGTGGTCTACATGGAAGGTATGGAGCCCAAAGGCCAAGCATCTGATATAGAAACAAACAGCTATGTGGATACACTTTTAACATTTCCAAATATGGCTGTAGAACAAGTCAACAGTTTTCTCTGTTGAAAGGCTGGAGAGCTGTACAATAATGGTTGTTTTTCTGATTCAGTTTAACTTTGTAGCCTTTATACATTTGTCTAAAATGTTTGTGCAGTGATATTTATGTGAAAGTGCACTTTTCAAATGCTGTGGCCGAGTTTGGAATTAAAGCCAAATGCATCAAGTACTGTACTGGTTAAATTTACACAAGCAGTAGAAAGACTAATAGATGTGAACGCTCAGTAATTACATTACTTTACACACTGTAAAAACACAACTTTCTTGACAACATGCAGCACACAAGAACTCCTCTGTTCCTTTAGCTTTTCTTGGCTGACTATTCTCGCAGCCCTTTAATGACTTATGCCTTGTTTAATTACAGTACAGCATATTGGAAGAGTCATTCTGGTCTTAATGGCTCCATGAACAATGAAAGTCGGGAGCCAGAAATGTTTCAGAGTTGCTCAGGTTTGCTGAAATGCCAGTAGAATTAGGGGGAGAAGAAAAAAAAAAAACAAGAAAAGAAAAGGTGGGCGGTTGGTGGGGAAGTGGATGTTTGCCCACCCACATACTGACCTACAAGCACAAAGATGCCACCTACAGTACCACACGTGTATTTGAAAACATTTCCAGTGTGATCTTCAGAGCATGGATCCCATTTCTGGCCTCTATTTCTTTCTTTTTCTTTGAGTATTTGTCTCTCTGCTGTCAGCTCTCTTTCACCGAACCTCCCACACACAAACACACACACGATCAATCTCTCTCAGGTGATCCACATCGTGGTACCTAATGTGTCACGCTTCACTTGCCTCAGGCTCATGGATAACAACAAGGGCAGGAGAGTTTTTTTTTCCCCATGCAGCCTCCTGACTTTGGACTGCAGGATTAGACCCAAGACTTGTGATTGGCTGACCTCAATCTACCCTCATGACATTCTCTCTTTATGATGCTCTCAGTAGGATGACATTCGAAATCATTATTTTTATCCAACTGTTATAAAAAAAAATTTGAATTGTTTTTTTCTGTGGTCAAAATATATAGTTTTTCCACTTGTAGAAGGCGCTGTTCTTCAAATGTTGTTTGCTCCTAGAGCAGCACTATTTCAAAGTAAACCTTAACCCTTCTTAGGGTGCACCCACGTTAGGGACAGTTGTTTTCCGCTCGCTAAAACCAGAACTCCCTCACCCTTATTCTCCCCAGTACCGGGCTGGCCCACACTCAGATTACACCAAAGGCAAGAGAAGCCTTTGACTCCAACACACAGTATGTCAGTGACAGTTGTTTAGCAGTTTAGCAGACAATTCTGCTGCAAGCATACAGGGATACCACACTTTGGTCCACCTCTTTCAACCGTGCCACGGTTGGACACGGTACAAAGGCACCAGTGTGAGTGCGTCCTTAGTTGAAATTGAGTCCCAAACTTCCCACCTTCTTAATTGTCTTTCTGCTGAAATACTGGACCAAACAAACCATTATAAACTTCGAGTTTGAGTTTTCCATATTCACATTTCTCTTAATCTCCATTATGTTGACTGTCAAAGAAGGTTCTTGAGGTACACTATTCAGATGTAGAGTATTGTTTTCTTGCGTTCTGCTCTACCATCTGTCTACACATCTATCCTCTACTTCTTCGATTTTTTTACATCCTAAATACTGTAGCATCAGATTATATATATATATATAATCTGTGGCTGGTACGTAAAGTCAGCTTCTCAACTTTTGCCATGTTTTGAGCAAGATATTCACATTACTGCACTTGAATTGTGAATTAACCATTTTGCCCAGCGGCCAATAAGAACTGTGTGGTAGAGAGACTGGTCTAGTTCTCCTCTAATGCAATGTAACTGCAGGCCTTGGAGGAAAGTCATCATATAGTAGGCTATAGAAGAATAGAGCGTGATTTGATTACAGCTCTGAGCCTGGGTGGCCCTGCTCACTCATGAAGACCTTCCTCTACTGATGATAATAACTCCTGCTGACGACAATGGAAGCCTATTTTTGCAGCTGTTTTACAGGAACCACTTCCTAATAGGTGCCATGATTGATAATTAAATATACAGATCTCTTAAACATAACAGATTCTACTAGGTTACATCGAATACAGCCCGGCTCTGACATGGTCTGTATGGGATAGGGTGCAGAGTGGACCAAATACTGTATGTTAGCAAGAGCAGTGGAGCACTACTGCATAAAGGGGTGACTCTTCACCAAAGTAGGCAAAGAGAAGATAAAGACAGCAGCATATTCTGAGGTAACTGTTACACATTAGAATCACAAAGAGTTTTTTATTTTATATTATTCTATGGCTAACCATGTGAATTCTTGCTCATTCCAGCATTATGTGTCAAAAACACAGTCTTTACGTATGAGTAGACATTAGCTTGGCTAACAATGCACTTGGCTTCATATTACGCCTGTAAGTTGAGTACTGATAATTGAATTTAGAACATTCCCAATTTGTTTAGTGAGAGTATGTAGGCCAGTATTTTTTTTTTCATACTAACACCTTTATGGGCCACCCAGGGGTGTTAAATCATCCCAGACCCATTCAAGCCCCTCTGGGCCATCCACTCCAACATGATGTTCTGTTGGAGGTCCCTCTCCTTGAAATCTCAGCAGCAGATCTGCCTAAGAACTTCACTCATAACCATATGAAAGTCTGCTACCAGTAAGTAGGCCATAAAACCACAGGAAGGAGAAAAAAAAAGGAAGGGCCCGGTATCCCGAGCCATAACACAATTCCCTCCCCTCCCTTCCTAACCTCATATGGTGCCTCCAGTGTCCACACAGCCTGTACATCCTCCCCTTGCAGTGCCTCCACCCTATGACCAACAAATAGGTCAGGAAGCCGTTAGATGGCAGGGCAGACCTGTGACGCTACAGGAAGAATGAGGAAAGATCTAGATTTCCAGTTCAGCCGAAGGTGTCAGCAAGGTTTCACAAGAATTATCCTTCATTTATACCACCCCACAAAATCTCAGCCCCCATGACAGAGCAGTTGAATAAAAAAGTGTGTATGTGAGTGGGTTGTATAGCTTTACAGTGCCAGAAAGGAAGCTCCCAGCAGCTGTTGCTCTCATTGCCCTCAGCTGACGACCTTTTCTACTTTGTTTAAGTCTCATCTTCTTCTTCTTTTCCCTTCCCCCGACTTCCTCTTCATCATTAGAGTGGATCAAACCTCTTGAACTGTCATCCGCTGTGTGTAGTTTAGCTTACTTTCCTAAAGTGCATGTGTAAATCTTCCGTGCGCTGCATCATGAATGGCTAAAACAGAACTTGTTGGCATGGTTCCAACAAAACTGCTTATTATAAGTATTATTTTCTTTAGGTTGTAAAATTAATGGAAATACATTTTTTAGTCATTCATCTTACTCTTGCTTGTACCACACTGCCCACTAAAGCTACGGTCTCCACTGAGTTGGGGGCCACATTAATAATTGATGTTGAATAACAAGAAAACACCCCTAATATATTTTGTT
This sequence comes from Cynoglossus semilaevis, assembly GCF_000523025.1. NCBI lineage: Eukaryota > Metazoa > Chordata > Actinopteri > Pleuronectiformes > Cynoglossidae > Cynoglossus > Cynoglossus semilaevis. Next base: position 14,757,348 of record NC_024320.1, read on the forward strand.
TTATCCTCTTAATATCTATTTACAGTATACTGTATGAATTCATTTTGTACTGTTAAGGAATGAACAATATATATATATATATATAAACAATTTATATTGCAGGCCAGTGGTGGCAAATGTTTTGTGTTGGCACTGATGCAAATGTTACTGATTTACTGTTTATTAAAAAGTAGGTTTGCATTAATTATAGCAACCCAAACTAAGGACATAGAACTCTTTGGGCTTCTTAAGTACTGTTCTTGAACTCACTTGTTGAGGAAACTGTTGAGTAGCAACTCCTGTGTTGTCATGTAAAAATGCTAATTTTCACTATGGAGTTTTTATAAAGCAACACAACCTTTGGTCTGCAGTCAGAAAGACTGGAAAGATCCCATTGTTTTGCATTGGTATCATATACAAATAAACTTCCAAATTCCCGTAAAGGTTTTATTATTGCCTTTGTTTTGCATTCAGTGTAACAATGTTTGTTCAAGGCTAATCATTTTTCCCCTACCTTCAAGCCAGAAAGAGCAGAACATGAAGCTCTCTGCCAGAACAGAGAATAAACTTTAGATTAAGCTTTTCAGCTCTTATTTTCTGAGCTCTTTAATATGACAGGACCTCAAGCAAAACTCAGTTGATTGACACTAAGTAACAGGTGCCCTAAGTGCAGTTTCCCGGATCTTACAGGCTGGCGTTTTCCGACGGTGCCACCGTCTCTGACATCACTTACCGAACTGGGCATACACACTTCCAGTATGTTAATGTCAAAAACACACAATGTCTGCCAGAAAGGTGGAGCAGCAGTCAGCGTCTCGGTTGCTGTGAGCTTGAAAAGTTGCAGTCGCAGACATGTTTACGGTGCTTACAAAGCTTATCTTTTGGCGCTGCTGCAGGACTGATTGTTGACTAACACTCTCCCAGCATGGGAATATGCCAAGTCATGAGGTGAAAATGACAGCCAAAGTCATTATCCTTGTTACCTACTGCAATGTTAGCCTAGTCAACAAAGATGATAATCTCAGGGTCTCCATTAATTCGTTGTAGTGCAGATAGAACACATGTGGAAGCTATTTTTTTTTTTTGCCAATTTTTGAAATTTTAAGAGCTTTTAGGGTTAGATGAACACAGACCAGTGCAAAAACCCATTTTCTTTCCGACTGAATTTTTCATCTTGTTCTCCTCCTTCCTTATGGAATGCATTTTCAGGCATGAAAACTCATGTATTTCTTACTATATTTCCAGAACAGTGACAATTATCAAGTCATAAGCCATGATGCCATGAAGTCAACTCCAAAAAATGTGACGGCTATGTCTACAATTTAAATTCTCAAAATATTTTCTATGGTTAAACATTGATCCAGTTGGAATAAGAAATCTCTTCAACATTTGGAACTACATGTAGTTCTTAGAAATTAATCAGTTTGGTCTGTGTGTTTTCAAGGCAACTTCTGATGGACTTCAGTTTTCATGTTTCCCTTCTTCTTTTGTATTAGTGTGTGTGTGTGTGTGTGTTTTGAGGTTTTCTGATTTATTTCATTTGTAAGTTTTCCTCCAGAGAGCTTCATGTCTTGTTCTTCTTCCTGAGTCTTATGATTGACTTGATGGGTTTCATCTGTGTCTGATTAACTGTTTACCTGTATTTACTTATCCCTCGGGCTCTCTGAGCTTTGCTGTCTGTGTCAGCTCATCTGTCTTGATCCAGGTTCTTCTGGAGTTGTTTTGTGTGCTCTGCGTCCATAAGCTATTTGTTCTGCTTCGTGAATGGAACATCTCATTGTCCTGACTTTCTTTGGCCTTTCAAAGTAACTTTTTTTTTCTCTTTTACCTGGGCCGCAACTAATCAGAGATAGACTGATAACCATTGGACGATGGATTCCATTACACAGAAAATTCAATCCTGTCCAGACATATTTTTCTCCATAGATCTTTTTTGTCAGTGAACAGTTACAAAAACATGGCTACTTCGGCCTGCCTTCAATCCAGTTCTTTCCGGATGTGTCATGAAGAGAAAAATATGTATGTATATATACAGTATATATTAAGTGTATATACAGTATACATCATTGCCTGTCAAAATAATTTTGTGAAGTTGCAGGCATCACTTTCTAAACTTCTTTCTTCAACAAACATAAAGGTATTTGCTTAAAACATTTAAGCCAAACTTTTACCTCTGTCAAGTTTTGGCAAAAGATCAATGATTATAAAAGAACGGCAAAAACACACATTGTGTCAGAAATCCAGGACCTTTTTTGTTTCTTTTAGGAAACTCTGGGTTTTTCCGTCAGACGCAGAGCTAAACTGCAGATCAAGAGGCCTTTCAACACCCACAGTGAGAACTTCACTGTTCGTATCATTCAAGCTTACTATGACCTGACGTCTTCAGTTTCTATTTTTATTCTGTACTTTTTCTATTTTATCTTCCTTTGTCTCAAGGAAGTATCATAAGTCATTTACGGATCATCAGGAAGGAAAACGTGACTCTTTCAGATCCTGAATGTGACATGTGGGAACAATATGTTGCCTTCAGCGTCCGATACCGTTGGATGTCATGCTTCCCAGAATCCACACCCTAACTTCCTATACTCTCAGATTCACATGACGTGTCTCAGTTGAAGGAAGATTGTTTTGTCCCAGGATTACTTTAACTAGATGGGTCAGCAAAGGGCGTGGGTGTGAGACAAAAAGCCGGAATGACCTTCCACACATCTGTGGGGGCCAGTCGGCGTCAGGAAATTATTTACTATGCTGCAAAGTTTAAGCACAAGGCCGAGAAGGAAGTTTGCAGAGATATTAGGGAACCTCAGGGTTAGAAATGAATCTATCAATCATCATGCAGAAAATGGGGTTGATTTGATAATCAGTTTTGATTCCACAAATTCTTTTTTAAGGCATTGTGCCTTAAATTAAATTAGCTTCAAAGTAGTGGATGGGGGTCTTTTGAGGTTCTGGAGCTCCAGAGCTTAGAGTGGACTGAAAGATGATCCATTTGATGTTGGAGATTGGGTTGGTTGAGGAAATTAACCTGCTGGGCAACTCCCTTGATCCAACGCTTCAACTTCAGCCTTTAATGAGCTGTCGCAATATGAGAGTCCCAAGTTAGAGTGAAGGACAAGGTCACGCTCTGGAGATCCTTTCCACATTTACCCTAAACGCAAGTCTCTTCAGCTAAATCACTTCCTGAAAAATGACACTATTCTGTGTCCTTGGATGTATCGGCCTCCTATTCATTTAAGGAGTCTAAAAAGGAGGGAATCTGGTCTGGAGATGGAGAGATACGTGATAGAAAGAGTCTTGGTGGACCTTTGGGAAAGGTCTCGTTTACAAGTTTGACTCTTGAGGGTTGTTGAATCTCCTACATCTGCTCAGTTTTTCAAGGTCATGGCCTCATTCTGTCATTAGCTTGGCCGTGTGGTCAGTAGGTCAGAAGTCTGTGAATGACTGATTCACAAGAAAAAGCCGCAGAGACCGTTTTGCTTGAGAAGAAGTCTGCGTTGTTGTAAGGAGAATCTGCAGAGACAGAGCTGGATCCAGGTTTGATGTAAAGCAAATCAGCCAAATTTAGCCAAGTCACGGTACACAGATAAATCAGTTCAGCCCAGCTGACACAGACAGCAGGCATGAACGACGGAGAATCCCAGACCTGGAAAGGATGGCCTGCTGCAGCCGTTTTCACCGACTTTGATGAGTTGACAACATTCTCAGGCACTGAGTTCATAAAGTCTGGAAAGATCCAACCAAAACAACAGATAGTCTAACAGCTGCTGGAATTGGTCATGAAGTCAAGCCTGTGAAAACACTGTTGGTCAATGATGCTGCAATTTACACACTACAAGTCTTGTTTCTAGAAATTTCTAAAACAAACTAAATTTCTAAAATCTCTATAACCGAGAGTTAGAAATTTAAATTAATGTTTTTATTGACACATTCTCTCAAGTTAAATGTTATCTTTTTAGTATCAAAAGATGGTAACAAGAAGTTAAATGTTATCTTTTTAGTATCAAATGATGGTAACAAGACTGATGTTCCATTCATACTCGAAGATAAGGTTCTGCTTTAATCCAGCTCCAACTGCACCTTATTATTTTACATGTAGCTATTTTCTATCCAAGCTGCACGTGACACTGATGAACCAGGGAATATTTAGGAGAAAAGTGGGTCATTTGGCCAACTGCCATCAGGGTCGAGCTTCTGCCAGGCCTCCATCACCATCACCTGTGTGTTTGCATTGGGCTCATGTTAAATTAGACCCACAGGGGACCCCAGCACAAGTCTGTGTCAGAAAGAAGGAGGAGGTCTTTTCACTGAACCGTGAAGGAAATGCTGAATGGAGGAGGTCTTTTCACTGAACCGTGAATTGAACTGAACTTTCACGCTGCCCTAATTCAAGGGAGTCCTGTTGTTTTAGCACCATTCCAAGGATAAGCACTGTTACGAAGAGGAAGAAAAAAGGGAGTGAGTGAGAGTGAGAGAGAGAAAGAGAGAGAGAGAGAGAGAAAAGAAGAAGAAGGCAGGAAGAGAGAGAGAGATTCTTAACCCACTGCCCCTGAGATGGTCTACATTCCCGCTCTTGACCACAGCTGGACCCCTGCGGTGGACTGTGTGTGATGGAGAAGCTCCTGTTGCACAGTGTGTGCATTTTAGCCTGTTTACTTAAGGATTTTGTTGCATTAGCAGTAGTGAAAGATTATTTCCACCCAGCTGCGTGTGTGCCCATTTCCAATATCTGCATCCAGGGTGAAAGCAAATGTGTTATTATTATATCTATTTTGTTATTATACTAAAAGTAATTGAGACTTTATTATTATTAATCTTTGGACCCATGAATCTTAATTGCGACCGTTTTTAAGTGGGCTTTATTGCCATTCTGTGGGATCCAGACTTGAGCTGTTCCAGAGTCAGTCGCTGCATTTTTTTTTCACAATATTACGGACAATTAGAAGGAGACAGTGACAGAGAACAGACCCTCTATACATTTGTAATGGTTTTTAACTGAAGCACACAGACCATAATCCATAGGAAACGTGTATGGCCTGTGAGGATATAGGTTCTTATTTGTTCTGATGCCATTTTATATCATATGTTTGTGTCGTTCGAAAATCTGAGTGAAGAATTCATACATTCAATACTGATAAATGACACCTTTAAATGTATTAATGAAGACATGGATACACAACCCTCTGGGTTAGAGTGGTAAATTGGTGAATTTCTTAATGGACCTTGGCCTGGAGACGAGTGGTTTGGTGGTTAACATTTTATTTAAAAAATATTGTTGTTAAATTGTTAACAGCTGGGACTTGAAGGATCAAATCACACTTTCACTATTTTTTCTGACAATCTCTGCTAACAGTATTTTTTTTTCCATTTTTTTTTTTTGCAGATTTTCACATCCATGAACAGCAAGAACCCCCCCCCCCCACAGGCTTCACCTCTCTGTTACCCAGCAACGTGTTCTTCCTGGGGTAAGCGATTTGATTTAGTCATTACCTCAACCTTTTCCACTATTTTGGCCAGTATTTTTTAATGAATTAGATATTTATAATTTATTCATATTATATGAATAAAACCGTACGTAGTGTATATGACTGGATGTTTAGAGGCTAATGCTGGCTGCTGAGCTCATCAGTCAGTGGGATCATACGTTTCCCCAAGGAAGGAAGTTTCAGGCCTCATGGTCCTATTTGATGCTTGTGAGGGGTGTGTGTGTGTATACTGTATATACGTGTGTGTATGTATATATGTGAATGTCAGCTTTGCACACTCGCACTTGTCCCCATTTGCTCAACACAACACCACACTGCTATTGTTAGCTCCTCATCTTCTCTTGTCGTGGTGTGTAGTTGTTGGCACTCTCACCGGCTTCTTCAGTCAAACAAGGACGAGTGGTTTTGTCACATTGTAAAGTCATCAGAAGGTGGGCGAAGCAGCAGGGCTCCTCTGCTGGCTCCTGCGTCTGAATCACTTCCACCGACTTGTTATGACTCTAGCAGCCACGTCCTACCCACTCAGCCCATGGGAGGAGATGTAAAGTAGCAGAGAGTGAGGAAAATAAAAAGAGAGCTCAGGAGGGAAAGATGGACTCATAAAGAAGGGTAAAATACACAAACGCTGGCCTTGGTGCGAAGCAGAGACTTTTTCAAACTGAAAACATGATGAGAGTTCAGAGTGAAATTGCTTTTTACATCCAGCTGACCTCATTTTCAGTTCCTTAAAAAAATCCAACAGGATGTTCACGTGCCTGTTCTCCAGGATGGGTGCACGCTGTTCCTAAAAGGAGATGTCAGTGGCGCGCCAACATTTAGACAGTTCACTATGTGTGAAACTTGTTGCCTTTGGTGGCAACAAATGGCTTAAATCATGGAGCACTTCATTAATTTGCCATAAAACCAAACATCCTTTGTTGCAGTAACCACTAACAGCCAGTGCATTTACAGCTAATGGCCAGCTATAAAGTGTTTTATGAATGTAAGTCTATGCCGCCTGCTGGCGTCTAGTGTTGTATGAAATGGAGTGCTGCGGGGAGTGAGGAGAGGTGTGGCAGGATAAGTATTTTTTAATGGGGCTAAAACATGCTTTATGCTTCCTTGGCACCTACGGTGGTTACTGTATTGTGGTGGTGTGTGTGTGGCTGAATTTTAAAAATACCAGCTTTAAACTGCAACTGAGTGTTTTGTCAAATGCTGGTTGACCTTGGCTGGACTTTCAACGAATTTGAATATGACTTTTGAATAATTTGTTCAGAGTCGTTCAACACAGAAGAGTTGTCCCGATGCCTTTTCTTTTTTTGAAACACAATGATAACAGTAGAGCAATTTCATTTTTTTGTGGAACAGTTCTGTGGGAAGTGGTGAGGACATCACAGTGAGGACACAAGCTAGTTTTGTTTATTTCAAATTAACAGAATATTAACAGAACAAACATTTCTGTATGGAAAAAAACCCAAACAAATAAACAACGGACTCTGTCACATTAGACAAGTTTTCAATAAAACCAAGAATTAATTATGTTTGAAAATAAATCTTTTCTGCATAGTTAACACAGCCAGATGAACAGAAGTGCCACAGAGCTTTCACATCATTGGCACTACTTGATTAAAAAAAAAAAAAAGAAAACTGAAAAAGAAAACCAAGAAATACAAAGTTAATAAAACGTTCTATGCCTTGATGTGAGTTTAGTCTGTTGGTAAAACATTATTGTTTTATTTAAACCCACTCCAGTAACTAAGTCAGGTTGATTTAAGTAATGCATGAACTCTACCTTCTAACTGTAGTGACTGTCCATCTCATATAAAGAACCCAGGTACTGTAGCAGACAGTCACAGGTGTCATTCCACTGACCTAGATCTGTGCACGTACTGACATTAAACAATTTTGCAATGCATTTTATATATGCCTGATTGTTAAGACAAAATGTACATACTTAAAAAACTGTACACTTACATGTCGGCCTAAAATTGCTGATCATGACCCTTCCCCTAGATTCTTTTTCATTTTTCTACTGCCACCCACTGGCTTCACTGTAAGTCAGATATCAATGTAAAAGCCTAATATAAAAATACACATTCAAATATTTATTTAAATGTTTTTTATCATGAATAATTATATTTTATATTGTCTCATTGCATGTATTTTTCTGTCACGTCAGTTCAGTTGAGGATATTTTAACAAATAAAACACTATAGATTAAAATGTCTCCTTTGCGTCTGTAGAGGGCACTGTGGTTTCATCTTCTCTGCCTGGTGTCTGCATGGATCTGCATCTACTCTCACATTACAGACTGTGACACTAAGCTTTTATGTCTCACAGCAGACGCCTGACCCTGCTGTTTACAGCTGAACGCCCGAGTCAGGCAGCTAACAGATAGATCACAGAGCTCAGGTTTGACGGTGTCCAAATAAAAAAAATCCCTCGAAACACTTCAGTGAATCACGCGGGTTCCTGTGTGAGCTCATATTTCATAACACACAAAAGGAACATCCTTTTCTTCTCTCTGCTCCAGTATCCATGTAAATATAAGACACGTAGACGCAGTTTTGTTGGTGGTAAATTATAGGTTTTAAACCAAGAAATCTTACTTTTGTGAATAACAATCACATTCAGAGGAAAACAGCTGATAAAACAAAACTGCAACTTACGTCTCTGTGTGGTTTAGATGAAAACTGAACTGTAGACAAGGCAAAAATGAGAGTTTTCTTGCCAAATAGATGTGGTCTTTTTGTGAATAATTAAAGGGAGAGACACAAAACAAAAATAACATCCCCCCCCCAAAAAAAAACAGCATGTGGATGTTTTATTATGCTGTGGGAATTACTGCAGTGATAAGCTACAGGAAACTGAATTATTTATTTCAGTTTTGTTTAGTTAGAAACCAAGCATTTGGCAACAGTGAAATGCATTATTACAAACTTCAGAAACAAGTCTAGATTTGTCCATCGTCTTCAATTTTCCCTCAGTAATAAAGGTCATTCTGGGTAATGTAGTTAAATCGCACCAGACATTGTCGACATGCTGTATTTTTTTTTTTTTTTTAAGTGCCCAACATGGTAAAATACAATAGAACTACATGCTGTAAATAAAGTGTGTCTGTGTTTGGGAGTGATAGTTGGGAAGTCAACAGAGAAACGAAGGCTGCTCTGCCCACAGCTTCTGACTGCCTCTTCCAAGAATTGGACCAAGACAAAACCAGAAGTGTGTGTGTGTGTGTGTGTGTGTATGAGTGTGTTGGTGTGTGTGTGTGTTTGAAACGGAGCAGGAGTTAGGCTGACACATGTAGAATGTCAATGTCAGAACATACAGCCCCCAAGAGACCGAAGGCCGGGTCAGTGCAGAGAGGATGGCGTAAAACAACCAGGATTGTTCTGGTTTGATGCTGCACATCCATCCACAGCAACACGTCAGTCAAAACCATCACCATCAAATGAATCGCTGCTGTGGTTGGTGCAGATTACTCTACTGGTCATCTTCACCTTCACCAAACTCTATATGAAAAACAAGGATTTAACATCATAGCCCGGGAGGTTTTGATCCTTTGCAGGGACCATCGGTCAGGTTCTGATCCAGATTCAGATAGTGATTTCACAAGGAAGAGTGAGTGATATCTGAACTAAATAATCAGACAGATAGTTTGTAGAATTATAATCCCATCTATGATCCCCTAAGACGATTATTAGGATTTTCATCCTTGGTTGAGGAACAGACAAAGTCTGATAATAGAATGATGACGGGGCAGCACCGCAGTGAGGTACCAGGTACATATAGACAGTATACAGTATACTACATCTGCCAGGTTGCCAAGGCCCTGGTTCTTGATGCATGTTGGAGTTTTTAGAGAGATATTACAGCTCCGAGGAGGAGGAGGAGCATGAAGCAACACGGATAAAAACGAGTGGAGATGATGAAAAACACATCAACTTCCCCTTGTAGTCTTGGAATGCAGACCAGTGCCAACAGCTCAGAACTGGCAAAAACTAGTGAGACCCAGGTATATTTTGTTTGGTGTCTATCTATACAGATGACATCTCCATGGAAGCCAATTAAAGATGTGTTCCATATGACTTAATTATGCACAGCTGGTTGTCTGGTCAAAATTGACAGTATTTATCAGTAGCTGAAGGCCTTTATTGAAGAGCTGGAGAACGTTTTTGGAGTATTGGCAGGCCGTCCTAAAGATCAGTCTGTGATTCATTGCATGGTGTGGGGCTGCATTTTTGTAAATCAGGATTGGGAGTTGTTCAGGGTGAATGTTCTCACAGCTTATGTAAGAGCTTTAAAAAATTGCACATATCAGGTGTAAAGAGTGAATGGTATTTTTAGTGAATAAAGAATGCTTTACTACAGTATGTGCTTGGCCAACGAGGGAGCGTCCAATCAAATCAAACAGTCAAGTCAAGAATCTTGCAGCTCAGTTCCACTATGTGAAGTAGCAGCATGATTGACAAGCAGCTGGATTAGCATGTATATGAGCATTTAGATACCTGTCTCTTTGATACATCATTCACTCCTGTTTTGAATGGAAACACCTGGTTCGATAACCATCTGGAAAGAACCCACCTCGATGCTACTCATTACATCAGTAAGGTACCAATCAAGATGTAGCGGCACAGAGTCATCCCACTGGTTCCGCCTGCTTTCCAAAAGGGCAGATTCAGTTATGTAACAAATCCATTAGCTACATGGAAAAGCTATCGTTGTTCTCAGTTAATCCATCCAGCAGTTGGACTTAAGCCCCTTCTGCCCCGTTGACAGCAGTCAGCCAGGGGTTGTCATTAGGATGAAAGCTGTGAGACTCACCTGGTTACACAGCTGTCTGTTTGGAGGAAAAAGGCATGATTACAGAGCGGAGCTGCTCCGCCTGCCTTCACCAGCATGGACCAACACGCTTTTTCCTGGAGAGCCAGAGTCGCCCTGTTAGCAGTAGTGGTTGTTGTTGTTTTCTCCAAACTGTTTGCTGCCTTTTTCAACAGGTGTTGTCTTCACACCTTGACCTTTACTGGCCTTGGCCATTCCAGAACACAAGATTATGTGGCGTTGAGTTGCAGCAGAGCTGGACTTGAACATGAATTGTTCAGTGTCAGCTCTCAGAAGTTGTCCAGGCCTGTTCATTGTAAAAAAAAAAAAGAAAAATGTCTAGCAGCAACTGACACTCTGTTCACTTGACCTCTGCATGTGGACGTGCAGAGCCAATTGGCGGCAACGCAGCCAAATGGGTTCAAAGTTGAAGACATTCTGATCTTGAAAGAAGTGAACACGGTCACAGTTACATGCAGCAGCTGAAAAATTACATAAGAGTGTTTCTTCAAAACAGCTGGGTCATCTGTTATTCCTCACATAAACACAATGGTCCCGTCCTTCGCCTCTTTGAAGGGAGAGTTCAGTTTGGCAGTTTACTGACACACAGTCAACACTGACTTTAGCACTTTATATTAGCATCAGACTATGTTCTTTGGCTGCAGACCGAAGGTACAGTATGTACCGTTGTAAACTCATTTACTGCTCTAGAAAAAAAAAAAATCTACATTTTCAACGGCACACTGGAGTCGGTGATCTATCACTGACTTTTCCTGAAGATCAAACATGTCACGGACAATATATTTATTAAGCCACAAATTTGTAATCTGTGAAGATTATAGCCTGACGCTGCCTTGCTGAATAATGCACAGATATACTGGGGAAAATCAAATAAAAAAAAAAATCAAAAAGTACAAAAAAATAGTTTTTTTTTTAACACCGCCACATTAACAATGTGCAGACCTGAGCTGATCTGTGTACCACACATGGGTGAGTGTTGGAAATCAGCACGACACTGGCCTTTATCACTCGGACCATAAAATCTCCATCCCACAGAGGCACTCGTGACACATCAGGTTGTCCCGAGGATGAAGATAATTTGGCTGGACCAGAGCAATCTGGTGGTCCTACCTTTGCTGACGTGGGCCCTCGCTGTTGTGAAGGATCCCCGCGGCCTCATGGGAAAACTCTTTTGACGTCAAAGTGCGTTGCAGGCTTACAGATAGAGTGTTTTCATACGAGCTGCCTGGGCTTGGATTTCAGTAAAGGAGGGGAAATTGCAACCACAGAACTAAGAAGAGCGGAGCTTGAACTTAGGAGCCTCACTCCTTCACAAATGTGATCACATACCTTCTCAAAGATTTATCTTTTTTTCCTTTTTTCTTTGAGCTTCAGATTGCTCTGACTGCAGTTCTATTCTGTAGTTTGATTTTCCATGTTCAATTCTCCCCCCGCCATCCCCCAGTCGTCACCCTAGTTTTCCAGCCTATTCATAATTCAGCTGGTCAATCTCTTTGTTCCACAGCAAATCTTGACACAAATTTGACCCGACTCGTTGAACCATCCTCCGCAGCTTCACTTGACTCCGTGCAGGCCACATGCTTAAGGTGGCGCACACGAGCAGTGACAAATCTAGCTGCTTTTCTGCTCAGAGGTGGCAGTGAGGAATGCAGGACACACGCAATTTCAGCTGTGGCTGCTGTTGCAGACCCAGATGCATGAGTGTCCACGCTGCATGAACAGCATGAACTCAGACAACACCAGATTAATACATGGACGTCTGTGAGTATTTACTGCTTCCGCTGCCAAATCTCTGATTACACATGGCGCTGCAGAGACCTTAGCAAATAGAGGGGTTTGTGTGTCAGAACTTTATTGAATATAGTGTTTTAAACCTTCTGCTGAGTTAAAAAAAAAAGAGCCGCAGCTAATGATGGTCCGAGGATGGAGCCGATCATCACTTTCTTCACTGTAAACCTACAGTCAACGCCGAGGCCTTGATGTGTGCCGGTCATAAAACGACAGCGATGTTCAAACAGCCAGTTACAGTTTGTTAGTGTGATGCAGCTCTGACATAAACACAGGGAGGACACAGTACGAGCCACAGCGGGGCTTTGTTACCGTCAGCATTTATTTTTAAGTCGGACCTGAAGAGCTGGAGCTGCTGAGCAGACCCATCCTCTAATTCTCACCCCTCATTCTCTGACTAATCACATTGTCTAAGTAGAACACCTCCTTCTACGAAGAGAAGATAATGTTCTATTTCACGGTACAGCACTAGAGTTTCTAGAAACTTCTATGGCCTGTTTGATATATTTGCATAATTATTGTAAATCACAACAATTCCTTTACAAGCTGAATCACTCAATGATTAATTTGATCGTGCTGATGCGGGAGACGTACTTCTGTGTGCCATGTGTGTTTAATTTTCAGTGTTGGTTGCTCAACTCTGGCATTTTCTTGTAAAAAGACACTCAGACACATTCGACATCTGCTGATAGAGACAATGTTGGATCAACTACTCCTGTCTGCCAGGTGTCGAAATCTCTGATGTTGTGATGATTCTCTGCTTTTACCTGGCCTTAACTATGCACACAGTACATGTCAACATACATAAAGCTGACAGTGAACAACTGCACTACAGTTACGTATAAGTCAGCATACCATATTGTTGTGTTTGTGCAGGTGTGTAGCAGTAGTCTGCAGGACGTAAGGTGGGTGTTGAAGGGGTTTATGGGAGGGTCCAGTTCCTAAGATAACACCAAAACACAATTAACCCCCGAGACACACGAGAAGCACTTCCTGAGACGCAGCTACACCAGCGTTTTCTACCTTCAGCAGCCACTAGTCAGGGGGTCTATTGTAGACAAGGTGTGTTTTCTTTGGCCTGAACTCACCTCGTTGCCATTAGGTGTCCCCTCCCACGCCACACATGTAGGCACACACTGTGCCGAAGCAGCACCAGCTCCACTGTAAATCACCTTAACGTTGTGCGATAAAGACATAATATCACGTCATTTTTGTTGTCGTGTGCAACCTCCCCTTTGCAACGGCACATTCCTGGCAAAGTGCGGTAAAATAAACAGTGGGTCACTAAATTGTAACGAGCCGTGATGGAGCGGGCGAGAGGGAAAACAATCACACACCGGCGAGAAAAGTGTCAGCCGTTCGAACAGAGCGGCGCTATTTGTTATCACAGATGGCCACGGCTGTTAGCAGACCCTCCACTGATGCTCATTGTGGTGGAGCAGAGTGAAAGAAGGAATAAAAGAATCATTTGTGGAGTAAAGTGAGACATCAGGACCGAAGGCTGGGGAGAAATGATTTAATATTAATCACTGAGGTTTGACATTCCCATGATGGCTTTGTGTGGTGGAAGATTAATGAAGTGATCAGCACGCATACTCTTATACTGTGTGTGTGTGTGTGTTTTAAAAGTTATCATGCACCACTTTTAAATAATGAAAAATATGTAATAAAATGTGCTGCTCTGGTGCGTTTAAGCTGTTGTCGGACCAGTCTACACAATGGTGTTATGGACTGTGTTACCTACTAAGATCTTGGCATGCTGCATACTAAAGTGGTTTGTTGCATGTAATACTGTAGCCACTGGAGGCAATTAGGTACTACCACAGCAACTTTGTGGCGGTTTACCCAAAGAAGGATGCAGTACAATGTTTAAGGATGTTGATTATACTTGCAGAAAGCACATTAAGCTCCTCTCAACCTAAAATATGTTTTAATCCACAAACGTGTCATGTTTTTGCCCAAGTTGTTTAAACAGTTCAGTTTTGAAATTGTTTACAAAGTGTTTGTAATGGATAAGCCATGTTGAACTGAAAGAATTTGGACAAACACATTTGGAAAGCATTGTGTTACGTTTTGTCTGTTAAGTAAAAACGATTAGCTACCGTTGAAAATGATCACTTATTCTCTCTGGGTTTTTTTCTTTATATATTCTTTTCCATAATTGTTACAGGTTTTATTGACTTCAAGGAAGCCCAACAAATATATATTTTGATAACCGAGGTTGCCTTAATTCTTTAAATATCTTTGCACGTTAGATAACGGCAGTTCAGTTTCTACTTCCCAGAAAGATTCTTCTAATTAACACCATGTGACTCTTGTTCCTCCTTTAGACTTCAATGCATTTGAATGACTGGAATTTTGTAGCCCCAGTCCCAGCCCTCTTTTTGCAAACCAAATGTTGTTTTTAGCAGATAAAACTTTAGACTTTAGACCCAACAGAGGAGGAGCTGAAACACCTTCATAGAAATGTTATACGATCAGGTCTATTTACCTGAAAAAAAGTTACGTCCTTTTGTTTCTATTTTTATTAACAATAAATCTGAGCTCTCTGTTACATATTAAAGCATATTAAAAAACAGTATTAAATACTTTGTTTGCTTTGGAGAGAACTCCAAAGAGAGTGCTCTAAGATATTTATAAGAGTATTAAATAAATTAAATTAAAAAAAAATCTCCATCAAGGTAACATATTGATCCTTTATGGCCTAAAGACGTAAAAACCATAAACTTTGCCCTGGAGTATTTCCAGATGTGTTTTATTTATAGACATCTCTCTGCTTTGATGCACACCAGCCGCAGCAGCAGCAGCAGCATCAGCATCTTAAATCTACAGCATAAACATAGAGTTTACAAAGTACAAGTCTGTTTCATAGACAGGTTTAACTACTATCACTTGTATCTCTGCAGCACTAAGCAGCTGTAACAGTGGGTGGGGGTAAAACTGAGAATTGTGATTGGATCTCGGTCTCTCCCTTCCCGTGCCACTGTGCGTAACGATGGCTCTAATGATGGCCTCCATGTGTGGCGTGTTAAGACACACTGCCAAGGAGAGAAATTGCTGCTCTTGCACCTTGCATTCTTTTCATTGGGGGCCTCACCTCTACTCTCTCTCCCTCTCTCTCTGGCTCCCGGGATCGGAAGCTGTACCTCGGCAGTGTCTGTACTGTCTGCTCTGCTGCGTGTGTCGGAGAAGTTTCAGTCCGCCCAAAGAAAGGCCTGAGAGCCATCATTGTTATTCAGAAATCTGCTCTGTCTGAGTGCATTGAGTTGGAAGAAACTTTTATAATGCTGTAGACACAGAGAACAGCTTGTACGAACGGCAGGAGCCAAGATCATTTTATATGATCATAAATAAAGAATAATTTTTGCTTTGGAGACTGTCTGGATTCAGAGTACAGTGAAACTGTCCAGAGTTCATGGTGAACTCTAGACAGTTCACGGTGAAGCTTTCATGAAATCTCAGCAGAGTGTTCTTATTCTGCGAAGATGACACTCAACTTTGATCGACATTTAAATGAAGCAGAGTGGATTCCATTATCATGGGTTTGACATCGAAAAAAAGTTTTGTGTCTTGATTTAGTTTATATCCAGTGTAAGCAGTAGTTCCAACACATTTTGTGAGGCGTGCATATGTGGGACAGTTTTCTCCTTTAAACCATGGTTCTGAAAGGTATATGAAGCCATGGCATATCAGACCATTGTTGCTAAGAAAATAACTAGTTAAATGTTGTCCAACGGTTGGTGCTGACTTCACAGCTGTTACGTTGAACTTCTAGGCTAAATAGAGCAGCGGCCACAGCCCAGTTGCAGTGCAAGACTGATATGTGTTTGGTATCGACCATGTTGAACACATAACGTGGGAATTACAAATTGTTGCCACACGGCCGATTTAAAATTGCTAATGATGTGAAATCCTGGTTTAATTGTGGGTTACTCTCAAATGTACTGCAACCTTCTGTACAAGAGTGTGTAGTGTCAGGGGAGCAGTGACGATAAACATAATGCTGCCTACACACACAAACACACACACACAAACATGCATATATTATATATATATATATATGCATTTATGGTTTATGGTTTGTATATATATATATATATATATATATATATATAAACCATAAATGCAAGAGATTATTTTCCAAAACACGGGGCGGACCAGCTCGACCCAACATGTCGTTGCTTCATGCTGAAAACATTAGTGGACAAAGCTTGAACTTCATCAATGTTGGTACTTTCAAGAGCTTTACTGCAATTCTCAACAGATGTGGGCTTCTTTGAACTGCTTGTATGTACTCTGTGTATCATATATAATATACTCAAATGCACAGGCACTGCAGAAAAACCAAATCAAGATGTATAAAATATTCTGATCTTCTCTCCTTCCTTCTTTCCAGCTATAAATTTTCGGATAATCCTCTTATTGGGAACACAAAGTAACTGGTGTCTGCCTGAGAAGACGTTCCCCTTTTTTCCCAGATTTATGTGTGGCTTGTAGACATGACCACAAGCCAGACTATATGAAGAGCATCACCGAGAAAATGATGACGCTCGGAGAATGTTTGGAAGAGGCAACGTACGCCACGGAGAGCTCTGGAGTGGCTACGTGGAGTGATCAATCATGGGGATGTGAAATGCTTAAAAGTCCTTCCTCCGTTAGTGACGTCGACCGCAATCGCAATCGCTCACGTCAGGAGTTTGGTCTGATTGGTTCTCATGTACTCTGGTTCTCTCTCAATCTGTGGTTTACTTGCCTTGTCGTCTTCTTGGCCCTCGCTGCAGCTCCATCCCTCATTCCTGCATTTTTTTTCACTCCTCCTTCCGTCTGTCTGTCTCACACAAACATACTGTATAATAACACACACCGCTGGGTTTTCTCATCCCAGGCTGACGTAGGCAGCTACGAGATTCCCATCACAATCTTAGCTCATTCATCATCTGGAGTGGTACAATTACATAACTCTGTTTACACACACTGGGAAGAGGAGTGTTCCTGTATCATCAGCTCCAGGGGACGACATCCCCCAGGGTGGAATATGCAAACAGCACCGTTGTCTCGCCGCCAATCGCTTCTTGACATCTCTCACTCTGCAGTGCACACGCCAGGAGCACAAACCTTACACAAAACACACAAGATAACCGTGTGAGACACTGTGATCCTTAACCTTGTGTCCTCTGGGTCACAGCAGGGTAGAGATTTCACTGTTTGTACCAGTAGGCAAAAGTGGTAGTCCCAGGGGCTTATGGACTATTTCTTTTTGTAAATGAATTAGATAAAATAAATTATCAACTTAACTTTCGTGGCAAGTTAAATCAGGAAACACCTCAGTCGTGTTTGGCTAAATTAGTAAGATTGGATATTTCATAGGCATTTTTCCCCACACTTCTATTTATAAACCTTGGGTCATTAGACCTTCCTTCCTTCAAATTTTACTATGGCAATACCTCTCTTTTTTATGCCCAAATATCAGTTTATGTCGGAACCTATTTGTCTGTATCTTAGTTTTATTAAGTGTAAAATACATCATGTGTGTGTGCGCACACGCACCACTGGCATTGTTCGGACTTCAGGCTGTTTTTCAAACCCCCTTCACTTCAGTAATTGATTGGCCTGATTTACACAGTAATTATGTCAAATGTGGGGCTGCCATGCCTTTAATGCTCAACCTAGCGTCACAGGAGACAAATGCTAACACCATTTGTAGGATTCAAGTGAGTTACAGAGTTGCTAAACCGTGCCTTTTACCACTCTACTTCCTGTACCATTTTAACGACACGAGTTTAAAACTTTCTGCAAAATTCACTGGGGGCTCGTTCTAACTTCATTCCTTCCAAATGCCTCACATAACCTGAAGCATAAGAAGAAAAGCGTGTGCTGTGCCCGGTGCTGTATCATGGGTTCAGAGACATCTATCATAAATGACACAATAATTTTCGAAAGGCAGAATTAAAACTTTTTTTAAAACAATAAGGTAAAAGAACACAATGGTGCCTTTGTTTTTGCTGCAGTATATTTAACATTAGTTTTGATATTTATTTTAAGATAATTTTCTCAGATGTCTCTGCTGTTTATTTTTATTATTTGAGAATTGAATAAATTACCACATGGCTTCATGAGGCTGGGGCTCGTTCTGTATTCCCTATTAAGATGCCCAGCAGACCTGGCTGTTCTGGTATGTGTGAAGGCAATAAACCCAAACTGAGTGTAACTGTCAGTGCGAGCTGCTGGCGGCTGATTAACTAAACCAGTGTTGCAATGAGGCCTCAAAGCACTGG
>NC_024320.1:14775716-14826526 GCF_000523025.1 Cynoglossus semilaevis
CAGGAGCGGATTCCACTGTATCTGTTTGATTAATGACACAAGAAAGTCTGAATATTAACTGTTTAGGTGAATCATACCTAAGGTGCGGTCTACTGTTGCTGTTTTCAAGAAAACATCCCTCTGTTGTTTGCAACTCAAGTTGGGTTGCAGGCCGTTTTAGGTCGTCTCTGAGATATATAACTTTAAGCACAGGTTACGTCCCTGCAGCTTGGACCTAAGCCTGAGGCCACTGTTACCTTAGGATGAAAATGACAAGAATGCAGAACTTCCAAGGAAGCCAACGGAAAAGACAGTTCAGATGTACGGGACAGCTGATGATCAAAGTAGATTAGTTTTCTTCTTAAGTCACCGTTGTGTAAGTATGGCCTTCGGTCGCCATACTTTCAAGTTGCATCAGAACACAGGCCACCTCTACAGGCACTCTACTTTATTAACCACGGAATCTGCCGTCGTTGAGACAAAACAACCTCTTGCTTTAATAGTGCTAAGGTCACGAAGAACCCCCTCTGTAGTTGTGCAGTTGACAATGGCAAGATTTATGGCACTGAAGCCACAAACCATCCCTGCTGGTACAATACACGCCCTGGGTGAATTCCCCTTTTTGGATTTGATTGTTTTTTCCTCAAAGAAATAATAATGACCTAATGATGTCACAGTATTACTCATTTAAGTTGTTGTTAAGTTGATGAATTTTCCTTTTCTATTCAGAAAATACCACCTTACAACAACAACTGGAAACAGCTGGTGAAGATTGTGATTTGTTACGTAAGCAAAGCCTTTATCACATAAGAACTTCGTAGAGTTAAGTATCGGACTATTAGTCACATCAAGTAAAAACCCCGATCTCTCCTCAATAACGTTGACATTTAAGCATCACGTTTGTCTATCTTATCTGTGTGACTCAAAGTCATCCCCTCTAACTACGTCACAGCTTGGGTTTAACGATGCTAATCAACCTGCTGCGCACTTTCGGCTTTCTGATTGTGAAAGTTTTATTTCGAGGAGTAACAATTGCTCAGAGTCATTAAACGTGAGTTGGTATCAAGGCATTTGGTGCTTGAACATTTTAGTCTGGCGTTTAACGTAGGTGTTTGTCACGTCACAGTTAGTGTTCCTGTTCCCGGCTGTGGCGCCCAGCTGTTTACGAGAGCAATTCCAAGGAGAGTTGGGATTGTAATGGAGTCAACTAAACACTGTAACCCTTCAGTGGAGGAAGATGGAGAGAAAAACAGAGGCGATGGTTTATAAGCAAGAATCACATACAGTGACATCTCTTGCAGTAGTTAAGAGCTGCAGCTACTATTAAAGGCACATTTATGCACATGGTGCTTTGTGAAAAAAAGAAAAACACACAAAAAAAAACATGCTTTGAATAAGTAACTTTGACCATGCATATTACTTTTGCAAAATCAAAACAGCTGCTGCAGGTTTTATTCATTCAACAGATTCAAACATTTTCTGCCCTGGTTTCAGTTCAGGTCACAGTCTGGTCTCCATGGAGAAAAAAAAGGGGGAAATCTATGAAACAATGATCAAATGCCAACTTCCCCAGTGACAGGTTTTAATGATGTCAGAGTAACATCCAAAAAAAAAAATTACTTACGGCACAGTCTGATACCATCAGTGACGCTGGTGCAGAGGCGGTCACACCTGAGCCCCACCCTCCATCTACACACAGGGAAGGGTGGGTAAGAATTTGAATTGTTCTAACGACAAAGACTGTGGCGAAGGAAACAAAGGAGGAAGCAGTCAGGGCTGAGTAACATCCACTTGCACTTTTGCCATGATTCAGCTTCCCGGCTCTGTAACAGAGGGCAGTTTTGCTCTTCCATTGTTTTATTCTTTCCGGAGGAGGATTTGTGAAAAAAACACCCACGGTCTCCTGGTGACCGTGTACACGGGAAAACTGATGCCACTCATATTCTCATCGCAGCTGCTGCAATTTATTCTTCCCTTCTTTTATAAATATGTATGACACAAAGCAGAGTAGATTTATTTAAAGTAATTTCAAGTAAATTGAGTGATTTGCGTGAAATTTACATTTTTGTATCTTTTTCCAGCCTTTGAGAAGGATGGCTGTGCCAGGAAAAAGGATGTTTCCAGCAGAGGAATCAAAGGAACTAGAACCAGAACTAAGGAAAGTTGTAGTTTCCAAGGTAGTTTTTGAAATATTACAAAACAAACAGTGTGACATTTAACGTACAAAAAAAGAGAGACTGTCTTTAAGTTCTGGTAAGATTCATATTAAATTATCTATTAAATAATTATCTATTATTTAGCCTATTATTTATTGGTGCTACTTAGTTAAAATGAAGCAGCAGCATCATTTTAGAGCACGACTCTGGTTAAGTAGCGCAGGCTACGAGTCGACAGATTTATTGCTAAGTGAAGTCTGGATGTAGCATAATGTTAATCACTATTTTAGGAGAGGCTGAAAACTTTCACTGAAATAAAATATTTAAAACAATAAATATATAATATTCAGTTGAGAACAATTTCATTCAGAATGTCATCACAAAAATACTGCAGTATTACAGAAGTAATTATTCCTTATTATGGCATAATTACACATCAGTATATATTATAAAAAAGTAAAATAAATAGATTTGTACTGTATTGATCCCATATTTGGGAAATTGTTGTGTTAGCAGCAGATGTTGTTAACAAGCTGGCCTTAGCAACTGCCAAGCATGTGGTTCCTCTGGGAATCGAATCCATGACTCTCTACGCTCTACTTCCGAGGCAGGCGAGCTAACCGCTACTCTATGGAACTGACTTTATAGTAAACGTAAACGTAATATTTTGGGCATAACCAAACTGTATGCATGCTTGACACTGCAGTTTGTGATAATAATAATAATAATAATAATAATAACAGATGGTAGTAGTGAGCATGCTGAACTTCTAGTCCATAATACACAGCAATGCAGTATTACCCTGACCAGATGGCATGTCTCAAAAATGGTCAGTTTTGAGTCGTTTGAGACTTGCCTTGACTAAAAACAACTTGTGACCATCATTGATACAACAAGAAACTTGAATCAGCGCTACAGAAAATTCACTTTCTCCAGATTCTTTGCATATATTGTTTTTTTCTTAGCTGCAGGACTGAGCGTTGGAGCTCGACTCGTTCGTCAAATTGCAACCTGCTGTATTTCCACATTGTTTTTCTTTAACTTTAGCATAGTGAGAGAGACATCTGGGCCCAAAACAGAGCACGTTAGAGAGATATACTGTTGTGTCTTAGTGGCCAAAAATATTTTAGAGGATTAAAAAGAAAAAAATCAAACCTAAAAACTTTATTTCAAACTAAGCTCCTTTGTCACTTTGAGCTCTGAGTCCTGCCTTGACTCCGGGTCTTGATCTGGGCCACGGTGCTGCATTTCTTTTCACCCTGGACATTAGGAATTTGGCAAATCCTGCATTTTCCAAACACAGCTATTTTATGTTTGGCTACCGACACAGAGGCTTAGTGTGTCTGTACCGTGACCTTCTGTGTACTGTCTTACAAGTGAAGTACACTGTATTTTTGTAGAACATTTTCAGGATGAAGGTTGCACATTAGACTTCAGACTTTAGATTAGCGGATGTTATTAAAACCTGCAGCTATAGTTCGCTGTTATTATGATGAAGAGTGTTCTGTGAGTTGTTGAAAACTTATGGAAGGGATCTGTCTTTTACCCACAATTTCTTCCAACCGCATTCAGACGTACACTGGTATGTGCACACACATGCCGACATGAACCGTACATGTGCGTACGTACGTACACACCGTGCCCACAAACTCCGCGGCCTTTCCTTTGTGATTCACGGGATGGCATTTAGTTTGAAACATACACTTTCCTCTGTGTATTTTTCTTTGAGCTGCTGGCTAAAATAAACTCATCATGTTCAAGAATGTGAGACAAAAGTTCTCCTTTCATGAAGCAAGAATCTGAGATAACTGGAGTCATATGGGCGCTGCTCGCTTCTCTCCAGGAGAAATTGGAGGGAAACCAGTCAAGTGTTGGCTGCAGAGCTCCATTAGATTCTAACTCCGTCTCCGCCTGCTGAATAGACAACACGTTTTAGATTTCAGGTTTTGCTCGTGTAAACATTGTAAATTAAGATCTGAACTGGTTTATGGATTTTTATTTATGTTTGTATAAACTGTTTGCATAAGTCCTCAGCCTAGCCTTGCTTTTTTACCCTAAAAGTCAACAGCAATGGTTTTCCAGTCTCTCAAAATAAGTTACAGTGTTGATGTTGGTGTTGTTTTCTGCTCAGATATTTGGTGTCTGTTTAGTCTTTGCACTTTGTTTCCCTTTTGAGCATCACTTTTTATTTTCCATCATTATTTTCCATGCACAAACGGCTTCCTTTGATCGTAGACATTTCCAGGTCAGTACCCATAATCATAAATTATTAATATGCCAGTTCTTTTTAAACTGTAAAATTATCAACTATAAAAATAATTATCCCAAGTGTGTTTGCATTGGCCAGCAACCAGGAATGCTGGCAAATCAGATTACTACCTCTGTGGCGACCTCTGAGAAAGGGTCAAGTCAAAAGTGAAATATTAAAAAACCTTAAATATGTTTTCAACACATCACCAAATATGAAGGACTCAACATGTTTAGAATAGAAAATAAAGTGTCTTAACAGATTTGGCTGTTTAGTCCCGGATCATTTATTTTTAATACAACATCTATTTACCTAGACTTTTAAATATTGTAACTAATGCTTTTGAATAATAAGATTACAGAAGCAAACTTCCCTTCCCTTCCTTTCTTAGCAACTAGCTAAAAACTAGCCAAACTATAGCCCTTATAGGTAAACCATTCCCACCTTCTTCTTCTTCTGTCTTTTTCTAAGAGGAAAATCACATATAAATATATATAAAACATATAGTAAAATATATGTTATTATCTGTATTTCTGAGAAATAAATGAGGCTCATTCTCGCCTGACCAAAGAAGAACCAACTGAAGGATTCTCTTCTTCTCCTCAGGTTTGCAGGTCTTCTCCTGACTGCATTCCTTCAATTCGCAGGTTGTTCTTTGGTACCAGATTTTTCTTCTTCCATCGCAGCCTCTCCAGCACTTTCCATAACAACCAGCAGTCGGGAGTTAAGCGTGCCGACTCAGCAGTGGAGAAGTCAGGATAGAGAAAATGAAAAGAGTCAGTTTTTGCACCTTCTATCACTCTTTCACGCTCCTCCTTGACAAAGCACACATTGCCTGACATGGGAGGCCCCCTGACAGGAATATGAGTTTAAAGGAGAAGGAGAAGAAAAAGAGCTGATGCACAGATTTAAAGGAACAAGGACTGCTCTGTGCAGCCCAGTCATTCAAAGCTGCTAACTATCTCATCCTTTCACGTGTCTTTAGCCCAGGTTATAAGTACGGACTGAGAGGTACCTCGCTTTGACTGCCTCTACAAAGGCAAATGACGGGTTTGAAAATCACAATTTTCCCAGTTGTTTTTTTCCCATTAACATTAGGCAAAATAGTGATTAAGGAAAATTAGATTTTAAACTGTCTAAATATGATATGAAAAATCTGGACTGTAGGCAGGACAGTTTTGGGCTGTTTGTTTTTTTTTTCTGAGTTTTAACTTTCCTTTGCTGCAGTGTTTTGAAAATAGTCTGTCATGTGCTTCACACAAACCCTGAGCCTCTGGTAGATGCTCGTCATGTCTTGATACCCAGTTCTGTTACTATTTTTTTTCCCCTGTATATTACTGTAAAAATATCCTCATATAATAGAAACAGCTGAATCTTAGTGCCAGTGGTGAATTTATTGGAAATGAACTCCTAAGGGTAAAACCAGGAGACTATTAAATAGTTTTGGATCAGGCTTGCGTTCACCCATTAATCTTGCTTGGCCTGAGGTATAAAATGTTGGTCTTCCAACAACTCATGTGTCGAGAAAATGTGGTCGTAATTATCTACAAGTGATTGTTTTTCTTCCGCTCGTCGTTTTTTTCTTCTTTTTTTTCCCCCTTTGGAGTGAGGAATCTGTGGAACGTCCTCCACAGAAGCTCAGGTGGATGAAATTCTCTTCAGTGTCCAGTTGCAGTGAGGGTCACTGGCATTCACTTTTTTGTGTGAAAATAAGAATCAGTGTTTTGCTATTTGCTAATGATTGAGCATGTTGAGGTGATAAATGGAATTTCACAAAAACTACTGAATTTGTTTGAGTAAACATGTTTTGTCACTTTACATCAGAATAACCTGCTGAGACATTTCATTTTCTGTGGCCAAAATTTTATAACTCTAAACAACTGGTTCCACGCAAAGTAAAATCACTTTAAAACATGTCTCATATAACTTTTTTAGCAAATCCTACAAAAGTGTAAATTACAATTGTGCAAATGAATACAAGTAATGAATCAATCCAAAAATTTAAAAATGAATTAAAAACATTTAATGAGTGGAAAATCAATTCATTATTGACAAATAGTTGGGCCAGATTTGGGGCATTTGTGCATCAGTCGGTGGCCCACTGGCCAGGGGTTGGAGACCCCTGTGATTCCAACTGTCCTGTCACATGAACGTGTCTGCAACTCCTGCTTATATTTAGCAACAATTTCTGTCAGAAAAGTGCATTTTTCAATATCCCTCTCCTCTGTTAACGTCTGTAATGGCCCTGGTACCTGCGTGTTTGGTCGGGTGTAGTTTTGTGTGCAGGTGAGCTCCATTTGTTCTAATGATCTGTGGATAGATACAAGTCGAGCGTCTTGGTACCTTTCATGACTTTTTAGCCTTATAGCTGTGTGTGCTTACCCTGTCTGGACTTTTGAGGGCGATGGTTCATTTCTTTTGTTGTTTGTTTTGTTTAAACGTATCCTATAGTTTATTACATTGTTTGAGGGCTTTGTGTTTGTTTCATTGCTCATCTTAACTGTTAAGGAAACAGTTGTTTCCCCCTTACCAAACAGGACATAGTACGAACTCCGTGTCTTCACCCAGGAGAAATTCAACTTTGTTCTTGTCCCTTCATTCTCATGGACAAAGTCAGGGTCCTAAAGAAAAAGTATTTTAAACTGAATTTCAAAAATATCAATGGAACTCCATGGTATAAAACAGTCGCAATCTCACTCACAAGTTGTGATGAACAAATGCTCCCACACTAAGAACAAGTGAAAAAGTTCTTGATAAAGAAGCGGTCATACATTGGGGACAAACAGGGGGGAGTGGTGGTGGTCATATAAGAGCTGTTTCTCATTACGCTTCCAGTCTCATCAAAGTCCATGCTGGTGGAGGAAACGTGAAAATCTGCTGAGACTGGCTTTTCTCTACAACTGTTTACAATTTGTGGGGTGATATTTGATTCTCTGTTTACCCACAACAAATACTATGGCTGTGTTAGTTCATGAGAAAAAATAGAAATAAAAGACATCACTTCCTTTCTTCGAGGTCACTGACGTGATCAACATCAACCCTGGATCCTACATGCAACGCTGCAGCCAGAGAATATTTAGAAAACATGTCAATTTTACTTTATTAGCGTGTTTCTTCCAAGTCATTTTCCGTCCTCCGCCTATAAATGTAAGAACTCTGGATTTAGACTTTCTGTTCTCAGTCCTGATCCTGGTGGATCTTGACTTATGGTGGGGATCACAACAGTTTTATCGTGTCGTAAAATCCCAGACAGTTTTAATACCAAATCACAGTGGGTGCTTTCTTGATCTGAATATCTCCAAAGGCTTGGGATTTGTCTGCTACCCCAAAGTATTTGATGAAGTGTAACGGTGGAGACTAATGGAAGTTAAATGGAATCGTTGTTTACCAGATGATATGAGAATTTAGATAGTTAAAAAGAAGACAGATGAAACACAATGAGTTATGTTTTGGTTTTTATTGCCGTTAATGAAAACATCTCACCACTTTTAGCTCTTTAAAACTTTTACTAGAAAATACTGCTATGATTCAAAGAGTGTTACAAAAGACATTTCACTCGCAAACAAACAAACAAACAGAAAAAAAAAATCAGTTTTCTAACAGAACATTTTGAAACTAGGATTACAAGTTACTGTTCTGGTATTAAAAAGTACTACCAGTACTAAATAAAACACTACTATTAAACTAACTTTTAACAAAATTAGAAACTGATGAGTTTTTATTGTTTGAAGAAAAGCCATTAGTTGTCCATCCATCCATCCATCCATTCATCCATCCATCCATCCATCCATCCATCCATCCATCGTTCATTTTCATACACTTATCCGAGGTGAGGTTGTGGGGCCAACAGCCCAAGCAGATCATTCCTACTCTGAGTCTCACCCAAACTGCTCACCTTATCTCTAAGGAGAGTCCAGACGCCCTGCGGAGGAAACTCGATTGAGTCACTTGTATCTGTGAAGCATACGTTTTCCATTTTGTTTAAATGGAAATGAATATTATTGGCCCATTCCTGATCTACTCAACAGTCTCTGTTCTGCATTTATAGTGCAGTTGTCAACCAGTAGTTGCATGTTGCAATAAAACTGCTCGTACATAAACAGAAACCATATAAACAGCGAGTAAAGGCCCTCGTCAGGTTTCAGTGTGACGACCAGAGGTGGACGCTGCTGCTGCTGCTGCTGCTGCTGAGTTTGCAAGTCTGCAAGAGTAAAAATCTGGCCTGGCAGTCGAGGAGAGTTGTGCTGTGCACGTGCGTGTCTAACCATCTAAATAATCACTCACAGCCTGCGTCTCAGCTGTAAGCGCCGAGGGCCCCCGCAATGGAGGGCACGGAGGTGCCTTATCTAAACAAAGTGCTGAGGGAAGCAGTAAGTGAGGGGCTAAGGGGGGTCAAGGTGCAGGGGATGTTTTCAATTCTGTTGTGACATCCTCACCTTCATTTAAAAGCAAAGCCTAACCGAGTTCCCTGTTGACCTGCTTCAGCTTCACACATGGACCTGGATGGAGGACGTCAGTGTGAAGATCAGTTTAAAGATGAAAAGAAAGAGACAGATTAAGATTGAGCCGGGATATTAAAGGCGGCAGACCGAGATTGCCTTGCATCCTCAGTATGATGACTTGATGATGATGCATTAGCACTGCTGTTCCATGACACCATACCATGATTCTGCACGTGATGCACCAGATACGTGGTTCTCATCAGTAGGTGGAAAACTGGCCCTCTGCCATCACTTAGCAGACTCCTTGCCATGTGATTTCATCTTTAGGACGTCAGATTTTCCCTGCTCACACGTGTGTTTCAAATGTGCACGTGTGTGTGTCATCATTATCATGATCTAATTATTTACAGTGAAAGCATAGGGGCTGCAAAGAGAGTTGATCTTTCAGCCTTAAAAACACAACTTCATTTAGTCTAAAACAAATCACCCGCTCCCAGACAAACACTGCCGTAGGGATGGGAGTTATAGTCTTGGCCAGATCTTGAGACCAAAAACCAACGGAGCAATGCATCCACCAACTTTTTCCATCTTGGTGAAAGTTAATTAATTTTTATGAGCACATTGCGATTTGCTCTCATTTTTCTGATTTAGGGACGGCAGATTGGAATTAGCACTTTTGTTTTGGTTTTTAGTTGCTGGCTTTTTCCACACTCATATATAGAAATTAGAAACTCTCACACAGCTGGTCCAATAATGCCTGTTGGCACGACAGCAGTGTATACAACACAATCACTGAGTATCAGAAGATGAGCTCACGTCTCAGGTCTTCAGCTCTTGGTCTGCACACCTTCTTGTGAGAAATGCCACACAGGCTTGGTGAATGAAAAATGCCCTTCTGCAACAGTTACTCAATCATTCACAGTTCCCCACTTTCAACTATAATGAGGACCAGGTTCACAAAACAAAAGTGCAAGCTTTGGGCTAAAGGAGAAAAATCTAGGCCTGCAGATAAGCCACGTGCTGCTGCAACCTCAACTCCAGCGTCTACAACATGGAGAAACCTCGGTCTCCTGAGGGTCGGCCGTTTGCTTCATAGTGGAAAATTATCTTCAAACTTTGAAAATTGAGAGTTAATGGAGTTCACATCATTCCCAGATGCATGGTTATTAAATAGCTGAGAAGCAATGCATGATCATTCTAGCAGATTTAGGCTCACGCATCAGTCCTGGTTAAACCACACTGGAGGAACAGTACTTTGTATGTGTTGATGGTTTATCGCCGCACACGGGGCAGATCGACAAATTTACCAAAAATTGTCTTTACAAAAAGCAGTTAAAAAGTATTTTCTGTCCTGCATTTAATTGGCCAGAAGTTTATAGACACACGTTTAAAGCCTTGTGGAATCCCTGAAAAGCTTTACTTAAAAAAAAACAAAAAACAAAACTCCTGGGTACATTTTTATTTGTCAATAGTTCAGTGCTAAGCAAAGAAATAACACGAAACAGTCCACGTAGGCCTTTCATGCGTTGCTCCAGATACCATTACTTTCACACTCTGACACTGGCTTATTCACAAATTTTAATACAATGCAAATGCTTTGGTCTTTAAAAACAAAAGCCAAGAAGGAGGTCATTTTCACTAAAAATAAACCAAATAAATATTGTAACTGGCAAAATACAGAATATTCCTCCAACATTGGGCCAAAACACCAAGTTCTTGACCAGGACATTTTCCAAAGACAAGACCTTCACTCTGCCTCTTTCATGGTGGCACTGTGTACAAGTATTGGGTATCATTTACATGAATAGTTCTGTTGGTGGAGCTATTCTGGGAACAGGACTTAATGTGACAGAGAAAAGATCGTCATGGAAAACCGTAAATGCCATCAAAAATTTACTGGAATCACAGTATTTAGTTAATGTAAATAAAAATTAAGATTATTTGTGCATTGGATTAAATTGGATTTTTGTTGGCTTTTCCATTCTTAATAATTTAATCTGAGAGCAGACAAAGGAAAAACTGAACGGGTAATTCTGCTGTAAAATGCATTCTTCTAGTATTTGTTTTCATACAATGTTAATTAATTTTATTTTCCAAAACTACATGACAATTTCTTCCAGACTGACAGCCAGGGAGGGACAGTGACTTTGTCGGACATTTACTGTTACCAGGAAGAACTCAGACAACAAACAATGGAAAAAGATGGCAAGCAGCAGACCACAAAAGGACAAACTATGTTGCTGTACTTTTCTCTAAAACCCAAATAGCTATAATGGGGACAAAAACACCCTGACTTCATCAAGAGTAACTTCAAGATGAACTGCTCTGCTTTGGCTGTTTCAGTATGACTTGACCAAAATTTCCCAGAAAGGCCAAATTTAAAGACAACTAAAGATTTGTCTGGACCTCCAGGGTTTTCAAGGTTTAGTTTACAACCAGATCTGAGGCTAGAATTTAAGACATCAAAAGTCTGGTTTGTGTGTCTGTCATTTGTTCTGACTCAAATGGTCTTAAACTTGGACCAAATGAGACATAATCGAGTTTCAGTACCGATGTCAGTTCTAGTTTGGTTAATATTAACCACACTATATTGAATAATGTGTTTAGTTTAGAACTTTGCTACAACCAGAATCCAAATCGACCAGAGCTGCTAAGAAAGGTTTTATGTTGACTGATAATTCTTCCTTAAATTTTTTTGCTTTTTTCCACTATCTGTTTAATATTGGCTACCTTTTAGCTCTAGTGCAACAGTCATTAGTAGTGAAGCTGGAACAGGACCTACAGGGATATTTACTCTATAAATACAACAACAACAACATTCCAAAACACTGGAGCTACACCTTACTATTTTATACCGATGCTGTAACGTGCTGAAGTGCAGAGGCCAGATATTTGCCAACATATTGTAAAGAAGTCAACGACTTAAACAGGCCCAGATTTTAGCTTGTAAGCCTTAAGTCCTCCCTGAGACCCTTTTGAACTTTAAAAAAACAGTTCTATCCCTTAGATGTCCCTAAAATGTCCACATTTGGCCCCAGAGACAGCGTTTACTGCCATTTTTGATGGGACTTTGAATTTCTCTGAGGGTTAAAGGACTTGGCTCAGACATTGTGGCTCAGTTGGCAAGTTAAAAAAAAACAATTCTGTTGTGGAAAAACCCCCCAGAGATTGAGACGAAAAATAAATCAGCGAAGCACTGAATGTATAACTGAGGGTGACTGGAGGTTGGTAGAGCAAGAAAAAAAGCAGACGTGGAGTTGAGATGAGGACAAAATGTAAGGGGCAAAGAACACAGTGAAGGCAGGGGAGAGAGCTGGCAGGGGCCAAAAGTAATGTGACACGAGTGTAGATGAAGAAAGGTCCAGCCAACATAAACTGTTGTGCTCTGGTCTCATTAAGACCCCCTCCCTGGTCCATGTAAAGACTTGGCAGCGTCCAAAGATGGGTTTACAACAAGTGCAAAAGCCTGGTAAACAACTGCAGAAGACGCATAAATACAATTGATGTCTTTAACAACAAGCTCTTTTATCTGATGGAGTAAATCTGGACTGATAGAAATGGTTCCCTCGAGCTCCCAGAGCCAGACCTTTGACACCACGGAGGCTCTGGGATGCTTCCTCCAGCTGGGAACATCTGCCCCGGAGTCTGTTGGTGCACCAGCACAACACAATTTGAAATAAAATGGAGGTTGAAAAGTGCACGACACCACTTAGTCTTCCCTTCACAATGAGGGGGAGAGACGTCCAGAAGCCACCCAGGCTCTGGCTGTTTACCCCTGTGGTAAACAACACCCCCCGATCTTGTCTGGAGGATGGTGGTCAATAAGGATAACGCTGAAGACAGTAGACGACAAATTATGTCCATGTGTTGCCAGTAACTATTTTATTGTGGTTTTTGAGCTATCCGTTGCAGAAATGCCAGAACAGCATTAAAGCTGATCCAAAAGTGACTCAGAGAAATGTTGGACCAGTCAACAACACTAGTTTTGGCCTGTGGAGAGTAGTTTGGAGCAGATTTAAAATGTCTTCCAGGTTGTTGTCATGTTGATTGACAAAATAACCCAGAAACATTCACCTGCATGCTTTGTAGTTAAGGCAGATTCACATTTATGGAAGCACTGAAGCATCTCCACGGCCATCATACTTCAGTCTCAGTGTGTGAACCTGTGGACAGTGTTCTTTGGGTTATATGCCTCTCCGTTGTATCTTTAGTGTCTTTTTATTGACTTTTTGATTTTGATTTTTTCATTAGTATAGGAACTTAATATGGTCCACAGACTAAATAGTTAGTGATCTTGCCTTACAGCAAAAACACTGCACTGGTCATAGATGGTGGTCTTTGTGTATGGTAGTGATGGGCGATACCAGAATGTTTGATTCATTAAGATAATATTTTGGTGATTTTTACTGATACTTTATCTATAATTTGTGTGGGTTTTTTAACCCAATAAAACGCCACTTAACAACTTTAACTAGTCATACCAATTTACATGACTCTTTCTTGACTTTTACACAGTGTAACCTTAATACTTTGATTGCTAGTGGACTTGGCCACATGGAGTCTCTGCTCTCTGCTGGTCAGTGCTCACTTAACACTAATGAATCACTTCAATTTGACCGGGGCTGTTGCCTGTATATAGTTAGTTAAGCATTGATACCTTATGAGCGTAATTGATACTCAATCAATGCTTGTGAGTCGCAATATATCAATACCATGGAATCAATACTTGATTCTTATTACTACTGTATGGAACATGTCCTCCTGTAGTAGTCCCACTGGGTTCATGTTGTCAAGTGCAGCTCCCTTTTATCCTTAAACTTTCTTATAGTCAGTGTTTCTTACCTTGACTTGTTTTGATGGCGACTATGCCATCCTCCTTAAGGAAGATGGAAGCTTACCCTTCAAATATGTCATGGTAAAAAAAACAAAACTATTTTGATTTGTAGTGTGGTATGACATGTTCTCCATGGCATCGATTTTGTATAGATTTTCTCTAAGTTAAGTCTAAATTTTTTTGACAGTCCAGAAATATACAGAATTCAGTTAATTGAGCCCCCTATGGGTGTGAGTGTGAAGGACAGATGACCTAAGTGTACCTTGGCCTTACGGGACCTTTTTTTTTGTGTTTGTTTTCCAACTCGACATCAACAACATATATTGGCTTTAATTTGTAAGTTGTGTTCTCTCTCACTATTTCACAGGTCATTATTACATGGCCATCAAAGAGGAACTGGCACCAGAATTAAGTCCAAAACGTGAATGTGCCAGGCAGTTGTGATATTGAGTAAGCTTGTAAACCCAAGTTCCTGTAAAGTTTGTTTTCTCTGTTGCTTTGAACCTTCCCTGTCTCCCACAGGACACTGTTACAAATAATAAAAATGATAGTACTCAGCCTACCGCTGGGCTCCAGTGTTCTCTGGACTTTTTCCAAACCACAAACAGCAACAAAACGGGTCACACACTCTTTTTTCTCTTCGTCATAATATTGCCGCTGTCATTGTTTAGTTAAACTGTGAGCTGGCCGCAGTTTCAGACATGCGTTACTAAAGATCGTCAAAGTCATAAAATTTGTTGTGACGTTAGCAAGTATCGGAGCTGACGCAGAAGTACAGAAGCTCTCAGACTGGGTCGAGAAGGGTCATTATCAGGCATTTCATCCAATGTTCCCCGAAGCGTGAAGAGACATTGCTGTTTTATTTCACTGTTTTGGAACAGACTGACGTCACTGAGATGATGGAGCTTCTGAACATGTCATCGGTGTGCGTTGACAGCCCATAAATAATGAGAAGAAAATGTTCTCATAATGAACTGTAATTTGGTCTCCTCCGTAATCACTCATCAGCTCTATCTGAGATGAAGAATTTAAAAGTCAGGAGCTGTAATCTCAATTTCAGGACAATTATTATTTTTTCACCCGGTGTTTATGAAAAACTTGGCGCATGCTTGATATTTCCAGTCCTGCAATCTGTTTTCATTAGGGTCATGTCTCCCTGCAGAGCGTTTCAGAGCAAGAGCACACTATTCTGTGTCAAATACCAAGGCAGACAAAAAGAAGCCACTGGCACCAGATTGGAGGGTTGAATAATTAAGCTGAAATGAGGCTGAAAAAGAAAAATCGACAATTCTTAGCCATTTACTGCCTAAAAAAAAAAAAAAGAAAACAAGAGAAATGTGAAGTAAATAGAACCCATTAAAACCCATTAAAAAACCCCTTTGACTTGGAAAAAAATGGCACACTTATAGGCAGGTCATTTTGTCCGATGAGGAGTAAGATTTTGGTGCGACATAGAACCCAGTGAACACTGTCCCATCAGTGATCAGTAAAACAACATATTCAACGTCAAGTAAACAACACACATCTTCCTTCTGTGGTGGACGTCCTTCAGTTTTCTCCATGAATGGTTGTCGCTGATTTGTTCTATATGAGAGACACATGTCTGTGTGCCGTGTAGCTTTGTGGTTTATGCGCCCTGTGTTGGTGCAGTTGTTTTTCTTGGCATTGCATAAAAAAACCAGGCCTTTTGACATTGAATGGTACTGGTTAGGACGAGGATGAAGGTTTTTGTTAGACCGACAGAACTAATGGAAGACAAGGCACAAGCAGTTCAACCAGCTGCATTGGTGTGTTTTTTGGTTCCTGGTTGATTTTTAAATGTAAGACAACGTTAGTCTTTTTCAGGACCATTGATTCTTAATTTCGACGGAAACTGGTATTAATACAACACAGAGTCAGAGTCACACTGCTAAACTTAACCTTTAGCTCCTTTGGCGTTGGCTGTGATTAAGTTCTGGTCTGCCCAATGTTCACATAGAAATATACATCATACATACCATCTTATTATCTTATTACTAATCTACTACCACTACTGCTGTGCTGTACTGGTGTGCAGCTGGTCCTGTTTGTATTTTATTGAATCTATTCTTGTGTTAATCCTTATTTATTTATTATTATTTAATAATAAATAATAATAAATTTCTATCTATCTATCTATCTACATCCATCCATCCATCCATCCATCCATCCATCCATCCATCCTACAGGATGTCCCTAGTTTGTTGTTCCTAGTAAATTTGCTCTTGTTCTGGTAAAAACCACTGACTTCTTCAGGACTAAAATTTATCATGTGTGACAAAACCTGGTCCTCCTCAGATTTAGTCACATTTATGACTCCCTGCCTGTATGCTTATGTTTAAATGTGTGTGTGTGTGTGTGTGTGTGTGTGTGTGTGTGTGTGTGCAGACTCCCCTCCCTTGCCCTGTCAAAACAGTGGTTCTGTGTCTTGTCTCACTGATGCTGCTATCTCACATCTTGTGTCTTTGTGTTTTCATCCTCCTCTCTCTTTCATCTAATCTCACCTCTGACTTTACCAAGGGCTCTGCTTTACTTTTAAAGGCCATACTGTTTGTTTCAACTTTTTTTTAAAGAGAAGAACTGCACTGACCAGAGAGTGGTACAGCAGCACGGTCTATATATGGCTCTGCAGCAGCAGACAGTCATATGAAACCCTGCTGACCTTGTGATCGTCTTCCTGTGTGAACGGCTGTCAGACCATTTCAACACAACGAGGAGAGCACTGTGGGTGAATCATCAGTGACATTAAACTGATCAGAACTCCCCATCCTCCTGACATTCTGCCACACAAGACACGGTGTGAAGACAAGTCATGGTTGGCACTGGGTGATGAATCAGGGAGTGGGGAAACCACCAGCCTCATGCAGCTAACCTCTAAGTCATGATGGGGTGATGATGATGAGACGACATTCACATCACTTATTGTTCCGTGTGTTGCTTTTAAGGGTAGATAGATATATAGATACACCTTTACATACACCAAGTTTTTTATATTGTTTTATTTGTTTTGCCTTTTTTCTCCTGTCGACAACTGTAACATTTTGGACTTTATTTCTATCTTCTATCTCTTTTTGCTCTATTTTCCTTCTTACTTGTTTTTTTCTTATTTACTTTTTATCCCATCTCTGTCTTTCCTTCTTTTACACTTTCTATTAGTATTTCTTTTTTTTAATCCTGATTTCAATTCATTTAGTCTTTCCCTTTCCTTTTTTCTTCTTTCTTTCTTGCCTTATTTCTATTGCTCTCTGTTTTCCCTGTTTCTCCTTTTCCTTTTTATTATTTTGTAATCTGTTTCTTTCTCTCTTTTGGTGTTTCCTTTCTTCAAACTGTTAATACCTCTGTTACATTTCTGCTTTGTTTATCAGACCTATTTCTTAAATTGTTATTTATCATGTATCCTCAGTTTATATAAACACACTTCCATTTATTCCCTATCACTGCAGCCACAGTCACAACTTTTCTTTTTCCATATTTTCGAGACGAGACAAAAATCCCCACCGGTCCACCTTAAGAGATTTTTGTCTGTAGTTCTACATTGCTGCCAGCTGGTGTCAGTGTTGCACTAGGGAAGTATTTCCTCCAATGAGCCGGTGGAGCCAAGACACGGTTCTTGTTCTTAAGGTGGTCCAGTGAGGTTTATTTCATGAAGTTGAGAGACGTTGTACTGTAGTGCAATAAGTGTCAATATTTAAATTTTACTTTGAAAAACGTTTAAAAAAATAACAATATTCTCAGTATTTTTAGTCGGAATTTCAAAAGTTAAATCTGAACAATGTTTTATTAATAATCTGATTTATAACAAAACAAATTCACATCTTTATTTCTTACCAGTTATTTATCATTTCTATTATTTAGTGAGGACGACATGGAGATTTCGCAGAGTTATAATATAAAATCAACATATTCTTAAGTTTAGGCAGAAAATGTAATTTTACTGTAATATCTCACTGTAATATTTGAATTGATCATATCACTTTTTAAGATTTAACCTTGTTTTAAAATGCCTTTGATGAAGTAATTTGAATTTCAGAATTTTGACTTTTTTATGAGTGGAGTCTTTTTTGTCCCCCAAAGAAATTTGACTGATTTCCTCCACTGTCTCAATGAACCCTAGTTTGTTTATGTGTGTTTTCATGCACAAGTGACCTTCATTAGCAGCAGCAGCAGAGCTGCCTGTGTCTTGGTGCAACATGTGCCGGCTGACACCGGGAAAGCAGCTTACACCTCCAGGTCTCAGCTGGGTCCAGGCTGGACTGGGTGGTGAGGTCCTCGGGGCCTCGCTGACTGCCACCAACAAGGGCTTTATCAGCACAGAGGATTAGTGACATCTGTAGTCTTTCCCTTTCCTTTTTTCTTCTTTCTTTCTTGCCTTATTTCTATTGCTCTCTGTTTTCCCTGTTTCTCCTTTTCCTTTTTATTATTTTGTAATCTGTTTCTTTCTCTCTTTTGGTGTTTCCTTTCTTCAAACTGTTAATACCTCTGTTACATTTCTGCTTTGTTTATCAGACCTATTTCTTAAATTGTTATTTATCATGTATCCTCAGTTTATATAAACACACTTCCATTTATTCCCTATCACTGCAGCCACAGTCACAACTTTTCTTTTTCCATATTTTCGAGACGAGACAAAAATCCCCACCGGTCCACCTTAAGAGATTTTTGTCTGTAGTTCTACATTGCTGCCAGCTGGTGTCAGTGTTGCACTAGGGAAGTATTTCCTCCAATGAGCCGGTGGAGCCAAGACACGGTTCTTGTTCTTAAGGTGGTCCAGTGAGGTTTATTTCATGAAGTTGAGAGACGTTGTACTGTAGTGCAATAAGTGTCAATATTTAAATTTTACTTTGAAAAACGTTTAAAAAAATAACAATATTCTCAGTATTTTTAGTCGGAATTTCAAAAGTTAAATCTGAACAATGTTTTATTAATAATCTGATTTATAACAAAACAAATTCACATCTTTATTTCTTACCAGTTATTTATCATTTCTATTATTTAGTGAGGACGACATGGAGATTTCGCAGAGTTATAATATAAAATCAACATATTCTTAAGTTTAGGCAGAAAATGTAATTTTACTGTAATATCTCACTGTAATATTTGAATTGATCATATCACTTTTTAAGATTTAACCTTGTTTTAAAATGCCTTTGATGAAGTAATTTGAATTTCAGAATTTTGACTTTTTTATGAGTGGAGTCTTTTTTGTCCCCCAAAGAAATTTGACTGATTTCCTCCACTGTCTCAATGAACCCTAGTTTGTTTATGTGTGTTTTCATGCACAAGTGACCTTCATTAGCAGCAGCAGCAGAGCTGCCTGTGTCTTGGTGCAACATGTGCCGGCTGACACCGGGAAAGCAGCTTACACCTCCAGGTCTCAGCTGGGTCCAGGCTGGACTGGGTGGTGAGGTCCTCGGGGCCTCGCTGACTGCCACCAACAAGGGCTTTATCAGCACAGAGGATTAGTGACATCTGACACACACACAAACACAAACCCACACACACTCTGCACAGAGTCAATCGGCAGCGAGCAGACGGTGGCAAATTTACATTGTAAGGATAGTTTCTGTTAAAAACGGAGCTGATCCTGATGCCTAATGATTTATGTTGTGATCACACCAACGTTCCAGAAATGTAGGGTCACTTCCAAAACTGCCATATTTGTTTTGGTTGATCACGTTAAATAACAAATTTGCTGTAGACATTAATACCGACACATTTCAGTAGATTTGGACAGAGGAAAGGTTGGTGTGAAAGGTCAGAGGTTTGTTAAATTAGCAGATGAATGAAAACAGGTGTTAGTGTAAAGAGTAGTAATGGAAGATGCAGCCACAGTGGGCCTGGGTTCTGTGGGGCATGAATGTACCAAGGCTCATTGTGTTGTTTTGAACAAGAGGTGGAATCTTCTGCTAAATATGCATAACATGTTCGAACCCTTGGAAAACAATTATTGCTGCTGCATCAAAGTTGTCTTCCTGATACATTATAATTCAAAGAAGAAGCAGAACGTACTGTATATATGTTGTCTGTGTCTGTGCTCATCTGAGAAGGATGAAAAGTCAGTTTGATTTAGCAGCATCAACAAAAATGAACCATTGAGAAAGTGCCTTTGCACACATTTCTGGAAAGGGAGTTTGTCAAGGTGTGAGCATACCGTTACGGTGTATGGGATGGAGGAGGTGGTGGTGCTGCGCTCAGAAGACGGCAAAACAGCAACAGTTACTAAGGCTTTACTAAGATGTGTGTGTGTGTCTATAGATGCCTGTGTGTGCATGTGTGTCAGTGTGGTAGAGGAGGTCAAGGGTGGTCGGCGCTGGAGGTCAAGTCGTCACTTGGTTTGTAATTTCAGGTCAGCGTTTCTTCCCCTCCGTCCTCTCTGTACGTCTTTGTTCGTCCTCTCCCCACCAGGCTATTCGCCGTTGCTTCAGTTACATCATAGCTCGTAGCATTTGGTAACTTAAAGGAAAAATCCACCCTGCTATATACTTTTATTTAACTGTGACATTCTGCACATTTTATGGCCTTCCAGTAAGGTTTCTTTTATACGCTTCATTTTCTGCTGGTTCCCACATTCAAACCTACAGGCCACAATGGATGCAGGTCACTTTTAAATGATGAACATAACACGATTTTCCAAGGTTGCCAGTCAGTGTAATATATCAGTAATAGCGTCTTTGAGTTGTAGAGAACCAGGTTTGTTAAAGGCACACCGGAGCTGCTCTTCATCTCCCCGTGTCTCCCTCCTCCTCATAGGCCATGATGATAAATTCAAATTGCATTTATGATCCTTCAAATGCGGCCCACCAAGCTGTTTTGTGTGGCACGTGGGACCTTAAAATACATTTAGTAGACCATGCAGCAGAGTTTCTTAACCTAAGTAATTAATTGTTTTTGTATTGCACAGCAATGGACAATATTTGTAGCTTGAATAAATAATAATCAGTTGCAGAAACATGTATTAGTCTTATGGAGTAGTTACATCTATACCAGCGGTCCTGATCAGGCAGTACAACCCATTACTACAGACTGGTAGCAAGGTGCTGAGCATTGAATGATCATTAAATTTTCAAAATAAAACATCTACTAGACTATTTTCTGTTTGTATCAGTGTCCCACCGGTACCAAATGAGCTATAGACTGGTACTGGACCAGAGGTTGGGAACCCCTGATCTATATAGTCTTCCATTTACAACCAGCCCTTCAAGGGGAACTGTATTGCTGATGTGGCCCCCGGTGAAAATGAGTTTAACACCCCTGTTCTAAGATAATCACTTTCATCAGAGATATTTGGAGAACCAGTCTGTCTGCAAACTCACACACTCAGTTTTCCTGGCTGTAAATGTAGCGGCATCTGTTGTTAGATTCTATTAATAACCTGAAATTTATAGACAAAATTATTTGTGTCTAAAGTGCTGCTTTAAATGTTATATGTTAATATGCAAATTCAGTAGCAGCAGCTTGTTTTTTTTTTACTGTAGACACTGTGATGAACTCACCTCATGTAGCCCTTGTACAGTTTCTGTTTGTAGACCAGTCAAACATACTTTTAAATCCTGATCTTTCATCCTGGGACTTCAGCAGATGACCACACTTCAGTCTTAACTCATCTTTTTATATGACTGGAGTTTACAGAAGCTGTATTTATGTTTATGGCCTGTGTCTCTGCAGCCGCAGCGTCTCATTCAGGCCGACGCACAACAGTGTTGACCAGCAGGATGGAATAAAACCAATAATAAACAGTTAGGAGCATATTAAATTCCCCCTTCCCATTTTGGTGCTCACGTAGTGGACAGTTGGAGCAGACATGTGGCAGAAACAATAACAGTAGAACAGCCCGAGGCCTCAGTGTCTGTCTGTATCTATAGTTGTCTGTGTTTATGGACTTGTCTGCTTTATACCTGTGTGTGTGTGTATGTGTGTTTTGTGGCCACAGTACTTCTGTGCGAACAAGACTGTGCATGTGTGCTTGTGTATTTTTGTCTATGTCTGTGTTTGTGTCCCAGTCTGTTGTGTGTCAACGTGACGTGTGTGTGTTTGTGTGTGTCTGAAGTTGACTCTGCTGTGATCACTGAGTTTTGCTGCAGAGATCTCTTTCCACTATTAAACATTTTTATGATGATTTCTGGTTGA
Organism: Cynoglossus semilaevis; assembly: GCF_000523025.1. Classification (NCBI taxonomy): domain Eukaryota; kingdom Metazoa; phylum Chordata; class Actinopteri; order Pleuronectiformes; family Cynoglossidae; genus Cynoglossus; species Cynoglossus semilaevis. Next base: position 14,797,521 of record NC_024320.1, read on the forward strand.
CATCCTGATAAAGTACCTGCTGGAAGTGAACCATCACGACAAGAATGTAACTTGTAAATATCAGGTGTTTATGTTTGACAGTCTACATATGTCGACGACACTGTCTTTAAGAGTTCATCTGCTGGGGTTTTCCTCCATGTTTGGAGCAAACACACAGCTGTGGTCAGATATTTGTACTCTACTTTTAAAATATTTATCATCTTTATATGGTATAAATATTTTAATGTATAGTGTAAATAGTGTAATTTATGTAAATATATACAATGAAAGTTAAAATTGAAGTTAAAATAATCAAAAGAATAATTTAAGAAGTTATTTACCATAAATAATCATCTTAACCGGTTTATTTTGAATTTATAAGGTCGTGTAGAGATACAAAGATAATTCACTGGTAGGTTTTCTTTTCTTTTATACCGTAATCATTGAGATTCAGGGTTGTTTTCGCCTCTCTTATTACATACTAGATACAGGATCACAGTAGAGCTACAAGAATTAACTGCTTAGTAATTGGACTGACAAAAGCGACAGAAAAAAGTTTGTTTAGATGCTGAAAACAGGTTGAATGGGAAAAAACGGTTTGGGTTACAGAAGGTATGGGAGGAGCATCCACCAAAAGATCCCTCTTTACAAGAGGACATTAGTTATGGTTTACCACCGTCAGATCCTTGATGAGAGTAAGTTATGCTCCTGCATGTCTTTCATGTGGACATGTTTATGTATAGAGCTGATCAAATCCACCAGACTCCAAAGGCCGCGCTCTTTGGTCAGGTTTTCTTTGTTCTCCATGTTGATCATGGATCATCTGGTACAGGGTTTGCCACTTGTTCTTTTCCAACCGTATGAATGGATTTAAATGCATGTGTGGAATGTTGACCAAACCTTCAGATGGCATCCTTGGGCCAAGCAAATCAAAGATTGTTGTTGGGTCCGTTACCATAGAACAGTGTTGGAGATGTCATAATGCCAGTGTATGGTCATCTTCGATGGTCTCACAGTCCTGCTGTTAAAGCCGTCCATCCTCTCGGCTAATGTTAGTTGTTGAGGCCTGGAATCTGCTCCGTACAGAAAAATAGTAGGACAGCAACGTTGTTTATCTGCAGCCATGTTTTTCTTGAGCCATACATGTGGTGATGAGGGGAGTTCCACAGAGACGGAATGACAGCAGCTGCATGGCAGCGTTGGTCGGTTTTGTTCTGACTTTGGAACCTAGGCCTGTAGAAGACATCATCATCAGAGCCAGCATGAGGAGTGTGAAGGTTTAGTGCATCATCAACAAGCATTTACCTGAAACCCAAGCTTTGCTGCTTTACCTTAGTGTGTAGTTGGTGAGCCGCTAAAATGTGTAAAGAGAGATTCTTGAAGCAGCTGCTTCAAGAATCTGAATGAAAATGGAAGAAGTAACAGCAACTAAACTGATCATGACCCTGGTTTGGTTCGATCTCCCATTTTTACAGCATTAAAAAATGAAATCAATTAAAAATTAAAATTAAAATTCAGAACATTCTCATATAAAGTCTGTTGGAGTAGATTGATGCTAGACTGACACTGTCTATCGTTGATGAAATTAAATTATATAATTAAGAAAAATATTGCTGAATTATTAGGATGATAATGAACCACAGTCCTGTATAAGGGGAAAGATTCCCTGCAGTCCTTCCAAAGCAGAGTCACTCAGTCCTCTGAGAAAAAAAAAAAAAAAAAACTGCAGTTCTTTTCTGTCTTAGTCGTCCATCTGCAGGAAGCTTAGGTTTCATTTGTTGATATCTGCTCCTAACGCCGACGCATCACTGGAGATTTTTTTTCTTTATTCCGGAGCAGTGTGTTCAAAGTCAGGTCAGGGGATTTTCCCTTTCTCTACTTTCCTTTTATTTTTTCTTTTGATTTGCTTGCTTCAACAATTAATCCACTCTTCAGTGCAGTTGAATCCCAGGGGCAGAACTTTGGGAATGCATAAGGATCTGTGTTGAAAAAAACCCATAGGGTTGAAAATGTTTAGATGATTTGTTGTCATTTGCTGTAACCATAGTAACCATCACTGTCAGGGACACAAAAGGACTCTTAAGCATTCATTTAATGAAGAAGCTTTTGAGGTTTAATAGTTTAATGGATCAGGTTCCTGGAAGTCTGGAATGAAGCACTGACACATTGTCAGCACAAATGTAATCATAAACACCATTTCTTTCTTTGTTTGATCTAATTTAAGACCTAAACTGACTGGAAAAATGAAGTCTGTAAACTGGGTACTCCCTCATTGGAGTCAATGGAGTCTTGCTTTTCCTCCAGCAGTTGGGATTAAATGTCCTATTTTCATTTGTCAAAAGTTTCCTCAGTGATATGAACCAAACACAGCAGCTTGGGACTCGTAGCTCCTTGCGTCTCAGTGAACTTAATACATCAAGTTCTGAAAATGGACTTTGGTATTTTTAAACCAAAAAGAAGAGACTAACCATGATGCCGAGCAGCAGACAAACTCTCTCGGCCAGTGGTCTTCAATTATTTGCTGTTAAGCATTACAGCAGTGGTACACTTATGTTCAGAGTGCCATAAGATCAGCGTACAGCAGCACGTTTGAGTCGTTCGCTCGGGCAACATTTTGATTCTCAAAGAATTCTTACATACACACTAAACCAGGCGCCCCTGGCTGGGGCAGAGGTCTAGTAACCTCATGTCAGCCATAATACACCTCGATAAAAGCAACGGTGAGCAACCTGCAGGGTGAAGGGAGCGCTGTCAGAGTCTGGGGAGTTTCCTGTCTCTATTTAGTGCTATGGAATGATGAGATCTCTTTCTTTTGCTTGAGCTAGTCATTACGACACATTAGAGTCTGAATGAATGATATATGAGCAGATCTTGACTCCTGAAGTTTTTAATTACCGGCAGTTCCCATCAGTTTGTGGTGTTCACGCAGAATTTCCGGAACAAAGAACAAACAAACAAAGCTTGTCTTTTTTGCCCCTGCAAAACTCAGCACTGAAAATGTTTCACTTTTTTTTTCCTCGAGCTTCCTTTTCAGAGAAGCATTCAACTTAAATGTTGTTGAAGTGAAGGAATCGGTGTGGAAAAGTTTTGTTTTCATTAAATTGTAAGCAGCGTGTGTTTGAAAGCATTTCACCAACATAAACCAAGAGAAAGCCCCAATCATGTCTGTGTATCTTGGACATTAGAAAATGAACCCCTGCAATAGTTTGTTGCTTTCCTGCAGCAGTTGGAACATGTCTGCTAACCAAACAGAGTTTGTGCTTCAAACAGCTTGTTTTAATCCTTATTTACACAATGTCATCATCCATTAGTGCTGCGTCAAACCAAACCATTGCTCGGTCACATCCATCCACAAACCAGAGCTTGTCTGCAAAGTAAACTCTGCTCTTTTTCTTGAATCCATCCTGTCTTCTCCTCTAACCCTCTTCCCTTCTCTCTCCTTTTACTCTTTATATTCAAGGTCTTTTCTTCAGTTTTCTGTCAATCCCTCTTCCTTCATCTACCACCCTAAGCTCTCTTTCTCATTTTCACTTTTTACCCTTTTATTCATCACCAACGCCGCTGGCTGCTTCAGCAGAGACAATAGCTTCACTGTGGTGAGGGTTTTTTATGGACCACACATGACTCAGAAGAAGACGACATGGACGACCCCTCCTTCTTTCTACCTGCCTATATAATCATCGCTCCAATCACTGAGCTCTGACAGCTCGTCAACCGGCAGCTTAGATGGAGGAAATACCTCGGGCTAAAACCCGTCATTGGATTTGTGCGTATACGTGTCTACATATGTCTACCTGTGCATCACAGCAGGAGAACGACAATAGGGGCATTGGTCGTCCGTCTCATCACGGCACTTGAGCGGAGACGGGGTGTAGCCTGCATGACACGTGCACACAGGCTCCATTGTGCATTGTCTTTCACAGAAAGTGCATGGACTGGGTGTACGTATGAACGCATGGCTGATGGATGGTGGGCTTTTGGCAGCAGAGCTCACACGTACCGTACATGAAGCGGCTTGTTCTGTGCACAGCTCGTGTAAAACAGGCGTGAAATGGAAAACCAACAACTGATTAACAATGTCATGACATATTTGTCAAATTTTTTGACCACGAAAATGATGGCTGTAAAAGGGAGTTTTGATGTGTCAAACCGTGTTTGTATAACGGGTTGAGTGAACACACAGGATTACAGTTTATATGCTGCTACACTGATCAGGTAAACACACAGTCTCTGATTATTTTAGCTTATTTTTGGAAGTTTCCGATGTTTCAGTGTTTATACAAGACAAATTATAGCACAAAACTTGGCCAATACCGAGAACTGTCACTAATACAACTTAACTGTTGCTTTCAGCAAACACATAATTCCAGTCAGACAGTTATATGCTATTTAAATTAAACTGAAAACAATATAAATAAAAGATAATTAAGCAACAAGCGTCCATCCCCAACACTGTCAAACATAGTTTTCAGTGTTAAACAAAGCTTCACTTAAACTCCATATTTCAATGTTTCTTTTTAATAAACAAATGAACACACAATTTTGGTAAAATATTTCTCTCCCAAAAAAATACTTATTGGTCATTGAACTCTGAGAAGGCATTAGCATATTTTGCTCTGAGGTTCATCTTCAGGCGTTTTATCAAATACCTAATTTTTTGAAAAAGAACCATTCCTACTGTAAGTCTTCACCTGGAATGTTAAAAGTTAAAACTGCTGACATTGTCAACCTACTTCATGAACTACCTACGGGGGCAATGAGACACAGCTGGTTGTAGCGAAAAGCGGTTGCAAATTATTAAGTATCTGGAGCAGTACATTTTTTTGTGTATGAGTACAAGTATTTGAATAAAGTATTGGGCCGTACACTGAAACTGGTATCAGCACTGGTGCATCCCAACTTCCTCTCATCTTTCAGAGTGTGCGTCACATTGTGCTGTATTTAATAATCTCACCAGGCTTGTTTTTACTAAAATGTTAAGAAACCAGACACAAACAAAGGCGTACCAGAGGTTTATCACTGATCCCAGGTTTACTGGTGTCTGAATGGACTTAAGTCCAACTGTTGACTAAATCTGATGCACCTGGTGCCAGAGAGCATGATAAATGACCTGCGTAACATAACATCCATGGGCCTGTGGGCCAGAACTTCTCCTTTGACCCAGAACTGGTCTTGGTCTATCTAACGGTAACATATGACATCTTACAGTAAGCACAGTGTTAATTCCCTTGGCGTTCACAGCCTTGCAGTCAAAATTTTGATGTATTCTCCAGGAGGAATCTGCAAGTTAAAATATTTGCCAGATCTCCTACAGTGTGCATATAAGGCAGGATGGTTAAAATAGGTAGTGAAAGGTTAAACACATACTTATAGTGTGTTTATACTCGAGAGCAGTGAAGGCCGTGCAACCATTAATCATACAGTACGATGGCTTAAAGCTGAACAAATAATGGTTCATGGTGAACCTACAGTCAGGCACACTGCTGCCTCAACGTATAAGAGAGTTGAGCAGATTAGAACCATGTTGTTTCAATATGTATAAATATCACTCAAGATGGGTTTCAATTCCATTTTCTATAAACGTGACCCTGATGGAAGAACTCTTTAGGCTCAAAACATAACTTGCAATTAACCTGCCATCACAACGGCTGCTCCTTATAGCAGCCGCAGCAGCGTTTTATCCTTATTTGGGCATAGTCTGTGCAACCTGTGACTGTGCCTGGCTTCAAGACTGTGCACACCACACCCCAGGACTTCCACGGGATCTAAATCAGCCCATAGTTGCAGTAAATATATGGGGGTTTAGTTGTGTTTAAGAGTTTCTGGTAGATCCCAACTTCCCAGTAAAAGCAGGAATAGTTAATGCTCTGATAGGATCTGCAAAGGAAGTGTTTTATATGTCCTCAATATGGCAACATAACGGAACCTTGTTTTTTTTTTTTTCATTTGCCAGTAAAGATAACCAGCAAAATCGAAATACATTTATAAAATACAGATTCTGAATGATGATCCGGGTTTTTCCCCACCTTTGTTGCTGATTTCCCCTTAAAAATTGATGGGAACTTTTCAAACATCACCACTGTGGCCCTCATGTTCTGGTAAGATTAATAAATCACTGTGAAATTACAGTGAATTCATCATCAACCAAGTGTTTCCAATTCAGTTCACACCCAACATTTCCTATGATTCCTCAGAATTTTCCCAGATTTAGTCAAATTGTTATTTTCCGTTCTCCTCACTCAGTTCTGCTGACTGTCCAACTGAGGTTCCAACTTTCATTTGTACATCAACAAGCCAGCACTTCTGTGTGGGTTTTGTGTGGGCATTTCATGTTGAATCAATTTCCACAGGTTTCCTGTGTTCATGCATTCTGGGAAAAACGTCCTGTTTTCCCCAAACTCATCTGAAATCTTGAGAAATGTGTAATCTTGACTATTCTCTTTCTTTTTGAAGAATTAACGGCTCATCTTGTCTTAATGATACCATCTTATTTTTCATTTTTACCATCTTATCTTTCCTCTACTGTACTATCACTTGATGGAAAACTTGCTTTTATCTTTAATTTCCCTTCCTGTCGCCCACAGAGAAACCCCTGTGGTCTGCCTTGTTCTTCCTCAGATGAGAAGTAAAGTTTTGGATATGAATAAAGGACGAAGACTTTCACATCCACATTCCAGTGTCATGGTACTTTGCTGCGGAAAAAGAAGCAAATGTTGCTTGAAGATAATCGACATGTGATTCAAACAACTTTCACATAACTTTTGTGCCAAAAAAAAAACAAAAACCCACAGGCAGTGCATAACTGTTGCCTGAAACGCACTGCAGTTCAGATACAATCCACTTTTTAAGTGGTAGTATTTCAAACTGCAGGTAGGATTTTTGCATTAAAGACAACCTAACGTATGTTCTCACTCACTCACTCAACCTGCTGTTGTTGTGTGTGTGTGTGTGTGTGTGTGTGTGTGTGTGTGTGTGCTCATCCATCCATGCACGTATGGCTGCATGCTCCTCTGCATACAAAATACTTGTAGTACGTTCATCCGAGGGTAACGATTACTGCACGATAAGTTTACCTTCTCTCTGCAGCACTGTTAGTTTAAGATCCTTATCTTCAGAAGACTAAAGATGACCAGCGCCTCCATATGGCGTGATTACAGAGAATTAAAAAGAGGGAGGGCTACGGAAGTAGAAGGGGAGGGGGGGGTAGACTCCCAGATAAGACTGATGGAAGGACCTCATATGTTTTCTGTTGGGAACAAAGATACGTATATATCCCTAATTTCCAAAGACATGTAGATATACACACCCACAGGTTTCATTAGAAAGTACAGACTTATGTAAGACATCATTACCCAGACTCCCCAGAACCCCATGTATGTCCTTTCACTGCTTTTTTTTTTGGCTTGACTGCATTTTAAGAAGTCACATTTATGCCTTACGCATACGTACTGTGTAGGAACTACTTTTTTTCTGGCAAGGCCTACGCTGGTGAGCTTTGGTAGTGCAGGTAAAAAGTGAATTTTGAACCTAATTTTGTTGTTTCTGACATTGAGAGGTTCATGCATGGAAAGCATTATATTTAAATGTACATGTGTTAGTGTTAATGTGTTTAAACTTGATTTGAAATCATTTGAAAATGAAGATTTGAACATTCCTTCTTCTTCGTCTTTGAATGTTACAGTAGTGGCAGCTTCTGATAGGCTACGCACCAGCTCCAGCCGGAAGTGCTGCTTCCATAGCCATGTAGCTAAAAAAAAACAAACAGAAGCAAGGGTGTGCTATGTATCTCTGAACTACAATCCAGGAAACCAGTCACCATGAAAATTCCTTCTAAATAAAGGTGTGATTCCAACCTAAATAAATAAAATGACTAATTATCAGAAACAAACTTGAGAGATTTTCCACACTTGAGCCTGGTTGACTGTTGCTGGTTTATATGGTGGGTTATTTACACAATTTCCACTTTACTGTTTGTTGGCTCATAATTTATTGGAGCATTGTTCCGCCTGCACATTTGATTTGATCTGCTGTGTAACATCTGTGTAATCATCTACAGAAGACTAAAGGTAGTTACTGTACTGCCAATAACTTTACACAGGGTGGTGCTCAGTTTATGTTGTCCTCGACTTATGGTGTTTCGTGGTCACGGCGCCATCTCCCTCACACTTTTTAAGAAATTTGTGTTCCATCATTCCAACGTACGCTGTTAAAATTATATATAGTTTATTGTTTACCTGCACTGTTTGCACATCATACATTGGATTGTGCTAGATGTCCTTTCTTTGGTTTGTGTTGTTTTTTGGGAACTTTTTGCCCTTCATTATGGCTCCCAGATGTAAGTCAGACTCTTCTGATGTTTTTATTGACCTAAATTATGATGTTTTAGCATAGGTGATTGACAAGGTAATTATGTACCTTGTCAATACCCTTCGTATTGGTAAATAAATGTTTTCTCCCACTGTTTAAGTCAGTTCTACTTACTGTATATACAAACATTCAAATGAACAAAAGTTCAGTTCATGAGTGTGGAGACTGGACCTTCCCAGCAGCCGTGTGTGCGTGCAGTATTGCTGCTGCTGCTCCTTTAGGTGCCTGCAGCAACGTCAGTCTGCATCATCAATCACATCATGTAAGCTGCCTGTCAGATGCCTGCACATGTGTTTGTCAGCGTGCATGCTGTACTGACTTGGAGTGAACATGGTATGCATACACACACACATATATGCACACAGTAGGCCTTTGAGACAGAATGAGCTGCAGAGGCGTCTAGGATCAGATGTGTGTACTGTTTGTGTGTCTCTGCAGGAGACCTGAAAATTGCCCGAGGTCATGCTGAGTCAGGGAAAAATCAAACACTGACAGAAAGTCCAGCTGATTTTAAATCTGCTGACTGTATCCCTTTGAGCGTGGTGAAAGCTCCTGTTTGCTGTGCCTCAATCCTCGGAGCGTTGATGTGTTGGCACGATGATTGCAGTGCAGTCGGAGCTTGCTAGCATCCGATTTCCTCACTCCGCACACCGCAGCCTGGGAAATCCTCAGTCAGGAGCCGACAACATGTCCCGGGGCGAGTAAACACCACGCTGAGCTGTAATGACTACTGTCTTGTTTCCTCACCAACCTGCTCTGATTTGCTCGCCTCGGCATTATTCAGGATACCCATTCATTAAACAGGTTTCCTGGGACAGACCCAACGATTACAATATCCTTTTGTCTAAACATCCAGCCTTAGCAGAACAAGTGAAGTAAATTCACCACCAGAAATGTACAAATGTCTTGGGACTGTCCTGGGGGGGAGAACATCAGCGATGCTGCAACTCAATATCCCAGTGTTTCACTCCTTTCTGAGCTGTGCTCCAGGTCAGGTTGTCAAACAACATGAGATATTCATCCTCTCTGACAGGTTGAGCTGTTCTGAACCAAAGCACGACCAGAAATTGTATATGATGAGGGAGGGTCAAGATGTGTATTGTATTACTCAGTGTAGGGTCTTACCTAAGTGAAATATGTCTTTGAAAGTGTCCAACAATGGTTAGGATTTTATTAGTCTTTGTCTCTGCACGTTTGTAATTTATGTGTAAAAAAGGATGAGGGGAGATTATGGGAAAATATTCAGTTTTTATAAATAATAATGTTTATGTCATGGTACATAAAAAACAGATGTAAAAATATTGAAAAAAATTGCAAAACTAATTTGCAAAAAAGTAGATTTGGAATTTGGAACACTCACATCTGTTGTTCATTCATTGGACAATTACTTCAACGATACATTATTGAACATGAATTAGGAACCACATATACCTCTTTCAACAAGAACAAACATCATTTTGGAATTTTGTTTTTCCGCCTGTTACAGAAAGAACAGCTTGAAGCAGCAAATTATCTGCTTTCAAATTTAAGGATCGATTGGAAAACCAATATATTTTTAGATAAATTCCAAGAATTTCTTTCTATCATGAGCAGAAATAAAATACTTTTGAGTTTCACTTCCTACAGATAAAAACAGTGGACTCCTCCACTCACCACTCTCCTTCTTTAGCACACAAAGGAAGTACGCTTACTTCTTTGTTCAGTTAAGGACAATAAGTATGATCTTGTCTGTCCTAACACTCACATGTGTATCCTCATACACTCTACAGTCCAGTGTTTCTCCGGTCTTACAGTCCCCTGGTATCAGCCTGCAGCTCAGCTTTATGTAACAAGCCTATAGCGTACGTACATGCAGTGTGTCTCTCCCGCACTAACGGCCTCTTAAAGGCTTACGAGCCTGCAGCCTTGTCAGGACAGACCACATCAAAAGAAAGGCTTTGAAGTCGTACCGCCATATGGGGCTGCTGAGATAAATTTCAGTTCACCGGCTGCACTGGCCAACTGTCAGATCAGCCCAGGGAGCGCTTCAGTTTGATCAGCTCTCTGCCCGTTCAATACACACATCATGAGGACTTTGTAGCGGACACAGCACTGTTCCCATGCGAAGGCTACGGCTGTGATTTTTGTCCTGTCAGCACAGCCATGGTGAACTTTGATGTGGTGATTGGTCTAACTGGAACCAAGAGAGGAAAAAAACATTAATCAGAGACAGAAGTGATGAGAAAAAATGATTTAAACCATCCTTTGTGTGGTGTCAAAACACTGAGCAGTTTATCATCTGTCCATCCATCCATCCATCCAACCAACCATCCATCCATCCAACCAACCATCCATCCATCCATCCAACCATCCACCCACCCACCCATCCATCCATCCATCCGTCCGTCCATCCATTATCCTGCAAATCCTGTCAGTCAATGGCTGAGGGTTGCAGGGTAGGGCTACATATAGAGACAAAGAAACCGACCACCCTCACACTCACTCTCACATTCACACATATGGCCAATTTAGAGTGTCGGATCAACCTAATCCCCTAATGAGCATGGTTTTGGGCTGTGGGAGGAAACACGCACAGGGGGGAACATGAAACTCCATACAGAAAGACTGACTTCCTAACTTTCTAACAATATTTGTCATACTGATAATAATTTACAAATAAATGCAATGTCAATTATACTAGAATGAATTGTGTTCTATTAGCTAGATTGGTTGGAGCAGTGACCAATGACCAAGTGATTAGCATGGAAGCTAAAGAGATTTAGAGAACCATGACATAGACACATAGACACATGTAAGTAGATTACACTGTCAGCTAAAAAAAAAAAATCATAAGCCCAAATAGGACACTTCTTGTACAATGTGATAATGAAAGTCTGTTGGAACTGGAGAATCATGGTTAGGTTTTGTACAATGTTGAATAAGCCAGTTAAAAATGTAAATTCCCAATGTTCATCTCCAACCTATTACCAACATGGTTGTTTTCTCTCTCCTGACAAATCATTTGCTCAGTATAAGATGCACACACTAGGTCAGAGTGGTAGTTTATTTCTGTATTTACAAACATCTGAGACAGAAATGCATCAGACATACTGTATAATCCGGTTTAGACCAGCAGCCCTGTAAGTAATCCCGGGTTTGACGGCACGGTGAGAATATCTGTGTTAACTAACATGGGCCAGCAGCAGTCCATAAACTGAGGTCTCAGCTCGTCTGTGTCTCCCACAAAACCACACGAGTCTGTTCACAAAAGCCCTTTAATAAGAAGCATATGACGGTGCAACATAAACATCTTCACGAAGCCTTTGACACATCATAATCAAATCTCCTGCTGGGCCCAACAATGCTGCGTTTCCAAATCCAACACTCTAACAAAGCACATGTCATGTACTGGTGCCAGATCGCTGCGGGTCACTTGGCATCCGCTCACACACACGTACAGTCAATGTAGAGAGAAAACACACCAGAAATTGATATTCATTAGTTAAAGTTTTTTGTGTTTTGTGAGTCATGAGCTCTTACGTAACATATCTCAGATTGTTCTGCCGTCGTTTTGCCTATTTTGTTTGTATGTTTATTTCTTGAGGCTGAGTAAACCTGGTGTTCTTTATAGTGCTTTCAGGCCTGTGTGTATAAAGATTTGGTCTATTTGTCTGCAGTATTATCTTTCAAGCAGAAACAGTGCCTTTGGTGTCATGGTTTCCTCTTTGTCACGTGCATGTGTGTGCGTGGGTTTTTCTAGAAAGTTCCCGTTTGAGCCAAGGAAAGATTTAAAGGAACGATCCTGGCTGAAAATAAAATTCAGAAGGATTTGATATCTCACTCAGGCGTGGTGCACTGGGACACACAGAGGAGTCACATCTCCACTGCTGACCCTGCACGGTTGCCAGAGAGTAGATGTGAAATTCTTGAAACGTGTGCATGCAGCTGAAATAAGAAAAAAAATGCAAGTGGGGGTTTTCTTCTTTTTTCAGCAGCACAATTCTAGTTTTACTTAATACAGTAGCTGTAGCATGAGAAGTGTGAGAAGTACTCACTGACAGTTTGTATCATATCAACATAAATCTCTGATTGAAATATACTGTAAGCTTTTCTGATTAAATTGTGCTTTTTGGCCTGAGCTGAATGAATGGTTTTGAAAAACAATATCATCTCTTGTAATTTTTAACCTAAACTCTTTCCAGTTCTCAGGTACACCACTGTGTGTGCACTTGAGTGTGTGAGTGTGTTTGTGTGTACGTGCAGAGACTTCAAAGTAAGAAATATGAGGTGTTAGAGACACTGCACTTAGGTTACATAAGGCTTAAACAGACAGACTTCAACTACCATCGACCAGCAACCTCTCTTAAAGCAGTGTGTGTGTGTGTCTGTGTGTGTGTGTAAAAGAGAACAGACAGAGCCATGGAGTGAAACAGTATATTAGCAGCTGGAGACAGAAGCACATAGTGTTCAGTATTGACCTGCAGTACGTGCTCCAGTGATTTCAGCAGCCTGACGTTTGTATCTGTTGGCCTGTGTTTCTCCTGGGCCGCTCACTGATCCGGGGTCAGCCTCTGGCATAGGAAATGAAAGCGCATCTAATAGCATTAGCAAATGGACGAGAGTCATCACATGCAGGGAGAAATGCTTTATGTATTTGTAGTTTCACCTGCTGAGAGCTAAACACAGTCTCCCTGGAAAAATCCCTGTTTCTGTGTTTGAATGTTTGAGAGTTTGTCACCGTTGCAATAGACGTCTGTATATCTGGACTGCTGAGCTAACAACTGGGAAGTTCATTTTAAGAAAGCTGTAAAGTGTGACTGTGGAGCTGTGACCTCTTTCATCCGTGTTTACCCCATGTGACCTTTGGGAAAAGGTCAGTGTTTGGTGCTGTGCAGCAGTATAACAAAGCTTTTTTCGGCCTTTCAGTTTCACAATATTTATTATCATATATTTATATTAGCAGTATTACATCATTTTACCTTGAGTACACTATGACTTTGTTAAGATTGGATGAACAGAAAGTCAACTGCTGTGTATACAGTATCTGTCTGCATGTGTAAAAAGCTGATTCTTCTTAGTCTTTCTGGGTCTTTCAACATTTTTGACCTATGGTTTTGTCTGCTGTGGATGTAGTGTTGGTTTTGTTTGTGTAACACTGCAATAATGCATTAAGACTATTTAATTTTTTTAAATTTATTTATATTTATATTTTATTATTATTTAACGTACAAAGTTGAAAAGTTAACTTGATATTTTAGTCAACTTATCTGACGGCCGAAGAACTGCACTGGAATCTGAAATTTAGTCGACTTCACCCAGACCAAAACTAAAACAATCCATGACTAATTCAACATCATCAGAATTTGCTGTATGTGTTGGAATCTAAGCAGCTTAAATTTTATTGATATGTGTGTGTGTGTGTGAGAGTGTTTCCCAGTGTAAACTGTCTGTTCTCACTCTGTCTCTCCTCCTTTTCTTTCCATACCGGTGCACTACTCCAGGAAGACTATACCACACCACAGATATGATTATATATCTTGGCAGGAACAATGTGCACAGCTCAGTGTTTATGAGCCTCTGTGCACGTTTGCATCACGGTGTGTCCCAGTTGGAGCCGGGAACAAAAAGGATGGAAGACTTGACAGAAGATATACACCTTTTCCAGAGGAAAAGGCAACAAAGACGGTCTCCAAGTGATACATGGCAGGAGTTGGAGGTCTGTCAGAGCACTCCTGCCTCTCGGTCTAGGGCCTCCTTCTTCGGGGCAAACCCAGTCGTGAGCTCATGAGCTCCACTGGAGCAGTTTCTCCAGTTTTTACGCTCCTTTTAACGTGACAATAATCTCTCACAGCCAGGCTGTCGCCTCTATCTCAGAGCGTGTGCTGACTTGATTTGAACCCAGTCTTGAATCTCAGTCCTACCTACGCCAGATTCAAAAGGAAAGAGGACTTTTGCCTTTTCTTAACTTACTCCTCCTTGCTTAGATTCTCTCCCCTCTTGCTCCCCCCTTTCGTCCTTCTCCATCCAGGTTGGTCTCTGGTGCCAGACAGAGGAGCACACTGTTCCTTTGTTATTTCCAGGGCTTAAGTCTAGATAACAACCGCAGCCACTCAGGCTCACAAACACATCAGCAGCCTTATATCTGGGGCTTTGCATTCCATAATTGGGGGTCTAAGGGACGGATTCTTACAGAGGGGAAGAGATTTCCGGGGTATGTTCACGAAAAAGGAAAAACAAAGCTCCCCCTTCCATCAGACAATGAAGACTGTTAAAAACCAGTGTTAAAAACTCTGTGTCTGTGGGAAGGATCTGTATTTTTGTTGCGATGGACTCCATTCCTCAGCTTCTTCAGCACATGCTCACCTGGTTTTTATTTAGAGCAGAACAATGATGCATGACCAGGTGTTGCTGCTCCTGTTGGCTCCTTAATATACCAAGAATATGGAGTTATAACCTAAACTTGACATTCTCTGCCAGTCTTATCTCATTCTCTGGTTTCAACAGCAGCTCTACACTCTGTGATTGACAGCACTGCCCCCTACAGGTCTACTTTTATTTCTTTTTACCAGTGAACATTTTTGCTTGGTAACCGCATATAACAAAATGGGAAAACGCAGGCAGAGGGAGGCATTATTATACTTCATTTTCCAGCTGACTCTTTAGCTAATGTTCGCTAATTAATGCTATTTTCCGTAAGCTTAAATAGGTGTGCTGTGTTTTTGCATTCCTTTTAACAATTTCTGTTCCTACCAGGAGTTAGCAACAAAGTTTAATTTGTAAAATCTGCACAGTGACCAGAAAATCAAAATGCTATAGTTTTGTCTTAAAAACACATTAGTCCATCCTGAGCAAAACCCTGTACTCTTCATTTGTTTTGACTGAGAAAGATTTATAGAACACCAGTTCAGTAAAGCAGTAGATGGTCAGGGATTTTCACCCCAGGTTTTACAGATACTTGGTGATAATATGTTTCGACTGAGGATTTCTGTTCGTTTTTTTACCTAAAATGCTGATCATTGGATGATGACACATTTTCCTGACTCTCCCAAATTGTTTATTGAGTAGAAGCACAACATGACCACTTATAGGAACCAAAGTCGAAGAGAACGTTGGTTCTTCGTGAACTTTCTAATCTTCATTCCAGCTCCACTTATAACAAAGTAGTAGAGCAGTCCGTGCCTCTGCATGCTCTCTCCCTCCTGATCTCCCGAAACTACATAAAATCCGGCTTCATAAAAAATTAAAGCTTTGCACTCAATCCCATTTTCCATCCAACCTCGAGAGTGACTGACCTTGTTGTGGCCAGAGATTCCCCCTCTTGGTAAGCAGTCTCCTCCAAAGACCCTGCTATTAGTGGCTTTGTGGGGCAGAGTGGCGACATGTTAATGGCACACAGACACAGAAAAGGCTACAGAACAGAACACAGCTGACTGCAGGGAACACTGGACCCTGGAAGATGAACGTCGGCTGTAACCACAGAGGGACCGTTTGGATTTGTGTTGGCCTCTAGATTAAATGAAGATGCTTTTACATGAAACTATGCGTAGCCTTCTTAACATCGACACAACATGGCCACATGAAATGGGAGGCAAGGAAAGACACATCTCTGAAGGGATTAGCAGCTGTAATGCTGTGTTCTAAATTACTGAGTGATGGTTTTAATTTGCTAGAAAGTTCGCTGGACTTCCTCAGAGCTGCGTCTGGTTCCTCAGAAATGTGGCGTATGGGTCGTGCACAATGTTATGGATCATTTACTTTGGGTCATATTGAAATTATAAAAGAATTTTGTTGTTTATTTTGAAGTAGAAATCAACTACTTTAACTCTTTAGTCTTCCATTGGCCTCCGTGTAGAAAATGAGCTTTTGAGTGAATTTAGTGATTTCACCACAGGGCTTAAAAGGGAGTTTTATTTTGTTTTTTCAAAGTTAAAGGCATTCAAGGTCATTTTCTTTAATGTGTAACCAGTTTAAACAAATCTGATGTGAACTTCCTGAGTTTGTAGAAGGACGTGACATTGGGTTATTTACTTACTTACTTTTCTGGAATTTAAGGTGAATCAGTCAATGTTTTACTAGACTCCAGAATGGAGGCCCAAAATACAAGTGCCTAACATAACATTAGATTTGCATTGGATTTTTTATATTGTTTCCTTAGATTTTGTTCCAACATTGTACATTTATGTTTTCCCAACATAGTTTTTCACTGGTTATTTGCAGTATGTCATAAAAAGCATGTACTACTACTACTACTACTACTACTACTACTACTACTACTACTACTACTACTACTACTACTACTACTACTACTACTACTACTACTACTACTACTACTACTTGTCCATTTATATCTGCAGGTCCAGCTAAGAAGGAAATGGCCAGTGTTGGTCATCTCTAAATCCCATCACTGATTCATCTGTTGACCACTAGTTGACGGATTAAAGCATGTAATGTTAAATATAAAGTGAAGGCGGCATTAGACGTCGGACTTACTAAGGCTTATCTGCAGCAGAGGCTGGAGAACAGCTAAAAAACCTATAATCTAACCAGCTGCTTCAAAGAAACACAAAAACAAAATTAACATTTCCACCACCTGAAAACTCCCCTATTCACCTCATTTTCCAGAAGGCTCTGTGTTCAGTCACAGTCAATTACTGGTGTAATATACACACCAGGGTCTCTGTGATGTGACTCACTGGGAACTCCATGGTTGTAACAACTTACCAATGGAACATCAGCTCCTGTATCCAAGAGGATAGATGACTAAGAGAGAGAGGGAGAGAGAGGGGGGCGGGGGGACTTGTAGTGTGGTATGTGTTTCTGCTGCCATAGAAATAATCTATCATACACAAATTACTCTATATCGAGTGTCCGTTTATACATTTACCTACTGTGTACTTTGAACGTTTGCGTCAGACTGATGTGTCAGACTGTTCAAAAGATTTATTAATATCCTTTAGAAACAAACTTCATGTATGAGAATATTGATGTTCTCTTCTCACACGGTTACAGTGTGAGTCCACTGAATGATATAGCGTGAACATGCCGTTAGTTAATAATAGTGGAATATTTTAGATTATCCTGCGCTCTCTATTGAGAGTTACAGGTTTTATTGTAAAGAATACGAAACCATGATCACGCACAGAGGGAGGAAATATGAGTGAGAATGTGGGAGGCAGAATATCCAAATCAAAACCATTTGGATTGTGCATTAGTTATTAGTTATTCTGTTGATCAATTTAGCTATCACCCACACGGGAAAACCAATTATTATAATCCAGTCTCCCACTTCTTCTTCTTCTTCTTCTTCTTCTTCCATTTCTTCCTCTTTCCAGTCCTCAACTAATTAAGACGTAGACCTGGAACCGGTGACTGAGACCAAAATCCCTGCCGACTTCTGAAACTTCACTGTGGAAGTGGCATAGCAGGGTTTCTGTTTGTTTTCTTGTAAATAAACATATAGATTTAGAACCAGGGCTGTTGGTTTTGGTAACACTGTGCTCAGGCTAACATCAAAGTCTTCCATCATTCAGCTGTTGCTTGGCCTGCTGCTCATCAGCCTGGCACTGAGCTGGTTTTGACTTGAGAGGCACTGGCTCCACTTCCACAAAGTAAAGCAATGATGTCAAGATTTCTGGACACCTTGCACCACCACACCACTTTGAGGCTTGAGAGGAGCTAAAAGCTCGTTGCTGAAAATTTTTGAAGGCAGAAGTGTGATCATAAATCAGAATTCCCTCACACTCCCGCACTTCTGACCCCCCCCCTCCCTCTCTTTCTCTCACTCTCTCTCTCTCTTCTTCTTTCTCTCGGCACATTTTAAACCCATTAGTGATCGTCCTGCCAGCTGTACATCAGCAGAAAGCCATAAATTGTTTTATTGGATGAAGTCGGGGCGAGGTGATGAGCTCAGCTTCCCGACACACCTCAAACTAACGGGTGTGTGTGTGTGTGTGTGTGAAAGCTTATGAAAATCCCCTTGGTTTTTGTCACACCTTTCTCAAATCTGTGTCAGTAGGCTAATGGCTCAGTGGCATAAAGATTTTATACAAATGTTTTTCCCTCTTGCTAAGACCAAAAACAAACCTAATTTTTATGGACACACGTCAATAAAGTATCAACCTTCACATCTTTAGTATTACTTGGTTTTGTTGAGCCCAGAAAAACTATTAGCTCCAGTTCCTTGAAATCATTAGTCTGCTAATTTAATTAAAAGAGAATTGATAAGGAATTGACAGTTGCATGGACGAGGTTTTTAAACCAGAATGAGAAGCTTGTGTGAATCTGTGACATTTTTACCTTTGCTCCCCCGCCCCCTCCCTTTCCTGATCCCTGAGTCACACAACTGTGTTCAATGCAAATACATCAGGCCCCCTTGGACAGCGTTGCCACAGTAACCAATACCACAACCAGATATAGCAACCGTCCTTCTGCTGGCAGCGGGCTCTTGTCCCCTTTCGGGCAATTCAGACGCTCCGCAAACAGTGGCTCCTGGAAATGGCCATATGTCTAAGCTTCACCCAGTAATGTCATGGGTGGCGGCGAAGCGGGTCAATGTTTTACACAGTAATGTTCAAGCTGAGTCCATGTGTGTGTGTGTGTGTGTGTGTGTGTTGAGGGGGTAGTGGGGAAGGGGCATACACCTCCTTCAGCTCTGTGTTAGTGTTTTCACCTCATCACCTTGGAAATGAGATTCCTCAAGGATGGGAAAGACCCTTGCCCGCCTTTTCCCCCTGCCATTCACACATACATACACACACGATCGCACCATGTGGCGACCCCCGTGGAACAACATTCTGGTGCGTAAGCAGGACTGCAGGCTCCAGGCAGGAATTTGGTCTCAGAGGACAGGTGTCTCACACCTGTATAGCCTGCAGTGTGTACGGGAAATCATCATTTTAACCCCCCCCCCCCAAAAAAAACACACACACACACTTCACACACACACACACACCATTGACCCTACACTCACTGGATGGTGGACAATTTCCACTATAAGGGGCTTTATATTTAAAAGCAGTCGGGCTGTGGGTGTGAACTGGGCTGTAAAATGAATGTTGCCATTAGTGGCACTGTGTAAGGCATTCATAGCTGTGGAAGACACACACGCACGCAATGATGGAAAATGTACAATTAACCATTCACTAATGGTCAAGTTTAACAGCCTACTTTATACAGTATAAAATAACTTTTAAAAAGTATTCTTGAAATTGAGAAAACACTGTATTTTTTATGTCACTGATTGGCCTACCTGCGCCACCTAGAGGACTGCAAAAAACATTCAGTTTTTCACCGGTTAGCAGTGAGGGTTGCGGAACTGCATATGTTATCGACTGAAGACACCAGAGATGTGTTATCCATCAGAAGCTGCAGATTTCAACCATATAGTGGTTAAATTGTAGAGAAGCTACTGTGCAAATGCATGCAGCACTGAATAGTTCTGGTTTAATGTAGATATAGGCAGAGAATAGAAGACGGGTCAAGTTATCGCATCTTATTTTCCTCAAACCGTCAAACACACCATGGATTGAAAGCATATCTGTCTGACTGATTTGAGTGCAGTGGTGCTCTAGTGCTAGCCTTGTCTTGTCTGCTAATGCATGGAAACTCACATAAAAACTATCATGGATTTCCTTAATCTTCAGTTTCTTTCATAAGTACACATCAAGTAACAGAAAGAGCTAAAAAAAAAAAAGATTCCGACACGAAGGAAACTGGCTGTGGCTGAAGTGTTATCATCAAATTTTCCGACTTCCCCAGAATTTATTGCAGAGCACTACAGGTCCAGCTCAGTGGTGAGAAGTCAATGTCGACTTTCCAACTTATCAGCAGGGGTTTTTTTATATAAGGAAAAGTAAATAGTTTGTAAGAAAACAATGAAATAACCTTAAAAGTAAAAAAGTTTTAGAAACAAAATACAGAGATTATTCAGTCCATATCAACACCTACCATTCGTGTTTTGAGTTTTTAAACTGGATTCCACACAATCTCTTTTCTCAGGGCGTGGTTTTTCACCTGTAGCCAGTTTATGGTCTTCATTCAGATCCAACAGTAGCATCGACAGCTTCCTCCACCCATGATTTGCATCATTTAAAATAAGTAGGTAGGTCAAGGCGGTTTTTTTTAGGGTATGTTCCAGGTTTCAGGGTTTGAGCTCTTTTTTTATTGTGTATCCTACATATTTCTGTCCAATCAAAACAATTTGAGCTGAGGTGAAGGGACTCTATGAAAGACATAGTTCTTATTCTGGGGTGAAGTTTTATCCGCAGCAGAAATTATGGCATCGTATAACTACGTTAATCTGCAGCTAAATGTCTGTAGACCAGTGGGTCCTCCACCGAACCATAGCAATAAATGAATTTTCCTTCACGCTTTAATCTGTTTCTTAATAATCCATCTCAGGGGACTCAAAGGGAAAGTCCTTTGTATCGTTATAAGCATCAGCGAAACTGTATTAGACTTCAGGAGAATAAATAACCTCACTTTCCTTCTCCCTTAACCATGGACTCAAACTCATTTCCAGAAAGGTTTTTAAAGATGCAACAGAAACTCAAATAATAACTCTATCTTGGCAGTGCCCTGTATACAGTATTTTGTATCTGATAAAAGAAAAAGCAGAAGACTTAATTCAATTTGGCCCACAAGCTAATTCAGAAATTAAAATCTTTGTATCAGGCCTTCACTGTGAGTTTATACTTGGCTATTAGCCATCCCTAACTTCTTTTACACTCTCTGTATCATTTTTCTAGTATCAAGTGTGGAGACTTGGATGCTTTTTCCTTTTGTGCCTGTAAAAAAATGCTAAAACAATTTGACACAAGATGACAGAAGATTTTCGTCGCTGAACATCAGTGTTGTTTGTTGTAGAGAAGAAAAACAGACTTGTGACCTGGGAGGTCCAGAGCCTCATTTGTACCAGACAAGGTTTGACAGAGGGATTCAAAGACACATTTGTGTGTGAATGGTTTACTCATGCTACACAATTTAGGTGACACTGTGTCGGTACTTGGTATATTTTTGAAAAAATGGTACTAGGACAGCCATAATGACAGCCGCTTTTTTTTTTTTTGCTTTTTACAAACGGGCAGCCCCGCTCTAATGTGTCTGTTTGAGACTGTTAACCTTAAAATAGTTTTAAAAAACACAGAAATCCCTAGTAATCAAAGTTTCCTCTGATACATGTAGATTGCAGTAAAGTGCGCCTATTACGTTACAGGCTGCAGGCGAGTACATCGGTTGTAAAAAGATGAGGCACATTGTGTAATATCAGTAAACCCTGTTTATTCTCCCCTCCCCGATGTCTGTACGGTACATCTCCCCACCGTGATGTCTGAGTGCAGGGTGAGGTGAATGTGTCCTTTTTAGGGTCTGGAAACACTGGATGTTCCTTCAACATTAAAACACTTAATATGTGTGTATGTGCATGCGTGTGTTTGTGTGTGTTGGGGAGGACTCATAAAGGAGCGAGAGAGAGAGAGAGCGAGAGACAGCAGAGTGTAATGAATCAGCTGAGATTTATGAGAAGCACATGTAAAGTCTGGAGAGGAGAGGCCGGTGATTTAGGAGCAAAGAGAGATAGAACCTGTGATCTGTTCCTCATCAATACACGATAACATCTCCCTCCGCTCTGCAAACAGTACGATATGTGTCGTCTGTCTACATTTCATAATCTGTCTTCTTCACTTGCTCACTCCAACCTCCCGACCGTCTCATCACCCTGACGTGGATTGTGGACAACAAGGTTCCCTGGGGTTGAGGGATGGCTGGGAGTGATAAGGTGTTTACTGCAAAAAAGCAGAACAAGTTCATACTGTACTGCCCTCACAACTGCAAACGAGAAAGACGCCAAGAGGTTGGAGAGGAAATAAATACAAGGAGAACGAAAGCAGGAACTTGAGCTGAGAGAAACAGATGCTAGTGAACGTTACGTGTCCGAGACCCTGCACTGATACACAACACATGCGGAGACATAACAACTGCTCGACGTCGATTCCGGCAGAGTCAAAACACACTGGTACATGAACGCTACCATATGTCGTGTGTCAGAAATTACGGAAAACAATTCCCCGCCGGCCATGAGAGTACTGTCCGCTGACCGCTGATTTGTCACACCTCCAGTCATAAGGTCACTTGCGTGTAAACAAGTATCCCTTAATGAAGAGAAATTAGGTGATGTCAGAGGCAGAGGGTGATGACGTGGATGTACAGTCGCTGCTGGGACAAAGAAAGATGGTGTTTTCTTTTCTGTGAGACACAGAGTCTGGTGTTAATTAGAACCAAATAGGGTTTTTCCTGTTTTGGAACGGAGTAATTAATGCTGAGACTTTGGGTCTTTGGTTCTGGTTGTTATAAAGTTTGTGCCTTGTGAAGATTGTGCACGTCTCAGTGGAATAATGTGATTCCTGTCAAATCCACATGTGCATGGATGACAGGAAGATCATTATGCGCAAGTCTGTGACAAATGGGAAATGAAGAGTCTAGAACAACTAATTGTTGCTGACGAATTCATTCAAAAAGTGAATGTTACATGTCTCAGCTTGTTTGTTTTGCCACAGGTCTCAAGGGATAGTTCTGTTTTTGCCAGATATGTTGTACTGAATTTTCGTAAAATCTACAGTTATTTAAGTCTATCACCGATTAATGACATGGTTGATACTTTTCTATACTTTTGGGCATTTTCTTGCATTTAAAGCGTTTTGACCAAATTATTTCTTTAACTTTCACATGTCCACTATCATACTACTGCTAATATCTATAATACAGTATATCATGTCTCAAAAGTTAACTACCAACTTGAGAAATAGTTTGTTGGCAGCATCTGTCTACTTTGCTGTCAGTCTATGAATCTATGAAAGTCTACCACAACTTTGTCGTTAACAGTCATGTATTTTACAAACCCTCAAATACAAAAGTGTTAAACTCCATCACTGTGGATTTACCCACTCTTCACAGCCTCGACTTCATGTATTTGTAGTGGGGAGTGAATAATCATGCACAAGAACTTAAGCCATATGCTGGATTATCTGCAGGAAATGTGCCGTAATTCTCTCTCAACGCCCCCAACTCCATCTTAAGGTAAACATTAGCTCAGACCATACTTTTCTATTAGATCAGGTTGTGTGAATGTAAAACTGCAAAGTAAAAGGTCTCGCTCAGGGATGACGAACATGGCAGCTCTCTAAATTCCAGCTTTGTGTTTCTCACCATGAAAGTGAGACATGCTTTAGATGTACGGTATGTTAGTTATTAAAAGGCTTTTATGCCAAATATTTAACTTGTGTTTGCAAGATAATCCTGAATATTTGTTTTCAATTATGTTCTTAAAAGCCGAATGTTTATTGAGCAGTGAAAAAAAAATTAGGGACGCCTTCTCCCAATAGCTGGTGTGATATAACCCTCACACGCTGCATCACAGACAAAACTGCAACATTAAAAAAAAAAAAAAAGGTTAATGAAAGATATAGTGTTTTTCCTCAAAATGATCAGAGCTTTATCAGCACATACTAATGTAAACATATCCATGTCAGGTTTTAATTTAATCTTGAAGCTATTGAACCGCAGCAGGTGTGAGAGACTGGAATTTCAGCACCAGCCTTATATAAGACATGTTGTATTCCCCTGGATTCACCTCGGGTGAAGAGTTTGTTATTACAGTATATGGAACCTTCTGTATGATCAAACAAATACTCCCAGTAAAAACGTCCTGTGTTCACATTAGATCACTGCCTCTCTGTCAGCATTTATAGCCTGCAGGCTTTCATGCAGCCACAACCATGCTTTATATAATGTTGTTTTGACACTCAAACACGAATCGACTCCTAAATCAGTTGTACAGAGTCGATCGGAGTCGTTAGTAGTTCAGGTGCAGAGAACACATATTTGTGTTCACATTGATCTTTATTGCGGGACACGTTGCACACTCGATACTTGTGTTTGTTGACATTCAGAAGTGGATCGAGTGCCTGTTAATTTTGCAGGATTTCTAAATGGTCATATTGATGTTGTCATGTGATCAGCATGATGGGAATTAACAAGATATCAGGGAATATTGATCCTTACAATATGGTTAATGTATAGCATGGTGCAGATTGAGTTTGAAAAAGAGTTGAATTGAATACATAAGCGAATGAACAATTATTGCTCATTAGTTGAAGAGCGAGTGGGCATTACTTTGCAGTGTGAACACAAACGTGGTAAAGCAAACTAGTGTTTCTGCTCAGTGAATATTGTATTAAGTATCAGTGTGAACACAGCTTATATTCTATAGGCTTACATACACTATGTAAAAAATATCAACCCAATTTCAAGCATCACTTCCTGAAATGTTGTTTCATTTGTTTAAGTCAACATTAATGATTAAGGTAACGTCCTACAAAAATATATTGATGTATTTTAATCTGTGCAAAGAAAAGTCTGCTTAAAATGGATTGGATGGTTTGAATTCTGGTGTAAACCATTTTCATTTTTCCTATTGTGCAGCTGCAGCATGTGACATTCATCGGTAATAAGTGCTGACTTTGTTTACAAATAATAAAAATCAATTGCTTATTTGCAATTGGTGTAACAACTAACAAAAAAACCCTCCTGCATATTTCCTGCAGAAATTATATTTGCGTGTGAGTGAATGCGCAGGAGAGAGACTTTGTACAGCCTGCAGACTGTAAAAATTTTTTGTTGTGGCTTCCTAATCTTTCACGCAAAGAAAAAGACTTCCGAGCCCAGGAACATTTGCAGGGGGAGTGAAATTCTAATCACCCTCTAATCATTTAATTCATCCCGAGCTCTGAGTCCTTTATCAAGCACGTTTGCCTCAACAACACCTTCAAAGGTCTGCTCCTCATCAACACTCCTGCGTCATCTGAATTATCTTGACAAAGCTCAATGTTCCCACTGACAGAGTGATCGCATGGCTGGAGTGCACACGCACACACATCACGCTCAGCCAGAGATGATGTTTCAAGGAAAAAAAACACATTACTGCCAAAATAAGCACATTAAACCTCATAATATCGCCAATCACAGGAGAGCCCTGATCAGAGGTTCAGCTGCAATAATGGCTCAATCATGTAGTTTCTCCAGTGACGTGAACGTATCTGGTTGCTGATCATTGGCTCTGAGCAGAAACAATGTCATCATGACACTGTCAACTACAGAAAATGACATTTTCACTGACAGGGGAGTATTTTGAGTCGTTAAAGTAGAAATCTCAAGTTACTTAGACGTCTCAGGGAATTTCAGCTAATGCTGCAAATTGGTAACATGATTGAGAATCAGCTGTGATATCTGTGATGTTCTGCTGTGTGTTCCCTGTGTTCCTTCTCTCCCTGTTCGGTTCCCTCAAGTTGATACTCAGTTCAGTGTTCTGTTTGTTTGCCTGCCTGTTCTGACTTTGGACTGTCTGAATGAGAAATGTGGTCATCAGAGTCATATTGACGATTAATACATCAGCTTCCTTTGGCTTTCCAAAAATCGAGGTTAAGGATCATAATAATTTCAGTCAAATGCTGCCTTTTATTTAATAGACCTGGAGAAGATGTGAGCTGTTGCATGTGAAATATGAAGTTTTAGTCTTTTCTGTGTATGTTCTTTGATGAGATGAATTCAATGTTATTCGTCCCCTTGTGCACAAGTACATGTTTGTGTACCATAGATACATAATATGTACTGCACGTACAAGTATAAGGTTCATAACAGATGCAATGATTGAGGCTGAACACATGATTTTGTCCTATTTCTGGCTGAATATAAATAGATAAATGACTACAGCTGTTGAGGTGTGTGTTTATTTCACAAGAACATTTTGTTCATTAACATCTTGTTCCACACTGATTCAAATGTCTGTGGTTTTTGCTTGTTTATTTATGTGAAGTGATTTAAAAACATTGGTTTAACACTTTTGTTTCAGAAGTACAAACTGATGGTGGGAATCATCAGTTTTTGGTACTATTGGTCTAGACTTTTATAGATGAGCATTAGTGTTTCTGTGGCTTCTTGATGAACATTCTAACAATGTCAGCATGTCATTCAACCACACACAAACAATCCATTTGAATTATCCATTTGAGTGTCAACATCAGTTGACTTTTTCTTCATCCCAGTAAAGCGACTAAAAATCCATACACTGCTCATCTCTCTGTCCTTTCTTTTCTCTTTGATTGGCTGCAGGGCATTTGACATCAGGTCGTCAGGGTCGGCTACAGACGTGGTCAGGCTGCTGCAGAGGGTCATGATAATGTCCATATAGACTTCCCAGCACTCGCACAGGCAGTGAGGCGCTATGTTGAAAGTGTTCACTTGTTGGTGTGGAATGTTTGGCGGGCGAATTGAGTTCTTTTGAAGTGTGTGTATGTAAGTAAAAATAACCTGCTGGAGTCCAAGTGGGCGTGTCTGTTAGACACCACAGTGGCCTGGCAGCAGTGCACACTGGTCCCACCATGTGGCCTAGCAGCCAGGTGGCAGCACGAAGTGGCTCAGAGGAAAAGAATCATGGGAATCAGTTCAGATCCTAAAGGCATATTCTGAGCACAGCTATCTGCTGGAGATGCACATGAGCTTCGTCCACATCTGTTAAAAATATCACAGTGAGCGAGGCGAAATCTGTCAAACTACCAGAATTTATCTTAGCTGACAGTTTTTCATGCTTCAGATGGTTTAAATATTTTATTTCTACCTGAAAATGAGAATATCTCACGTTACAATTTGCACTCATTATTGAAGCTGTACTACACCAACACAAAATGACTAGTAATTTGAGCCAGTTAAGATCAATCTTTCCTTAGTCGTAATCAAATCTCACCAGACTCCAATCTGCAGCAGTTATCCTATCCTTCGTACAAATGAGAAAAGCTAAAATGCTATGGCCTAGCCTAGCGCCAAGTGGTGCAAACACATTGTTAGGATTTGTACTAGCACACGACTAACATGCTGTTAATTTGATTCATGCAAGGTGGTTACTGAAATGTAGCTTACACGCCAGATGCTAAGTTCTACCTTACATGTAGCAAAGCTTTACCCAGTATATGCAATTTTTTTTTTTAAATTAGTCACACAGGTAGAATTATTTATTAATACTGTATATCAGTGGTCCCCAACATTTTTTGCGCAACGGACTGGAGTCCGTGTCTGAAAATTCTTTCACGGACCGGCCTTTAGAGTATGTTAATTTTTCAAAATGAAACATCGTTCAGAATCAGATAATAAATAAAACAAAAATAATGCAAGTTATGCATCTTTCTCTGCGGCCTGGTACCAATTGACCCACGGACCAGTGCTGGCCCGCGGCCCAGGGGTTCGGGACCACTGCTGTACACTATCCTTCCAAACACTGAATATTTAGTGTTTTGCAAAAGATGGTTGGAACATGAAACTGAATTGGATGCCACAGGACTGGGCTTAGACTCAAATCTGTTCTTTAAAGTGATCATTTTTGTTTTTCTTTGTTTGAGATCCTTTTTACACATACAGTACTAACCACAGTGCATGTTGACATAGAGATGATCTCACAGTAAAAACATTGTTGCCATTATGGACAGGGTACAGTCTTCGCACTGGGAATTCATTATAAATTAGCTCTCCACAAAGTCTAAGTACTTTTTATTTTTCCTCTTTTCTCCTCCTTTCATCTTGTAGATCAGAATGTACCACCTCAAAAATGTGACATAACCACTAGTCTTGGATATTTTAAAAGTAAAGAGTGAAGTGAAAAATAAAATGCTGAAATTCTTAAGTGCAATTTCACTGCAGGCCAGCAGGGGCTCAGTATCAAAACACCTGCACTGTAAATGCCAGAGACTGGTCTGTCTTTGTGACAGGTATCTAATGACAAAGATGTCATTTATCTACAAAAATGTTAATGTTAATCTAGCTTTAGTCACTTGGTCAAACCGTGTTTAAACTTGTCCTCACGTTGGCGCTGTTGAAGTCAGAAAGGATTTCGCAGTACCTTATACGACCACATCCTTTAAGGCTTAGCTTCTTAAATATTGTAATAGCAGTAATTGTTGATCTTTGATACAGCACTTTGCTTTGCATTTAATTAAGTTACATGAAAGGAACTTGGTGCTGCACCGTTGACTTTTCCCTGATTAAAGTTCAGTCCGTATCAACAAAGCTCTACTTGTAGAACAAAGAATGACCAGCGGGCATGCACTCAGGTGTGTAAACGACACAAAGGTACTGTAAACGCAGGACTAATCCCTGGGCAGGAGCGAATGCTGAGGGCTGATGGGAAAGCTGCAGTGTTAGACAAACAGTGGCCTTGTATCCAGGTAACGCCGCTGGGAACGGAGGTGGACCAGAGCTGAGGAGGCCCTGGGCCGAGAAGGTGTCGTCAAGTTGGACGCCGTGATGAAAGGAGGCTTATTAACGTACGAGGTACATGCATGTTCACACCAAACATGCACCGACTCATGTGCTTTTTATTACTGCACGTGCAGAGACGCGGCTGGCACAAATGTGCACCGTCTAGAAAGAGAAAACTTCTCAAGTCATATCTAGATGTGGGTTTGGAAGAGAAGAGAGAATTCCCTGCAGGGCCATTGGTTTTGCAGCCGACTTTCACACTTTGTCATTAGAATCATCAACATGGCTCAAAAAGAACACAAAAAGACAGCCCTTCTCTGTTGTGTGTCTGTGTTTGTCTTTGTGTGTGTGTGTGTGGAGGGGGGGGGGGGGGGCGGGGGGAC
>NC_024320.1:14826787-14828105 GCF_000523025.1 Cynoglossus semilaevis
CCCTTCTTTTTTGTTGTTTTGTTTTTGTCTTTGTGTGTGTGTGTGTGGAAGGGGGGGGGGGTGCAGAGGGACAGTTGGCACACCCACTGGGCAATGCCCTGCAGTTTCTGGGAAGGGGTGGACCTGGAGTGTAGGTTCTGAATGTTAGACGCGAACATCTAAGTGTCTTTTCAGGCACCTTCACACAGATAAACGACCGTACACACACACATGCCCGTGCACGATATCATATGCATTTAAGTTAGGGAAATATTTTATAGGAACAGTATTTCTGGCCTTAGGAAGTATTACTTCTTCTGCTTACCCATGAAAATAACCCAGTCTTGAAACTTCTGCAAACGTATTCTTTAAGAAAAGTCTTTTGTTTTGCTAAATGAGAATTAAAATTGTAAATGAAAGTTTCTTTTAAAGTTACTCACAGTTACAAGTTTGATTCTTCTTGTCTCAGAATCTTTTGACTACTTTGCAGCATTATTATTATTCTTATTAGGGTTGATAGAAACAAACATTAAGACTATTGAGACTATTTGGGAATTGTCAGTAAAGCCTGGCAGTGTGACTATTCCATCGTCACTCGATCCTGTTCATTTCACATTCTGACACCTGCACAGACTTTAGTTTCTTGAGATGTTCTTAATGAAAACCTCAGGTTTTCTGATAAGAACTTTGTTTTTAACAGCTCTGGTTTTTGCCTCCCTCACTCGTCTGTCTGACCTTTCAGACAGAGCCGAACCTGGATTTAGTCCGTGACCTCAGATAGTGCAGGGCTCGGGGTTTTTAAGTCCTCCTGCACAATTAGGCTCATTCATGCTCTGATGTGCACGGACACACAAACAGAGAACAAAACACATGCACATGCGGACTGAGTGAGAGAGTGCTGCTGGGAGCTTATTGCGGCCTGTTAAGTAACTCTTGACATTTCACAGAGGTTCAGAGATGGTGCAGACATCAGACATCGCTGCGTCTGTCTGCGTATACAACACATTAGCGGTCAAGAGGTTGAAGAACGGTGTCACAGTTAATGCTCAGTACCATGTGACCCGAGAAGACAGCCTGCAGTCTGTTTAGGTCAAGGGTCAGGGGTCAGACGTCTCGGTTACAGCATCACGGGGCAGATCCTGTCCAACATTTCTCTGTTTCCATGGTGACTGTGGACAAGCACAGAGACTTTTCAGGTGCCTTGTTAAAAAGCGGCACTAACACCATTTCAACACCAACAACACCTTTGGCATCATCACTCGCTCCTTCAGCAGTGACGGAGGAAGGCGCCTGTCGTCAGCGCAAGGAAGTCGCTGCGACAACAGCAGCATTTGTCGGC
>NC_024320.1:14828354-14836002 GCF_000523025.1 Cynoglossus semilaevis
CTGCTGTCCACCAAAGATGGAGGCAAAGAAGAGGCAAGAAATGTCTAGTGTGTCTTTTTTCTGTTCATGTTTTTTTTTCTGGTATAAACATTGTCTTCATACAGTGTGTATGTTGACCATATCAAACAAAAGTAAAAGCAAATTAGTAAATGTTAAGTAAATGACCAACACTGTTTAAAGGAATATAAAGTTTAAAAAGTAAATCTCACCCTAAGACTAACCTCAGATTTTGCAAATAACATTATGAACATAGGAATCACAGTGAATAGCATGGACTTAAAACATGACTTTTATTTTGAAAGGCATCAGTTGAAATAAATTTCAAAAAATATTTTATTCTAACTATTAATGGAATGCAATTGTTTTGTTAGTAGTTATAAATTGATTCAAAAACTCAGACGTATTAACAGTTTGCTGTTAATGTGGCCTGTGTTTGTACTAGAGTTGACAATCAAGGTGTAAAAAAATTCAACTTTATTCCAATATTTTGGACAACATGACACAAGGCTTACTGTACATGACTTCATGTCTGCAAACAATGACTCACGACGTCTTGGTCTGTTAATGCCACATCCTTACCTGCTCTAACATTTACCTGTACAAGAGTGGCACACCTTTATACTGGTGATCTTATATGTTGTGAGATTTCTTTTTTTTACTTTTAATTTCTCAGAAAAACTCTAAACTCCAAGAGAACAATCCATGCTTTAGAAAAAGGGCAGCAGCTCTATCAGTTTGAGAGCTATTTTTGTGCTGGGATGGAAACATTCTGCTCCAAAGTGCAGCTTTTGTTGTAAAATGAGGGTGGTTCAGAAAATCTGAGCCCATGTTTTAGTGAAACAGCAGTAATAATAATAAGACCATGAAGATTAGGTAACATAGGGTCTCATGAATGACCACTCCAAGGAATTTCAAAGTTGACGTGTTTTATGGCCCTCCAGTGATTTTGCAATTTTTTGCCATGTCATTGTGCCAACCATACTGCCAAAACGTCAAACTCTGAAAAAACCCCTCCAAACTCTGACTGAGCTCCTGTGTTTCTGATCCTCTCACTGAGAAGAGCAGCCTCACCTTTTCTTCCCACCTTTCCTTTAACTCCTTTGTTGTCTTCATTTCTGTTTTCCCCCTCAGTTCAAGGTCATTTTGTCAGCTTGTCAGAGTGTGTCTGATGACATGCAGGAGTCCAAAGGTCACAGTGTTGGGGTAAAGAGGGGTCACGAGCTGCCGGGAAAACATGGTTGGACGGGGTGTTGCGGGACATCTCGGCGCTACGTCTTTTCACACATTCCTCTCCTCGTGCCACTTCCTGTCCATCATGACAGACGATGGGAATGTGGAGAAGACAAGAGTTGACGCTGTCATCATGGCAACAGATGTCAACACACTCGGAAGCATCACACAGAACTCTGCTGTGGAGAGCTGGAGCTGTGTTTGTGGACGACTTTAGATCCCTGATGGGGTTTTCTTTGGAAAGTTTGGAATTTGCCACATCGTCCCACGTGTGCCCCATGTTGGGTATGGTTGTTAAGAAAAACGTCCAGTTTCCAGCTGACAACAGTTTCTCAGAAAGTAAAAAACATGGCAACAATGAGGAATGTCCTGTTCGGAGAGGAGGTGAATGGAGAATTCTTCTTCCTGGTTTCATCATCTCTGTTGTTCTGTCATTGGGCCTCACTCTTGTTGTCTACTTTTTGCTGTTCCCTCTGTGTGGATGTCAGCTTTACCGCCTAAATCTTCAAATAATGCAGAAAAACATGACAGAAAAAAGTATTTGTTGAGTGTCGAGTATGGCTTTCATTCCATTCCAGTTTTTCATCATCTGTTGATCAGGGACTAAAGGAGTTCCGAAAGACGAGGATTGGAGTTGTGAGTAGATGAAAGCAGGAACGAGGAAGAAATATGGGGGGACGTGTTCATCAGTCTCAGCCTCCGTGATCAGATGGCCCACGAGGGTAAACCCCATCAAACAATGACCCCTGTGTGTGTGTGTGTGTGTGTGTGTGTGTGTATCATCTCAGATAAGGCCGCAGTGCTCTCCGTTTCTTCTCGTCTCCTCTCCTCCTCATGTCCCCTTGTTTGCCGCTTCCTTACTCCCCTCTCTCTGTTCTCTTTGTCCCCGGTGTTCAGAGGCCCCGGTCGAGATGAAAGCCCAGGCAGATAAGGGCAGGTAGGAGAGTGCAGGAAGGGAAAAAACAGCAGAGAGGGAAGTGATAAGACAGGACAACAATAAGGCCTTTGATGGCCTGTGAGCTGCCATGTGCATACATGTGCATGTGTGTACAGTGTCTGCAGCCACAGGCTCTGCAGTGATGTCAACTATCCTATATTTTGTAAACAGACGATTTTGTCTCTTCTTTCAATTCTCACATTTTTAAAGGGTTTGTGGCAGATAGACAATTATGAGGTAGAAAGAAAAGCATAAAAAGGTTTGTTACTGTAGAATGTAAGCTTTGACTATAGTCAACAAAAGTCATGTTGACTGTAATTTTCTGTGAATGTAAGCCTGCTTAAAATTCTTTTAATGTTACATTTTTTAGACACATACAGTTTTTCTAACAGAGAGTAATTGTTAGCAAGTGTTAGTTTGTCAAAAGTGGCTAATTTATACCAAAGCTTTGGTGAAAACTACTAAAGTCATAAACACACCTTTAAAAGTTAGTTTTTATGGGCACCATTACTACACTTCAAACCTAATGTAATAGGTAAAGAATAACAATAATAAGCAACATTATCTAACCTGACAACTATCTAGCTAAAGATATCATAAATACAATTTAGCATCCTTTCTTAGCGTCCTTGTCACAAAGGTTTTAACAAGTACTAGTTTGGATACATTTTTATTTTATTCTAAAAAGAGTCATCTTTAACTGCACAAAATGTTTAGTTTACAGACCCTAACCCTGCTGTCTTCTCCTGGGAGTAGATCCAGCCCCTTCCCCAGCTTCTTCCTATTTCTCCTTTAGTTTCTTTCCTCCAGTTAAATCAGCACTTACTCACTTTATTAAGCCATAAGTATTCTTTAGCTCTAATGACCTTGTACAAGATCCCTGCTAACTCATTCACTCACTCACTCACTCCTGGTACTTCCATTTTCCCAGTTTTCCCTCTTGTGTCCACACTGTTAGCGGTTTTCCAATCCGGTCCTGCTTTAGTCATTACATCTTTAAACTCACTTAAACTCAAACCCAGGCTCAAACTTACACCTGCTCTCACTCTGCTCTGACATGAGCCTGTGGCAACTCTGCCCGGTGAGAGACCCAGCTTTAATTTGATTCACACAGGAGTGAAAAAGAAGCGAATGTGTTCATGTGTAGGAGGAAGAGAAGGTGCGGGATTCACAGAGCTCGGCAGCTGCTGGGCAAACGTTTGAGGGGAAAAAAAAGAATCAAACAAGTGAGCAGGTGGTTTGTTCTGAGGGCATTTAATTGGCAGATGATTCAGACCACGGAGATGGTGATGTGAACATCCCTCCGTCTGGTTTTGTCTGAAGAAGACAATGGCATTTCTATGCCCATGTGTGTAGACATTCCTGAGGATATGGAGACTAAGCCGCCTCAGGGTTTAATCTCAGAGATGAGGAAAGCATTTGAAAGATCTTTACAACAAAGTTAAATGTGTGCACATTTAAAGATGTAGTTGAATTTGATGTCTTATTTAGAAAAAGGGTTCAATGTGGCCTCTATAAATACTGCTTTTTGTTCTATTTTGACTTTAGTGTCAGTGAATAAAGACAGAGAGGAATCCCACACACTCAGTGCAAAGGCAAGGCAAGGCCTCTGGACCAGATTTTCACCCTTGGCTGCCCTACTTCCAGGGGAAAGAGCTCCCTTTTGCCCCCTGCCGTTTGCAAAACTGTACATCCTTATCAAAATTAAATACCCTGCAGTTTCTGCCTATGGCCTGCAGGAGGCAGTGTGGGCAAACGGAAGCTGCAGGACGGTGGGAGTCGGTGTTTAGTGTGTGACCAGCAGGTAGCGCTCGCTGCCAAAAAGTTTAAAGTGCTATATGTACTGGCAGTGAGAGTCATGGAAGATGTGAGGGAGAAAATCCAGAAATGACTGATAAAAAGCTATTTTTGCGTCTTTTTGATTTTATGACAACGTGTGTTACCGTGGGCAGAGATATTTCCACCTACCATGAAATCCACATCAATAACAAATGAATTAAATACAAACATTTAGATTCACACAACAAATATAATATACAAAGAAAAGCTAGCTGTCAATCAAATTAGTGATTTATTTTAATTCAGACTTATTTCTTTCTTTTCATATGCAGTCTGACTAATTAACTAACTACAGATGATTTTTTTTTTTTTGCTTCTAAGTGCATCACTGCATCTGACATTTTCACACCACATTGTTTCCATTGTTCCATTAATCAGTAACACTAGAATTTTAAACTTGGACTTTGCTGAAATTTTTTTTTCTCTCTTTTCTGTAACACAAAGTTAACAAATAAGACAGTACCAGACCAGCAGCTCTGTCTGATCTGAAATTCTTATGTATTTTTTCTTGTATATCGGAGCTCAAAATAGGATTAAACAATAGAGTGGACCTAGTTTGAAGAGATTCTTGACTGGAGTTAATTAACACTACTCTATATGACCACAAAAGAAAAACCTGAATCTACCACTGGCTCGACTTCTGTGGGTGCATTCAAAGTTTGACCTTTGCTGCGTTCATTAAACAAGTGCTCTTATCTTTTCTGCACTTGCTCTGCTCCTCATCTGTCTATTTTCCCACCATGTCTGTCGTTCCTGATCATTCTCAGCCGCACTTCTACAAACTCTGTGACCTCCTATTCCTGCAGAGCCAGCCATTCTTCCTGTGTGAACTCTTCTTTTCTCCTTTTATTATCAGCGCCTCTTCCTCCCCTCACATCTTCTGCAGCCTCTGCTTTAACTCTGACTTTGTCTTTGTCTGAAAGCTTCATTCCTAAAATAAGCAGTCTGTCCAAACAAAGTGTTATAATTCAACTTTAAATGTCTCATCCACAATTTCCAACACAAAGAAACTCCCTCAGAGATAAACAACAGAATCAGCAAAAATGCACTTTCTTAAGAATTTGTCAGACCAGGAAGTCTAAACCTGAACACTGCATCCAAATTAAAGCATGGTATTTAATTTAATCGATGCATCATGAAGTGCTGTGTAAGTGTGTGTGACTCAGTCAGCAACATACGACGCTAACACATTCCCAGTTTGGCTGATCTGCTGACTGCTGCACTACGTGATTACTGCACTGAGTTGGTATAAGACACAGGGTTTTTTAATGGGATTTATTTACAGAATTCACAAGTTCACTCAGGGTATCAGGACTCCTGCCCGATCATCATGGACTTGGAAGACAAGAAGAAAACAGTCATGTTTAGAAAGGTTGCAACAAATTGCATTACAAACTGTAGTTTTGTGATTTACTAAAATCTGTCTTTTGATAATTCATTCACACATGAATTTTTTGGTACTTTTTTTTGCTTCCTTTTTGGCCAAACTCAGCTTTCATAAAGGTAAACAAACTGTATTTATTAAAAAAGTTAAAACATTTTCAATCAATCAGTCTCAATACAACATATTTTCAGAACTTGATTTTTCTAGCTGTAAAATTAGTAAAAATAAAAAGGTTATTTTCTGCAAATTGTAATAAGCTCTACTGACCATGAATAAGTTGGTCCTAACACTAAGTTGTTAACAGTACTTTTTGGTATGACTAAGTCCACAAAAAAAAACCAAAACAAACATCTAGAAAGATGCATCACTTCCCTTTGCACTACGTCATCTGTTGTTATTAACCTCTGCCTTGTCTCGGCTGCTGACTCCCCCCGCAGGCCGCTTTAAAGACTGTGACATTTTATTTCTAGCCAACAATGTCGCAGGGATTCATGAAAGCTTGTCTTTGTGCATCGTGATGACCGTTTGGAGACGCCACAGCTTAGGGCTTCGGAATAATCATCTCCGCTGTTCATTGTGGTGACGTAGGTTGTAGAGAAGACTATTGTTGTGGTGCAAAGAGGCACGGTGACAAGTACTCCTCAGTCTGAAGGTCCAGCAAATGTGTGCTGTGACAGACGCCTCTGGATATTCATCATTTCTATTATAGTCTGTCAGGGGTAACTATGGCAGTGTCTCTTCCCTCTTCCCCTGGAGAAACGGTGACATAATGGGAATTCCCGCCATGCCAGATGAGGATGAGCTAACACTGACATCACTGTGTACTGATGAACCACAGGAGGATGAGCGAAACTCCTGCTGGGTTTTCATGGTGCTGCCAGTGTGCCAGTGTAGGAGCATCATCTCTGAGTTCATGTTTAAACCATGTCCACCTTTTTTTCCCTCCCTGGGAGATGTTCATTTCTAACCCTTTTCTAACTTCACATATTATCCTCAACAACTTGCAGCGTCCAGCTCAGCCTTCTGCCTCTCAGAGTTTGTCAGTCTCTCTTAACCATCTCTCATCTTCCTCCAGACTCGGTTCTCTGTCACAACTACAGTCTGAGGAGCCTCCTGTCTGACCTCACCTGTCACCCTTTCGCAACCTTTACACACAAGGCAGTGTTGAGAACTGATTTCAGATGCAACCCCACTTCTTCATTTGAACCCATCTGTCACTCTGATGGCACCACTGTTTCGTTGCCTCATTCCCTGTCTTGACACACCCTTGTGTATGTTCAGTCACTCCTTCAATCCTTGCACACTATCGCAGTTTCTTGGCACCTCATCACGAGCTTTTTACAAAACGTTGTGCAGCTCATTTCAATCAAATTCAAAATGAATCCATCTACATTCTTACATTCATGTACCTGCACATTCCCTCACACTATTTCCAAGAGACTTGCGATCCTCAGACATAAACATCCCTACTTGCATGCAGACACACACACGCAAACACATGCTGGGGTAAGAAAGAGCAGCAGTGTGAGGAGTGGTATAGAGGGCAGCAGCTGCAAAAACAAGCAGTAAGTGATGTCAGGGCAGCTAGGGACTCTGGCTAGGGGGCCTGCTTTAAAGAGTTTATGGTCACTTTAAGAGAGGGCTGTTGGTGTGCATGTGAGAGAAGTGTGTGTGTGTCTGTGTGTCAGACACAAAATGGCAACTCTATGGTAAAGTGAGATGAATCTTTCCAGACGTGAGGAAAAAAAAAAGCAAAGTCAAACACGGGAGGTGAGGAGAGGTATTTCCAGGTAAATTCCCAGCATTGCAATCATCACTTTGGCCTCCAGACAGATCCCAAGTTCTGCAGGTGCAAAGTTACAACCTTTCCGTCCTCCTCCATCCTGCCCCTTTCTCTTGCACATTCCTTGTCTCCCTCTCCGGCCCTTCAACCTCCCTGTGCAGGAAAACACAGCGGAGGGCAGCGGAGGGCAGAGTGCCAGATGTGCCAAGTTACAGCAGCGCAGTCTGGATCAAAGAGCAGGAGATCCAGGAGGGACCGTCGACTGTGTGTGTGTGTGTGTGTGCTTGTGCTTGTGTGTTTGTGCTTGTGTGTGTCCAGAAAAACAGACGAGAGTTTCTTTTTTTTAGAAAGAACTGAGCACACACAGGCAGCCATATGACGTTCTCATTCTTACTCATATGGTACAAAAACGCAGACAACAAATGGAAACTTTTTGACGTTTTCCCGGATTCTATTTAAACAAACCTTCTATGAT
>NC_024320.1:14836039-14924274 GCF_000523025.1 Cynoglossus semilaevis
GACATTTTACATCCAATTACAACAATGTTAATGATTTCCCAATAATTCCAGACTGAGGCCTGGTTTTGACCCAGACTGACTGAGAAATTTTGGAAGACTGTGCCGTTCTCTAAAGCAGTGTTTTCCAACCTTTTTTGACCCATGGCACATGTTATATATTGGCAAAATCCCCCAGCACACCAGCAAACAAAAATGTCACCAAAAGTATACTGTATGCAATGAAATACAATGATCTTATAGTTTAAATTTACTCACATCCTACTTACTTACTTAATCAGTACTAAACCATGATCTGTTTAGTTAAACAGATCACACATGAAAATCTCCTTCAACATCTGAGTGTTTTTGGATTTTGTTTTTATAGCTTCTTCTACCACCAAGGTGAAAAGTATCATTCTGCCTTGATGGATGAAAACAAATTATATATATATACAGTATATTTGCAGTTAATAAACAATTGATTAACATTAACATATGAAGAGACAGTCAAGTATTAATTAATAGTTAGGAATTAGATTATGAGTCCTTGTGTCTTTAGTTGGTCATTGGGAAAAACCAAGGTTACAAACCTGTTACTGTCTTGA
The DNA here is from genome assembly GCF_000523025.1 of Cynoglossus semilaevis. NCBI lineage: Eukaryota > Metazoa > Chordata > Actinopteri > Pleuronectiformes > Cynoglossidae > Cynoglossus > Cynoglossus semilaevis. Next base: position 14,836,624 of record NC_024320.1, read on the forward strand.
CCTAAGTCCATGACAAAATATGTGTAATGTTTGCTGAGGAAATTATAGGAGATATGGTAAATTCCTTTCTCTGTAGGGTCAGTAGAAAACCAGAAGTTTTTTTAGATGATTGTTTCATATCTCATATTTTTGTAGTTTGGGTTTATGGTATCGCACATTTGTAGAGAATGACGTTCTTGGTGCAAAATTCCAAAACGTCACTGGCTTATTTTAGGCAAATACAGAGTTACACATTTTCATTAGCTTGTATCACTTTTAATAAACATTACAGGCATAAATCCTGCCTGTACAGGATACAGTAATTATCCCAGTTTTCCAAATGCCCATTCCCACTTTAACATCTCCTCACTTAGGGAAGTCTCTCGGCATCATCTGTGATATGGTTTCTTCTCGCATCCATACTCACACACATGGCCCACTCATGAGACCTGAGCAGTTGACCCCCTGACCTTAACTAGAAATTGGGCGGACATTTTCTGGTTCACCTTGACAGAAATACTACCCAGCAGTCACCTCTTCCCCACCCCTGATGGCTATACAATAAACGTCAAAACAAATCATCCTGCCTTACTCTCTGTGCGTGACGGTCAGGAAACACGTCCGCAACTTAAGAACCTGTCGTGACTTGATGAAGACACTAAATGAGCTAAATGCCCTTTCAGGTATTTGCACTCTTCTCATTTTTGTCGGATCTGCCTCAGGTTACTTCTCTTTCCAGGTTTTGTTTCATAGCCGCGCATGCATTTCATTATTCACATCACAGCTGACATCAGTTAAGACATTCTTTATGAGTTGAGGCAGATTGAATGTGCGGCAGGTTGACAACCGATACCCTCCCAAAAATGTGTCAATACTGGAAGAAAACATGTCACAGGAGACAGGCAGCAGCCAAATGAGCATAGTTACAGAGGAGCACGCAAATATTTACTGTACCTACAGATGAAAACTCCAACACACAATAACAGATTTTACAATTTTTTTAAATGTTTCTCAGGGGTGTCTCATGGCATCAGTGTGAAAAACAAATAGTGTTTTGGAACTTATTATATGTTCTGCAAATGAAATATCCTCACATTAATACAAAATAATGTGGTTGTTAAGATCATTTAAAATGAAATGAGATACTAATGCTCCACATGGTGTTATTTCAACTTAATTACTTTGTTTTTGAATATCTTCTTACTCTGTTTTCGGGGTCACAGTAGGAGCAGAAGCCAACTCTGGCAGGTGAGGAAGGGCTTGATACATCCTGGACAATTATCCAGTTCACATTAAGATCTGCACCCTGTATGTTGTTCGACTGTGGGAGGAAACCCACCCACACAGAAGGAAACTCCATAGAGAAGTCCAACCCTCAGAAACTCGACCCAGCCACCGTGCTGATGGTTCATTCCTGATAAATCCTTGTTCTTGTTCCATGAGACTTTGAAACAGTCTGAACCTTCTCTGTTCTTTACTTCTCCATCCTTGCTGTCAATGTCCTAGTTATTTAGAGATGGACTTGTGAATTGAAGGTTGTCGCTGATCAAATCACTTGACCTGATTGCAGAGGATCGTTGGTTTGATTCTCCCTGTGTTTTCTACCTGTACTCCAAGTAATTCCCACAATCCAAGACCATATTGATTAGAAGATTGTGTTACTTGGACACTGTGAACTGACCGAAAGAATGTGAGCTTGTGAATGGTTGTTTGTCCCTTTGTGATGGACTGGAGAACTCACGGTGTACCTCACCCTCACCCATTGACTGCTGGGTTTGACTCCAGCCACCCTCTTTACCTCCGCAACTTTTGTTGGGAGTGTGGGATGACGAAAAGGTGTTTCAGAGAAGATGGTTTGAGAGCAATAAAGGAGTTTAGTTTAACTAGAGTTACTGCAGTTGCGTTTCATAGCACTGAGGCATCTGACTGGTCTGTCTCCGGGGCATTGCAGTATGATATTAAGTTAATATCGGGCTGATACTATCGGTCGGGCGATATTATCGGACATCCCTAGTCTAGTAGTTAAGCACTTTAAAAAAGAAAATCACATGGTTGTACCACCTGAATAACATCTAGAAACTCAGACCAGGGTACATCACAGAACATCCATTGTGTCTGGTGAGGCACAAGAGAAAGTGTTAAACATACCCTGCTATGTATAACAGTACTGTACCTCGAAAGGGCAATGAACACTCTGTCTCCTACTGCATTGTTCCGTCTTTGTCTGCAGCAGCTGCTCCCTCCGTGTACATGGTTGTCAGATTTTTTGTCCAGAAACATGAATTATGATATTTGGAGATCAGCCAGTATAAACGTCCAGCATGGGAATTTGCTGCTTATGGGGCTGGTCACACTGGATTTGTAAGATCTATGTTCACTCACACACACTTGTCTCCAGCTGTTGCCTTGATCATATTTTCACTCTCTGACTGTCACATGGGTCAAAGAATAATGAACTGGGGCTGCAGTTAAAATACACTGTGGTAAAGACATGCATAGAAATTATATTGAGACAGAAAAATATACCATGCATTCTGTTTCTATTTTCCCATCATGTCAGTATGACTGTCCCGTACAGAAGGTTGTGATTACAGTAGATGACAGGCCAGTCGTGACCAATCAGCCACAAGCATTCTTGTACATTAAGGGCTTTAGTACTTGTGAATATGGTACCATCTGTTGGTGGAAAAAGTGCTGCGGAAGCGAAAAACTAAACCCGCAAAAGTGGTTGATGTGGTCAGTAAAGTTTGTAGCTCCACCTTGTTTGCCCCAGTCACTAAGAGAGAATTGTTGCCCTACATCCGGATGTTTTGTTTTGATTTGGCTGTAGAATATCAATTTTTCATCTGTGAGGGCACAGCTGGAGAGTGGTGCAGCTGTGACTTGAGCAAGATGTGAGGATTTTCTTAAAAACAGAGAGGGTTGAACATAGAAGAAGGAGAATAACGGATGGAAGGGGAACATTTTTACTTTGAGATGACTGGCTTTTGTGGTTTGACCCGTGTTTGACTCCCACTCAAAGACTGGGATTTTTTTTCTCTTTTTGGAAAAGCAAAATGAGCTCAATCCGGTAAATCTACTGTAATACCCAAGAAAATGATACAAAGGAAAAATTCTCTGGCTGCCCTTAAGTTAATGGGTTGAATACGGAAGACATGTTTGGCTGAGTGTGTCTCTATATTGATAGTAAAGTTGATTCTTTTTTCTTCTTAAATTCTGGTTCACAAATGTTACTGGCATTTGTTAAGCACTTCATGACATGTCTTAGATAGGCTTAATAAATTAAAGGCTTCTGATTTTAAGGGGAGGTGAATCAATGCACTCTTGAACAGTGTGTGTTTCTTCAAAAACAGCTTGAACAGAACTCTGGTCTTATTATAATTCTTTGCTGAGCCATTTAAACTTCCAGGTGTCGGTGGTTTTCTGCGGAGTTTTGACTGTTCTTCATCCATTTTAATGACTGACCTACTTAAAAGTGATGATCATCAACTCTTTGATGACACTGAGTAACCAGACACCTGTTTAATGCTAAATCCTGGTGAGTGCTTAAAAAACCTCTACATTATTGCAAGCGTACGTACATCAACAATTGATGCTAAGCTTAGTAAAAGTATTACATTGTAATCTTGTGTACAAAAAATTATAAATACAAATTTAGCAACAACCTCTGTACAGCATGTTGGAATAGAAACATAATTCTCCTGCCATACTTGTGCCAGGAAAAAGGCATAACCTTTTTTTGTCCTGTTGGGTTCCTTTTTTTTTCAACTGAACAAAATTGGGAACTGAAGAGGAACTGACTGAGCAAATCAGGATGACAGTAATGTTGTAGCGACTCTGCCGAGAAACAACCTGCTGAGCTCCAAACATCTGCAGTTTGTCATCACACATCAACCAACAGACTCACACACTACACATCTCTGCAGAAAACAAGCGTACACAAACATAACCCACAGCCGTCTGAGAACTCCATCTTTTACACCTTGTTTTTTCAACAGCCGAGTTTTCTTTTCCTAGTCGTTCTGAGGAGGCGGTGTGACTAAAAGTTCTGTCTCATTTTCACCTCCATGACTGATGTCTTTAACAGGACACGAATAGGATTACGGGATAAATGTAGCCACTGCAGGAACTGATGAGTACATCTCTGACAGATTGTTTAGCAGGAAGCTATGTCACCAAAAAAACACAGAGACATTTTCAAATTTTCCCAAAGCCGGGGATGGATGGATTCCCAAAAGAAACTGATTTGTGTCTATGAAAAATATTAGTGATGATCGTTGTAATCCACTGGATTAAACTGAGTCGCCTAGGAATGATCCGACAGGACATTCACGAATGAGTTGTTTGTGTTGGGACGAAGGAGGTTGATGACATATGAGAGACTAATGGGTTGTTATGGGGGGGAAAACACACACATACAGTATATACGATGTGTGTGTGTGTGTGCGTGTGTGTGTTTGTGTGCGTGTGCACCTTTGAAGATGGTTTAAGTCATCAGGAAAACTTTACAGCCTAGTGGAAAATATGACTGCTGATGTTTGTGTGCAAGTACTGTGCGTGTGTGTTGTGTAGTTGCATGCCTGCATATAAATCTTCATCCATGTCACGTTTGTTTTTTATAACTGTTTATGCCAAATAAGTCAGAACCCCGGCACAGGTCTTTGGCTTTTTATGGCTCTTTTTTCTTACAGAATGTTCTGCTGTGGACACTGCTGTATGTGGATTGTGATTTTTTTTTTACAGTATAAGAGAAATGTATGTGGCCACGTAACACCCTGGAAGAATTGGCAAAAGGACATTCTTTGAGCAGATTAGGTCAAGTAATTTAACTAAATGGAAAATAAAGTATTAATATATGATCCTGTTTAGATCAAAATCCCAATTGTCAGATGTTCTTATACCAATGTGTCCTTGGGACAGTTGCTAAATGTCATGTTGCTTATGGCAGCTTCACACACCATGTGTGAGGTGGTTTTAAGGATATGTGATAATGGACACTAAGCTGAGACACACAGCCTTTTTGTCTTTCAACATTACAGAACAATCACATTCCTCACTCATGTTTTACCTTGGTACGCGTCCTCGTTAGTCACAGTGGACAAATACAGAGTGATAGTCACAGGAGACAGCTGGACAAAGAGGCCGTATAGCTAAATGGGTTGCATTGATGAAAATGAGTTGGACTCTAGAGCAAATTAGGTGCAGTTAAATCTTTATGTGAAACTGAATAATGTGGGGGAAAATGGCTAACATTAGCTATATTCTTACATTTTGGAATGTTTTTGTTTCCTGATTAACTATAATTAAATCTTACATTAAATTAGATAATATAACTTTTAAAAGTTGTATTTAGAGCTGTTGTCGTTATTTGAGGTAATACGTCTTATTTGGAAAACAATACAAAGTTAGCTTCCAGCTACAAAATCTACAAAGTAGCATTGTGTTCTACGTAGCAGCTAAATAGCAAGTGGCATGCTAAATAACATCTTTGTAGCAGTAATGCTGATTGGATAGCTAACAGCCTGGGAAAGTGCCACGAAAGACACAATGAAAATGAGAGAAAGTTAATATTCCTAGCTTTCTTTTCAATACATTTTGTCTGTTTGTTTATGAAGTTGTGAATCTTAACTAAATGAAGATAATGAGCCTCACACTAATGTTCATTATCGTTGAGTCATTAAGAGAATGACTTCATGTTTTCTAATTTGTTTTTGTTTAGATCCAACTTGAACCAGGCCAATTTGCTGCCAGGAAATAACCACACTCTCAGCCTGTCCTGCCCACACTGCTTCCATCGTACTAAACGACTTGCCAGGAAGTGAGTTGGATAAATCCAGAAGGTGAGATGATTTACCAAAAACAACCAACACTTCACTCAAATGAACCTTTCGTCACACAGTGTTTTTACAGCATCTTTTAAGCATTTCCCTGCAGTGGAAATTAGTGGAGTTGACAAAACAATGTGATGTGAATATAAGCCTTTTAAATACAAAAAGAAAACACTTGATGGTTTCACATGTTTTAGGTTTTAAAACCAGGTCAACGCATTTGAGAGTTGGTAGAATGAATAAAACTTAACTTTGGCACTTAAGACCAAAAAGTGCTAATATTGCAAACAGAGCTACATTTTTATATGATATGGTGTCTTTTACCAAATTACCTATGGACTGGTACTGGTCCTCGGACCGGGGGTTGGGGACCCCTGATCTATACAGTCCTCCATTTTCAACCGGCCCTTCAAGGGGAACGGTATTGCTGATGTGGCCCCCGGTGAAAATTAGTTTGACACCCCTGATCTACATGAACAGCTTTACATTAGTTTTTAAAAAGTGTCTGTATATATTACACAGTTATATCCCTTGCTACATGAAGCACTAAAATATAAAATGAGTGTGTGAAGTTTTGATTGGGTAGTAGTGAGAGAGGGAGAAGGAGAGAGAGAGGGAGAGAGCCTCTTTGGGTTTTTTGTTTCTTTGTCACTTAACAAGTAGTCATATGTCATTGTTTCTGTGGAACACAGTGCTCCAGTCCACGGTGCACACGTGTAATTCAAGAGAAACAAATAATGGACAGGAATGCTTTTACGAGCATAACTAAGCTAATGTGAAACACATGCTAGCTGTAGCTTAGCATAGACCTGTGATTTTTATGGAGGAGATTTAATGTAATTAGAGCAAGACCGCAGCGGAAATGAATATATGTTTTTTCCAACTGGACCCAGAGCAGTGACATGACATCATGACATGACATCTGTATGTGATGCAGGTTTTATTGGTAGTTTATTTTAACGTAGTTGCAACGAGTCTGGCCTGTGTCTGTCAGTGTGGAGCTGCAGTCTGGAGCCAGGATCTGCTGTACACACACACATCTACATACAGGACCGACAGTAGGTCAGTAGGACATTGCTCACTGTGTGCATTTGTGCGTCTGGTGTTTGGTTCCATTTTAATCTATACCTCAGCTGCCAATCTGACATCCACCAGGATGCATAGAATGGATGACTGCACTTTTGGCACAGGTTTAACGTGATGTGTTTTTTTTTTTTTTTTCAAGTTAAAATGTTCAACACATATATTATTAAACTCCCTGACCTCTTTTTAGAATACATTTATCTACTCACATTTTCTATTGTTGACATTCCCGGCATTTTAGATCATTCAAAAGACTGTTTGTAACATTGCACATAGCCACATTAACTCAGAAGGGGTTGGGAAGAAGCAGTCTGGTCCATTATTATTATTATTATTATTATTATTGCATGGAGGTTTGTTTGTTTTTTTTCTTTGCATGATTTCATAATGAAACTTGGTTTAAAAACACTACTCTACCGTTGTTATTTTCATGCCAAAGATCTCGAGGAAGAATGAAGGAGGTTTTTATGTGCAGAAACCAGCAACTGTGGTGGTGTGACAGTAAATCATCAATTCAATGTGTTGTTTGACTGGTATACTTGAGGATGTACAAACTTTTCCTGATCTAGGGTTTGTGTGATGGAATGCATTTGTTCTGGTGTAACCAAACCACTGGGTTAGAACCAGTGCTTCTCTGTTGGTCAGTTGTCAAAGGGAAGAAAACTACACCTCTCGTTTGCTTCTTCAGAAGTGAAGTGGCTGAGAGAGGGGGAAAATAATGATTTCTTCCATTCAGACTTATTTTGAGTTTTACTTTTATCCACTTTATATGAATTTAATTTCAGTTACATCAGTTACAGTTGATTTGTTGTGATTTTTGTTGCACCTTGAAGACCATTCTGTGGAAATACTGCCGTACATGCTGTAAATGTGTTTTCATTTTCCAAATACAATTGTTCATCCATATATTACTGCAGTGCACTGTAGACAATATAAGCGCATTATACTTAGTGGGAACCCCTGCTGCTCTAATTAGCATGTTATGGCACACCACGTCCAAAGAAGCCTCTCAGGTATTTTCACATTCCACATTAAGTATCACATACAGTATATCTTGGCAGACTCTTTGACATTTGAGGCTCCCGCAGCAAATCAGCGAGTAAACCTGCTCCCACTGCAGCCGGCCCTTGTTTTCACCTGGCAACTCTTCACTGTATTAACTTACAGATCGGCAGGATCACGTTTTTCCACACGTTTTTTTTTCTTTGTTATATGCTACAGCGACGTATCACATGCTGACCTGTGGTGTATTGTAGTGTGGTCACGCCGACTGAATGCCACATGTCTGGGAAAATAAAGGAGATGTGTGGGAGGAAATGTGACGTTCTGGAATCAGCGTCTTCAGTAGACAACAAATTCCCTTTATGTCATCCCTTAAATTGATGCAGCGTATTTGCATCTACAGTGAAGGAAGGTCAGGAAGGTCGGCCAAAAATAATGGCCTGTCTTACTGGAAAAAAAATCATCTGCTGCTTATTAACGGCTTCTGCAGAAAGCGAACATCACACAGTGCAACAGAGGAAGCTGAAGCTAGGATGATCATAAATCTTTGCAGCACAAAAACGATAGATGCTGACAAAGAGCTCTAAAAAAAAACTCCCTGCCGCTCGTGCGCATGGCTTCTCTCAGTTTGTGACATAAAGTGGCCCCAGTTCAAATTCTCACTGAGTCGTGAAAACTTCGTCTTTATCAGATCCTGTCCATCTGCAAACTTCCATCGTCTGTGCTTCAACTTATTTTGCTGTTTTTATGAATCACATGTGTGCCCCGGGATATAAACATCCTACATGTGCAACTGTTTTATGTGTTCATGTGCGTGGATGTTTATTTAAACACAACTCCACATATAGAGAGTATATTTTTAATGTTGTTATGGACATGAAATGATGCATAGAGCCACAGGATGAGTTCCAGGAAGCAGCAGAAAGACCCAGTCACTCAAGGTTAGCTGAATGTGGAAGATATTTGTTCAACTTTTATCTTAGTGCCAATCTTAAGAAGTCAGGCAGAGCAAAGCTGAAGCTTCAGAATTTAATAAGAATTTTCTCTTTCACTCTTCCTCTCGGTGATGGTTCAGTTTATCTTTACAGTTTGTCTGTACTTGACACCAAAGGTTTTGGTGTCAGGTACAGACACACAGTTACTGCAGACCCCTGACCCTGAACGCTGTCAGTGCCAGGAACCAGCCTAAGAGTGGGATTCTCTATAATACCCAACTGATTGATTGTTCAAATTTAGAATCTGATTTTTTGTTTTGTTTTTACCAACACCAGGCATAATGACACCATATGTTCCTTTAACATCCCATTTTAGGCCTCTGCATCAGGGAAGCATTCACATACTGTGTATTGAGATTGACTTGTCTCTTAAAGATCCCTAAAAGAACCCTCTCCAAATTTCATACAGTAAATCACACAGATTTTTTGTATTTTTTTTATAGACTTCAAAAAATAGGATTTTCTGTTTTTTTTAAGATGTTCCAAACTTGAACAAAACACATTTTCATTAGAAGATGATAAGGAGAAACCTGTGTCTGTCTTCGAGTCAGTGAGCAGTATTTTTTTAATAGAGATTCCTTCTAAATCCCAGGTCTACCTCAGTTGACCTTCTGTCCAGGCGAAAGACATCGTAGTGACAAGTCAATTCTTAGCTGGACCAGTTTGGCCAAAGGAGAAGTTATCGTAGGAAATAAGAGGATGAGACACTATAAAACTTTCTGACTCTGCCTGCATTCTTTCCCCATGGTGTTTTGTCTTTTTTCCATACTCGTCCTCCTCTTTCTCATCTCTCTAAATCAAAACCAAAACCACAAACACATATCTGAGGCAGCTGATCAAAGGGGAACAAACCAAGGTGGCCCAAACAAACCATGACTTTTTTTATTTAATATAACACCAGGCAGTAAATCACAAAGTTTCTGAGGCAGTGGAAGAAAAGCCTGTGCCTCTGTGACACTTTTATGTTAGAGTCTGATTAACGGAGTCGTGTAAACACAATTCAGTTCAGCATCTTTTATCAAAGTGTCACAAGAAAGTTGTTTGGCACAAAGTTAAGTCCATGTGCAGAACAGTCTGTTCCTCAACCTTTTATCACATGCGGCCCATAGGAGTGTGACTGCGCTGCATGGCCGTGCGGCAGCTGTTTGACTTGCAGACACTTCTCTCCTCAGAGACATGTCTGTGTGTGAGACAGCAGAGCTGGTTAAAGTCAGTCCTCATTGACCCGCGCTCTGTGTCTGGGGTTTTACACACGGTCTCATGTTACTGTAGAGATGTAGTTGAGCTGACAGCCTTTATGTACACTGTAAATATGTTACTGTGCAGACAGTGGTTGCAATGTGGGCAGAAATAGCTCAAGTACTTAACACTGGATGTCCAAGTATTCCTTACAGTCACCAGATTTATTACAGTGTCGTAGTGTCTGAGGCACAGTCACGTGTACTGATGGTTTAGAGGATACATCCACATAACATGCCCTGCTAAAGTCTTCATGTGATGCATCTGGATCTGATTGTGTGCAGCTGATTTGACCTGTTTGTTTTACTTTCCATCTATCACATACACACACACACACACACACACACAAGTATGTGCCCACTAAAAACCCACTCCTCTTGTTCTCTTCACTCCATTTTTATTTGCTGGGATGTTTTTTAATGTACAAATGTAGTGTAATGTTCTGGGTCAAAAATCGAAATTGTTTAATTCGTTTTTTTGTTATTTTCACCAGAGATAGTAGAATTCAAAAGACAAAGAACTGTGACTGGACAAAAACAACAACTAGAAACTACCTAAAGCTATTCTCATACCCATTAAAGTGAATATTGATAAAGACTTTGTTGGCCACTTGACACTTGTGGCGGTGGCCCCAGTAAACCTTCACTTTTTAAATTTTTACAGCAGGTAAACGTTTTACTACTTTAACTACAAATATTAACACATAAAAATATGTATTTTAAACATTTGGACACTGTAAAAATAATTCCCAGGCTTTGGTCACTTCCCTCCCCAGCTGAGCCCCACCCAGGCCTCACTCAGCTTCTTACCACCACCTCTGGTCACCAGCACGTCAGACCCAGTGCAGGTCCAGGGCTTTAATGGGAAAATACAAGCCTGGAAAAATAGCATTCCAAGGACTAACATAAGAGCAAGAAAAAAAAAAAACCACAAGGAACTTGATATTTTAGGAGACGGCTTCATCTGATGTTGTGCTGTATCCCACGAAAAACCCAATAAATGTAGCAGTCATATGATTATTCTCGTAAGCTTCTTTATCAATCGTACCTGTTTCGTCGAAGGCTGACACAGCAGTCATGTGACCGTGACATTTTTTTGTCTTTAAAAACCTCTTGAATATATGTTTGACATTCCCTTTGACATGACACACTCTAGAGATATTTTTGTAATCTTCAATAGATTCTATTTTAATGTCTAATCCTGATACTTACACATGTTTTCCAATACTGTGATAATAAAGAACCCCCTCCAGGAGGTCTTACTTTGCCTTCAGCACAGCTTTTGTTGCACTTTTTTTGGTAGACTTCATGGGAGCAGACAAGAATGCTTTATTTGGGTTTACCTTTGGCAATCTGCCCTGTGTCAGTTGTCAGATAAAGATTGGTCTTTTGTTCAAATTGCATACATAGACAACATACCTCAGAGACAAACGCACGTGAGCTCGCCCATGTTCACACCAAGGTCATGAACACAAAACACACCCTCAAATTACAGTTTGGCTTAGCAAGCAGGAAGTAGCTAATCCCATTCCATTTGTCCGTTGTCATAGCATCCACCAATGGGAGGCAGGGGTTAATGAGAGAGTCAGGATAGACAGTTATTCTCTCGTTGGAATAAACATAAAGAATGGAAGCAAGTCAGAGCTGGACAGTCTGAGAAAACTAATTCAGCTGTAGGATTGAAAAAGAGGAAGAAGAGGAGGAAGTGGAGGAGGTGAAGAGGAGAGAGGCTGGAAAGCACCTGAGAGTGAGTCAGGGGAGGAAGAAGAGAAGGAGGAGGGGGCAGCTGCAGCTGCAATAACACTGTCTGGCAGACCAATGGGGAGCTGCAGGGCTTATGGCTCACACACTGTAGAGCGCGTGATGGTATACATGCTAAAAAACATTTCTCTTATTCCAAGACTGTTTTCCTGTCTCATGGTGCTGGTGAGTGCAGTGTGCACCTTCAAAAACACAGTCATCAGCAGCTGCTGCCTGTCTTTAAACACAATGAGAGTCCATGTATAGTTACAGTTGTGTATATACACACACATACACTTAGGTCAGCCAGTGCAGCCAGCCACAGACATGGCCACAGCCGCCCATCCACACCCCACATCTGGCTGCTGTGAATGTGGCCTTGGCCCCTGGTCTTTGCCAGTGGTGGTCTGCAGCTCTGTGATTTCCAAAAGCATCCCAGCATCCCTGTGTTCTCCAATTTGTTTGAGTCTCAGCGTGAGTCACAGCTGGGTACTGGCTGCTCCTGAAGACTCTTGGGAAATAGGTCAAAGCTGAGCAGAGGGATGTGCGTTACTTACTAACACTTGTTTAACGTTGATGATTTGAGGTCAGAGTGGCAGCAGTAGGGCGTGTGTGTTGGTGTGTGTCGACCACTGAGGTGAGACGTTGAGTATGTGGTGTTTTAATCAACCTACTCTTTAGTGATCCATTTTCTTTCTGCATTGTTTTTAAAGCTTGCACTCGTCATGTACTGTATTATTTTACATGCATCACCAGTAACCTGTATTTTAAAGTACACAAATATTGACTGTGTAGTTATGGTTGACGTTTAACCCAAATAGAAAGATATTTCTATTCTCAGTCTGGAGAATTCATTATGTTTGTTTCCTAAGCTCATGGAAATGAAAATAAAGGAAGCTAAAAATCTGATTATTATTTTTTCAGAAAACACAATATGTATAGTATTTTGCTTTTACTTTGATGTTGATTCAGAACTATGTTTTATTTCACTGAAAGATTTCACTAAAGAATAAATGCCTTTAATAGGACAAACCGTCCGACTCTGACTTATATCTATTAAATTTCAGACCAGGTTATTTGTTCCATGTTTAGCCTTCAGGTTTTATGGAAACCTTGAAAGTTTTATGACTTACATTAGTTCAAGCATTTGCATCAAACACTTGCTGTGTCATATAACTGAGAGAAGAAAGCAAGAGGTGGAAAAAAACACAAAGAAAAGGAAGATGAAACAAAGATGAAAGTGTTTCCAGGCACAGGAGGGAAAACACTTGAGGGAGGTCTGTTTATGAAAGCAGACTCAGATCATAATCGTCAAAACACAAGCTCAGAGGGGAAGGGTTGGGCTGAGAGTCGGTCCAAAGCTCCAAGGCTTCTGGACGGTGAAAAATTCGCTCCTGCTTTACCACTGTACTCCTACTACTCCTGCTGTTCTCTCTTTTTTTGTGGTCTCAGCAGATGTTTCCCACTTATGACACACACACAGGTCACTGAGCTGGATTCACTTCATTGTTTGGAATAATTGAGAAAACATGAAAGTAGGTGTTTAAACACGGTTACTGCAGGGGAAAAAATATATAATTCACACATTTTGAACAGCTGGAAATGTAAATCTTTAAAAATCACTACAAAAGGAGGGCTATAGATTTGACCTGATTCAGAAGTCAGAGCTGTTTTTTTTTTTGTTTGTTTTTTTTCAGCCTGAAAGAAATTACTTTATTGACATGGCATCAAGCATTTCCTGAAAGCATCGTAGGTTTGAGTTTTTGTTTGGCTTACATTGTATCAAAAGAAAAATGAGAAACTTTCAACTTAGCAAAGCTGTACATTTTCAACAATAGTTTCAGTACAAATCCTTCACTCCCCCAACGGAGTTGTTGTTCTTGCTGACTTTTTCATGGACATTTCCTGTAAACTCTGGTTGTCATCACAGAGCTGTTGTTGTAGCAACACGAGGAAACTCTTGCTGCAAGGAATTTATTTCGATTGATACAGCTCTACTAAGAGACACTAGGTTATCACAAAGCTCTTGAAGTTGTGCTTTATTTATGGAAACTAGATCATTTAGACCTAAAGTCCAACTTTATAATAGTTTCTTGATTTTCTTAAAAGACATTACCTTAAAGACGGAGCTTAGAGCTAATAACATATGCATATTGTTGTAAAGAATGTTCAAGGGAGTTTTCTAGGGCGTCTGATTTTTTTTCACAATAAATACAGTGATCCCTGTAGTTGCTTTCCATGACCCACTGTGAAACAAGAAAAATCACCAAGCAGAGGCGAGATAGTTATTATATTATTTACGTATATATATATATATAAACTTTATAAACCTCTCCCACACTGTTATCAACCCTCCCTAGCCTGTATTACGCTTTTCTATGCAATTATATGCACAGTAGTGTTGCATAATGGCGACGCAGAACGACTTGAACCAGAGAGTTGTCGACAGACGAGGGGAGATGCTGAGAGATGCTACGATGCATCAGCCAATCAGCGTGAGGAACAGAAGAGCATGCTCCATTAGCCAATAGTACACCGAGTACGCATTATATTAGCCGGTAGTATATGGTGTACAATCTTGTCTAGGTAAACAAAACTACAATCGATCGTTCGCAAATGCGCTTATCTTAATTTCATAACAAGAATATAAATAGATATAGCGAAGTTTCGCGAGATTGGTTTAAAAAAGAAATCTGCAATGTTCTGAAGGAGCAAAAGGAGAACCACAATATAGAGTCGACGTTTTGATGAAACGTTTTTTTCTCAGTGCCCCAAGACAGTGACCTTAAACCCTTAACTGCTTCATTGTGACTTCCATTGCATTTTTCTATTCTTCTAAGTCATGGTGGGTATGAAGGGCATCCCAGCATGCATCATGTGAAAACACCAGGAAACCCCTGGGACAGGTTGCGGGTTGGACAGGACCAAAATACCTGTAGCTAACAGACAACAATGCAGTCCATGTTGCTGTTGACTGCAGTTTACAAGGAGCCTGTTTCCCACCATGGAAAAGTTTCACAGCTATTCCAGGGACCATTTGGACACTGTAAACAGGCTACTTATTCAGATTATTTACTGGAGACATTAAATCATAAGTGAGCTTTTCCTGTGTGCAGGATGGAAGCTGTGGGTGTTTAACCGTGCCACCTCACTTCTTCTGCCATTCTTCAAAATGAGACACCTTTATTCTGCTAAAATAAAAACTTGGCACCTGGAAATGTAGTTCCTCTTGTAAAAGTTTTAATTGCTTCTCCTGGCACTTCTGTACAACTACTTCCTCCCTTTTTAGAAAATCACACATGACAATCAGTTGTCCGACCATGGAGCCAGATGGAGACACCATTGTAAGGACCCCAAGCACTAATAAATAACTCTTAATGTGAAGGTCCAAACATTGCATGGCACTGACTCAGAGAACGTGCACAAATGACATAACAGCATGTTTTGACTTATTAGCCCTGGCCAATGCAAAGGAAAGTAATCAATTTTAAATATAAAAACAGACCCTCCAGTCCTGGCTGACGTGTCGCCATGAAAAGACGGATTTTTTTCCAGAGTCCCTTGGGGTTAAACTTGTCACTACAGTCACAGTGCAGTAGCTTTAAAAACAAGCCAGTCTTACAGAGCCACCTTTATGATTTGCCAAAAAAGACTGGGGGCCAGTAAAGAAGTGTGAAAGGAAAAGGGGCGGTAGGGGTGAGGGGGGGTGGGGATTTTGACAGAGGATGAGGTCGCCACTTTGTCACAGGAAAATATGCAGGGTGACAGCAAGGAGGGTTTAAAATCTAATATAAATCATGCTTAAGCGGCTTAATCCAAAATTTAAACTCTTACAGTTTTTTCCAAAGCTGCCTAGAAGGAAAGATGATTATGGGGGATTGCACATTAACACTTGGTGTACAAGGAGTACCCACCAGAGGCACGTGTTTGTATTAGACGGGCCTGTTTGCAGTCCAACCGAGACGATGGGTTCACATCAACATTAGACAAATGTTCAGAATTGATTTCTTCAGTTTTGAGTTTATTAAACAGTGTAGTTAAAAATATAGACTTAGTTGGACTAGAAGCTAAAGTCTGTCTGCTTTTTTATTTACTCAGATTATTCCCAATACAAAAGTCTTAGTCTAAAAGACTTTTTCATCCACTGCAGCCTCCATTTTAAATTTTGAATGTGTTAATTTGTATATTCATTATTGAATTTATCCCAGCAATAGAAATTAATATACGATCTTCATTTGACCCATAGTGAGGAGATTCAGTGTTACAGCAGTAAAGTACAGTACAGTTTATAAAGAAAATATTGTAAATCAGAGGTCTATGGTATAGCAAAAGAAATATTGGCTTGCAAGTTTAACTGTATGAACATGAGGATTCACAATTGTTTGATTACCAAACAAGACCAAAGTTCAACAGCTTTTATTTCCATACAAGCTAAGACACTCCACAAATCTAGAAATATAGTTACAACGCTGTCCAACAGTGAGGTGGGCAGTGATTGAATTATCGTGTCGAAACTGGTTCAATACCTGAAGCTTTCTTTTGCCTCCAGAGAATTTCACAGAACATGAGAAGGGCTTGTTCAAGTCATTAGGACCATAATTCCACTTGCAAATGCGTTTGTCTGTCATCCTCTGACAGTCTTTGTGGCAATGTTGCTCATCAGCGAGCATTAATTGCCACATTAGCCACGAGAAACAGTTTCGTCTTCCATCACATGGACGTCATCACATTCCTCGGCAAATCATGTGAGCGAGGCAGTTAGAAAAATTAACAAATAACAGCCGCAGCCCACACCTGACAGAGGAGCTGAGAGAAAAAGGACCACACAGTCTGTGGCCCCGAGAACCTGGGCCTAGAAAATCTATTAACATAACAAACCACTGGGTGTAATTTCCCCCACAGATGAGCCAGCTGTTCACTGCCAGGGAATGTCTTCTGTGGATGTCAGACACAAACCTCAAACAACCCAGGCTGCAGCGTAGGTGAGGGAATAGCAGGAGAGCAGAGCCTTAGGTTCTAATTGGTCGAGTTCAGCAGATCAAACCCAAATATGGTGGAAAATTTGGCAAGGACCCAGAAAACTGCCTAGGAATCAAATGTCATGAAGAAAAACACCTGCAGTTCCACAACCCACAGCCAGATCTTCTGTTTTTATTTTACCGTTATACATTTCAACACACCATATTTATGTGTTGTCAGGCAGTGTTTGGAAAAAAAAATTGCTCTAATTTTCTTGGGGCGTTAAGGTCTGTCTCCAGACTTACATACGAAACCTGGTGCAGTTGTTCTATGAGTAAGAAATCCAACAGTGCTGAATGTATAATAGTGTGTTCAACGACACTGAGACCTCAGCTTCATCCAAACAGATGCTGGTACGGTTGGGTGGTCGTGTACAGTAAACGCTGACAAATATTGACACGGAAACATGACATGCTGAGAAGGAAAAACTTAGCAGAAAAGCTAACCTTGAGCTATAGAGGGTTGTAAGGTGGACTTGTTGAAGTGTTTTCGGGTGACTTTTGCCTTTTTGTCTTATATTTGCGACCCCTGGAGGAAACAGCCAGAGGAAGAAGAAGAAGAAGTTTTATATTTGCATCTGGCTTTTTCTCTTATTCCACTTATCCTGGTTCAGGTCACTGGGGTAGAAGATGCAGCAAACAGGCTCAGATGACCCTTTCCTGAGCAACTTTTAACAACTCTCCTGGGAGGATCCCTAAACATTCCCAGACCATCAAGGGATGTAATCATTCCAGTATGTCCTGTATCTGTCTTCCTAGATGAACATCCCTTGAAGGACTCCTAAGTGAGACCTCCGGGTGGAATCCTTACCCATATCACCTTAACTGGCTTCTATCAACATAGAGAAGCAAATGATCTACCTTAAGCTGCTCTTGGATATCCAAGCTCCTCTCACTAACGGTAAAGCCCAGACTAACCCTCCTGTGGAAAGAATTAATCCGGTCTGCTCATATTTAGACCCTGTTCTTTTAGCCATATCCCATAGTTCATGGCCATACTGCAGGTGTTGATACTGTAGGAATGTCTCTTATTTCATCACCTCAACTGACTGCTACAGAGTCACAGTGGACATTACACCAACCGGTCTTTCCCATCTCACATTCTCCTTTCCACTCCACTTGGGGCAGACTCTCCCCATGACCAGGAGTTGGCATGTTTTTTCGAGTCCTTTTTCTTCTTTGGACATAGAGGTGCTGATCTTCAAACAGAACACTTAAAACTGGACAAACAATCCCAGTACAAGCTGAAGGCCAATGCTTATGAAGAAATTGCACCACATTATTTGTAAAAACAGTGTTGGTATTCTAGGGTCAATTAACCTTAGGGCAGTAGTAAAGTCCAAACCCCCCAGCAAATCAAACTCTGTCTCGTATCTCATGGGTGCCACTATGTTTGAATTTGATTCTAAAATAATGTTAAAGGGAAAGAAAAGAAAGGAAAGAGAACTTTCCTTAAATATGGAGTTGTATTAAAAACAATTCTACAGAGAGATTTGAGACCCTTCAGCCACAACAACTGACAAACAGGACCATGTCCTCTTAAGGATCTCATGACAGTGAGTGTAGCTGTGGGATGTGTGAGTTTGGTCCTGCTTTTAACCATTTTCCTAGACAGTGGCTTCTACCAATGAGAGCATCCGAACCATGCAACACCTTACATTGTAGTTCTGACCAATTTTCTATGACCCACCATTTTTCCTTTCGGTATCATCATGTCATTTTCTGAGCGAAAGCCAAAGCAACATTGTTAAAATGCAAAAAGGAAGTACTGGTTAACATTATACTACATGTGATTACTTGCAGTACTTTTGCTAGGCACGGCCTTTGTTTTTGTTTGTCTGCAGATCTGATCTAGCCTTTCGGCAGTGGTTTGTTCAGCTGTAACTGAAGTGCAGTAAAACATACAAGACTATCTATTTTCCATTAGACTGCACAGTGACCTGTGAACCCAAACTCAGAAGACTCTGTGTACTATGAACCTGATGCACATGGGGAGTATTTGTTCTCCCTGTTATTCTTTACAAAGAAACTAACTCATGAGTGGAGGAAATCTGGGGGAGTGAACTTCTTGTCCCACGGAATGGCCAGGAAAAGATTTATCCTTTCATTATAAACATGGGCTTCACGTGTTTGCAGCGCAGGTTAGGACATTGACTGATGGGTCTGTGTGTTGTAATACATCATGTGCCATCAGCACCACATGTTCCACGAAGAGTGTTTGCAGTAATTCTTAGAAAGGGTCATGATATGGATTTAAAAAACAAAGACTTAGCATACATCGGCAGCTATACAAAGTTTCTGTGGTGTCTACGGGCTGGCACATTCTAATACTTAAAAAAAGATCAATTCAGCATTTTAATGGACCGTAAACCAGATGGTCAGATGGTCTTTTGTGTTCTACAACTTTATTTGTTTCACGTGTGCGGGGTCGGTGATGCCAGTCTCAGCCGCTATCAACAGAGGGCGCTTTGCATCTCTACAGATGCATGTACAAGAAAAACAATAGATAATCACATTCGTACTCATAATATCAATTGTTGATTTAGAGCACACAAGTCAAACTCAGGCCCGGGGGCCAAATCTGACCCGTTGTGTAATTATATTTGGACCGTGAGATCATATCAAATGAGTACTAAAGTTTTTTTTGTGCAATCCGTTCAATTATCCTTGGCAATGATCTAAAATTACAAGTAATTCTGCAAAGCTCGTGGAAACCTTTCAGACCGGTTTCTATTCTTCTGTTAAGACCTAATGAAACGTCTTAGAAAAGAAGTAATAATGAGGAAAAGCTTGGCCCTTCTTTGACTCAGGTCATGAAAACAGCCTGAGGGGGATCTCAGTCTAAACTGCTGCTTTTATTGACACTTCAGTCAAGGTGCTCACTTTTTATTGTGTATCAGGGAGCACATTGACACCTGAAGGTTTTTCCACTTCACCACCGTGTTTCAGCGCCAACATTGAGCAGGGTGTTTCAAAGGCCTACAGCAGCAGTGACATCATGGGTAAAGTTCTGCTCTTGTGCAGCAGCGTGGCACATGTGGAGGCAACAAGATTAATGCTGTATTTACAGCAGCAGCAGCAGCATGTGGACGCTCAGGTCAATACTTTGATGACAAATTTACATGCACGCAGTTCCATTAGTGGCTTTTTAATTAGAGAATAATGTGACAGAGTAAAAAGCTCTTTGATAAACTGCCCCCTTCAAAGAGCCCATTGACTTGCCCCTGCCGTTTACTACACCCCACACTTTAAAACGACGCCTGCGTCACCAAACCAGGATGCTGTCGGGACAAACCCTAAAAACATGAAAGGTCAATGAGTGTCACTGTCAAGGTTAATGTCAAGATCAGACCTTGAGTTTCTTGTAAAGTCTCCGCATTTTGTTTGTCGACCACCAAACTGCAGCTCAGACTTAAAGGAATAGTTAACGTTTTATGGTGTGCTAACAGGTAGTTAGCATCTGAAATACAGGGGTATTACTGGGTCTGAGAACCAGACTGACACACACTGACAGTATGTCTGTCATATACATACCTTAGTCTCTGACATCATGCTAATGTGTTTGCAACTTTATTACATTATTAGACACAACTGTTCTCCCTGGAATCCCAATTTTAGAATTGGCACAGTCTGGAGATAGTCAAACTTCAATACAATACATCACTTTGAATATTTATTTAACAACATGTTGTATATATATATAAAACCAAACACCATCTAATATATTCACATGGACGGTGAACTTCTGGAAATGTCGATACTGAGTGCAGTACCTACTTCAGCAAGAAGTTGAAAAAACAAACAGTGTATTTAATGATTAAACTGAAGATGGAAAAAAAGAAGAAGAAAAGAATAGGTTCTAAGGAAAATCAGAAAACAGACAAGTAATAACATACTTTTTCTACGGTAATACTTTTTTTTCTCTTTGGATTTAACATCATTTAGTCACAAGTTTTCAATGGCAAAAACATAACAGTCTCACTTCTCTAAACACCAGTTGATTTTAGCTATTTCTTGTGGGAGGCTGCTCTATTGAAGCAGATTAGATTACACACACACACACACACACACACACACAGGTTTTTGTAGTACGTAGAACAGTTATCACGATACGTGATAAGTGGGAAAAACATTAGGGCCAAAACAAAATGTTCTGATTCCATTCTGATAATGATGTCAAACAAACTGTGTTTGTGGGTGTGTGAACTGACAGTCTTGATTTAGTTAGTTAGTTAACAATTTGCAAATTGTTGGGATGGACGCAAAGTATTACAATAATAGACATTGGTCAAAGTAAATACTACAATGTCAATGGAAATGCTGTTTTGTATGCTATACAACAAATGACCGTTAGGGCTTGGTTACTTCAAAAAACATACAAAAAGTTGCCATCTTCTCTAATGGCAGTAAAACCATCTCTCACATAAGCAGTTTAGACTGAGGTAACCATACAGCATTGTTAACCTGTAGGGGCAGTATAAGCATTTTCTCTTCCTTGTCTTTAGCCTTCATTATTCTCCCTCATGTGACTCCCCGGTGAGTGTACCTCACCCATGACTACACCCATCGTGCAAACTGTCTCGTTTACACCCACCACTTCCTGCTCCAGCTCTGACCGCTTAACTCTCCATTAACAGTGAACAATCAATGGAGGTCATTTCCTGTGCACAGTTGACGTCCTGTCTCACAGGATGTGGCCAAAGAGGGTCACAGGCACAGGGGACTGACTGGGCATGAGCTGCAATGCCCTAGTGTTTCATGTCAGGAAGTGTCTCTATGCCCACAGCATACAGCATGTCATGTAGTGCATGTGCATGTGTGTGACCGTAAGTCACCCAACAGCAATAAGGAAACATGTACTGATTAAATATATAAATCTACTCCGTTTAATCTCTGTATGTTGTTGGTAAGGATTTGTTTAATGAGATGGGAAATTTGTGTGGTTGGTGCTCATTATCTTAAATCATAAAAACTGAATTTCTTTCTCTGTTGTCATGCCTGCTTCACTCACCCTGGTCTATTTTCCCCTGCTATTACTGCAAGTAATACAAGGGTGAGAGAATGG
The DNA here is from genome assembly GCF_000523025.1 of Cynoglossus semilaevis. NCBI lineage: Eukaryota > Metazoa > Chordata > Actinopteri > Pleuronectiformes > Cynoglossidae > Cynoglossus > Cynoglossus semilaevis. Next base: position 14,858,572 of record NC_024320.1, read on the forward strand.
AAACTGCATATTAGCACATGTGGGTGTAAACGACGCCTTCGGCATGTGTGTGTGAGAAGGAATGAAAGAAAGGAGGAGAGACAGAGATGGGGGGGGGCTGTATAAGCAGCGGCAGTAGAGTGCCACTGGTGTCTGTCATAAACACACACAAACAAACACACCGACCTAAAAGAGCAACAGTTGTCCATGTAATCGTTTTCTCTTCAGGAAAAACTCCAGTGCCATCAATATCACGCTTTATGTTTTCACAGTAAAATTCTTCATCTGTATTAACTCAATTAAAAAAACACTTTACAGTACACTGAGGAACTATGTGTGTGTCATCATAAGATGACACGCACACTGTGACATCGTTTCTCAATAAAAATAAAATCTAACACAAGTATTTATAAATGTAACACACAGATGTAGCGACAAGCTACTGGTCATTGTAAGTATCTGCAATATCTGAGAATGCTAATGCTAAAAGTTTCTCCATTTCACTTCTACCAACTAAACAACAACAACATCTGCGTCCACTAATACTTCAGGTCAAGCCGTGGAAACTACTGATGAGTTGTTTTATGCTCTCTTTGGAAATATTCCCCAACCTTTTAGGGTGGAGGGCAGAGGACGGATGGGTTCTGTTAGGTGAAAGAAAGAACACTGGAGTGATTCACCAAAGGCCAAATAGGTGGTTTTTAATGTGCAGTTAAGAATGGGGCAGGTGTGGTTAGAAAGGTACCATATGTGTCCCAGGTTCATCTAAAACTGGACTGGGAGGGCCAGGAAGACTTCAAAAGTTCTTGGAGGACTGGGTGGGTTTTTTCACTGCTGATTTACAACAGAGCTGAAACCACCCTGAAGAACCTTTAGTAGATATGTGTTAACCACCAGGTTCAGACCTGGTTTTTAACACACATCCTGATTAGTTCAGGTGCATTATGAGCAATTCATGTTGCCTTCACTATACCCCACCTCACCAGTAATATTATATAGAAATGTAACTATTGGAATCCATGGCAGGATTGGTGTGATGGCACACAGATATACTGTGTACTGCCACACACAATTCATGAATTCATTCATACACATGTTGAATCTGCATAAGAGAATTTTGTTAAATACATTTTTCAATTTCAAGCAACCTATCACACTTGTGAGCAACTGCAATAAATCACTTTCAAGTATCTTGCCAGTTATACTCAGTACTATAGTCACATCTGTTACTAGTTTTCTTTTTCTTTTTTTTCCATATTGACCTATCACGTAATCACAGATTCCAGTCACCTCTGTGATAATATGTTTACTACCTAAGAGTCCTTCTTCCTATTGGTTAAAAGGCAATTAATTAATTAATATATTAAATCTGATTCATTTCACAGTTTAATGAATGCAAGTTAATTTTCACCACCCCAAAATAAATATATAGTATACACATGGACTGGCCAGATGACGTTGTAACTACACGGCAACTTCTGTTGCCTGGGAAAAAGTGTATCAAACAATATTGCCTTTTTGTGCCTGAACTCGTTGGCTCCTACATCAAACCTTTGATGAAATATTATTCCATCATGTTGATGTGCAGCCTGCACTCATTCCAGCAGTGTGGGGGCAAATCAAGCAAATGAAGACACGGACTGTCAGACTTACGCAGGCTGGTGACTCAGCCGTGTCCTGATTAGGGAGCTGACAGCTGAACCATCACTCAACAGTGAGATCACGCCCACTCTCACCTCACAATCCAAGTCTATGACAAAAAAATCTTCAAGATCAAGGCTTCAGACTCAGAACGCTGCTCCTGTCCTGGCCGTCAAACTAATGTGGAAGCAAGAAGAAAAAGAGAGACAAAAAAGGATGAATATTCAACCCAGTCCCCATGCCAAAGATCAGCTCTGTTTATAGTCAAATGCTAAAAGTTAAATACTATGTCATTGCCCTGTGTCTAGTCCAGACATGCAAAATAAACAATATGTGCAAAAGTGTTTTTGTGCCCATAACTACAAACCCCGTCAGCAAATGAAACAAAAAAACAAAAACCCACAGCCTTCTGAGCTGTGGGAAAGTGGGGGAGAAAAAAAATTCCAGTTGCCAACTTTGACAGCAGTTTGAATGTCAACATACAGTAGAATACAATAAAGTTGTGTTGATACCCTAACAAGATAGTCAAATGAATTGTACAAAATATTTTTAAAAGGTCAAATAATGTATTTGGCCCTGGGAACATCAGAAAGGCTTTTACCTTCCTACTGTAGCTGTATTTCTTTGTTTTTCCATCCTGATCAAGATGTCCTCTAGATCGGTGTTTGCCAACTTTTTTTGAGCCACGGTACATAAATGAAAAATTAAACAAACTTAAGTTCAAATGATGACGTCTAGTTTACGTATTGTGAAACCTATTTAGTTGAAGTAAGCATGATATAGTCACAGGAATTGAAGAAAGACATATAACTTTTGAGCAGTGTAAAGAAGAACTGAAGCATGGTGGGATTCCAAATTCGACAACAAATTTTAACAACATGAACAATGAAATTGCAAGATCATTTTTACACAAACACTAAAAACTCCTTCATACCAAAACTTTGTAAAAGGAAGTCTCTGTAAAATTAAAAAAAATCTTCTAATTTAGAAATATGTTAGCTGTCTTTTAGTTCAGTTCTTTTTCAGTAGAATACAATGTGATATAGAGCTACATTTGCAAACATTCCTTTGAGATGACAATTTTATGATTAGGCTAGAAAGGTTAGCCTAAAATCGAAAGGATGCTGCTGGCAGAGATTAACCAAGGCCCAAGTCTAGGTGAAATCAGAGCTTCCTCCTCTGCAGGTCCTCGGAGAGGCCAGAAAATGGTTAAGTAAGAGAACAGCTGCAGCAGGCAGCACACAAAGCCAACTACTCCCATGGAATCCCCCAACACATCCAACTCTGCAGTCAGCTCGCCCTCAGCTTACTGCTGGGCCCACGGGGAGCCCATCAAACTGGGCAAGGAGTGTGAAATATTTAACTGAAGTCACCACAGTACTATCCCTGCAGTGATTAAGCTGTGGATCCAAGTCCAGGACATTTCCTGACAGTAGATGCCAGATAACTAACAACTGTTCCGCCCAACACTTATGAGATAAGATCTGGTGTAAATTCTTTTATAGGTCAAGTTAATTACTAAATGGCAAGAATCTAGAACCATGAAACTGAAGGTTGTGAGATGGCTGCATACATCCAGATAGATTTAATCAAAATATCCTGTGGTCTGGTGATGATTTAAACAATAGGCTACATTGAAACTGATTTAACTGTTACATCCCACTCACGGTGGGTTGTTATAAACATTTCCCGTCATTACTTAACTGATCCCTCATTCATAGTATTGGAAAATATTTGGTGTGTGCTTTTTTTCGTTTCTGGTTGATGTGTTGAGGTTTTTATACTGCGATGTAGTTTTGCTTCATCCTCACAGCCGTCAGTCTTCACGTTAAACGCTAAATGTTATTCTGTTGAAATGCCAATGTGTCAGTTTACGTTAGATCTGATAATTAGAAAGACCTCCAGTCAACTGCATACAGAACATTGTGAGCTGTGTGGGAAATCTGGGAATGTGGTACTGCAGTTCTTTCTTCTAGGGCAGTAAAAACATCACTGGCCTAACCTTTGGATTTACTTAACGACAGAATTATGTTCTACTGAAGAAGAGATCAGGAGCCTGAACTCTTAGGGATCAATACAGAGTTCCAGCTTTAACCTGTATTCAGGACCTACTGTATATATTGAAACCCAAACAATGTGAATATTATAGGTGTAGTTTTATAAAATCTATCATTCTGACATATTAGACCTGTAATGAATAGAAGGTTTTTAGTGATCCTGAGATAACTGCCACATCTTGTGATTCTCTTCTTTTCTTCAGACACATGTAAAGCCATGGAGCTCAACAGAAAAAAGAGATTTTTTTGTTCGGCACCAAAAGGACCTTGTCAGCAGATCATAACTGTGAGGCCCTGTTGTGTCTTCCAATCCCCGGACCATGAACAGTCGTATCCTCGCGGCAGATGAACCAATGAGAGGTATGTTCAAATCCCAAATCACCCAGACATCACACACACACACAGATGTGAAAAACATTTTTTCCATTGGATTAGACACACTCTTTTCCAAGCTGTTAGTGGTCTGACATCACTCCTGTACCACTCTGAGACCGACGGGTCGTCCCAGAGGATTAGTCTGGGTTTTCCCACACTGGCAACTGATTTGTGCCAAACAGGACTATGTGTAAACTATGTGTATGGATGTCTGTAAATCATCATCTCTTTGTTTGAGCAGGTGACGATTCATTTTGTGTATCTTAGCATTGATTTGCACACCGAGGGGAAGGTCACAAAACCCCAGGGCATGAAAGGGTCACTGTATTTCTTGAGAGCCTTCTTCTGAAAATATCGGCATGTGTTTCTGTAACGGCTGCGTGGAACATTGGAGGGAAGCAGCCAAAGGTTTCTCAGGGTGTGTCTCTGTTAAATATTTGACTCCATGCTTTTGAAATTTACTTTTTAACTTCAACAAAGTGACACAAGAGTCAAGAAAAAAGTCATGACAAACTTAAAGGAGTTTAGTTTTTTGGAAAAGTCAAGGTAAATGTCTTCTGTTTGCTTCTATTAGCAAGTAAACAATTAAAACGATTGTGTTTGAGGGGGTGGTTAGTGTTGAAACCACTTCAGAACCACGAACGTTAAAAACTACAGCTGTCAATGAGTCAAGAAACAACGTTCTCTCCCACAGAAAACCTGGCTGCCAGCAGGGACTGGATGAGAAAGATTTTGATTGCTGCGTAAAAAAAGAAAAAGAAAAACTCACCTAATAAATTCTACACCTGCTCAAGTTTTACAATATCTCAAGTTTAATTTTGCCAATTTTCTTGCCGTTAAAACGTCCTTTTAGCCTGAAAACAAACTTTTACTAGTTTCATTTAAGTATGAAGAGTGATGAGAAGCAGTGTCACTAATTTCCCTAACATTCCACGAGGAAAAAGCTCAAGCACAGGAAATGGTTTTTAAGACGTTGGACCTTGATTTAATTTCATTTGAAATCAACCATTAGTAACCTTTACTGCTCTGGCAATTTGGTTTGCTTTGGTTTTCATTAATGTGCTTTGGCTTTGTTAGAGGGAGAAAGAAAAGTCGAAACTAAACATGTAACTTTAGGTAACAGCACCTGTCATCCTGGGTCATAAAAAATTGACCGAAGGTAAATAAAGGTCCAAGGCTACAAAACAAAACTAAAATGTGATAATATGATCATATTAAAAAAATTCCAGTTATGTTGCTGTGCAGTCACACATGAGCACAAACAGTGCTGTGTAGTTAGCACACAGGTAGCAAATGAAGTCATGTGTACACACATGCAGACTCACACACAAAGTGTTTCTTTTTTTTCTTTTCTTTTTTTTTCTATTTCACTTATACAGATGTGTAGCATCTCCCGCCAGTCTCATTGTCTGTCTTCCTGTCTGGAAAAAATGATTCCAAGTGTGAAGAGGTCACATGTGAGGTTTTATTTTTCTTATATCCCATTTTTTTCACTGTGCCTTTCAGTGGCCCGGAGCCTTCATCATGTCTCAGCTCATCGCAGCAGAGGAGGGGAATATACACCATACTGTTTCTGGCTACAACCTTTCGCACTGCGTGAACTGACCTCGCTGACTGTCTCTCAGTCTGTCTGGCACAGTGCTCTGTTTAGGTTGGGCTGCTGGTAGCGGAAAGAGCTGTTTGCACATAGAGCTGAGAGAAATAGATGAGATATGCAGAAGTGTGTGTTGTTGGGTTGTTGTTTTTTTTGGTTTGAAGAATGTGTTTTTCTTTGGTTGTACAAAGAGGAATGTTAAACCTCCATCTGCCGAAACATGTGAGGCCTAATCAGAGGCAGTGACTGAGTAATTTATGTTCATATGAAGCGTATGTGTGTGACGTTAATGTAAGTTTGCTGACAGACAGGGAGGAATCTCTTTCAGGGCCTGAGTGAAAAGGAAAATATCAAGGTAACCTTTTCATCGTAGCTTTGAAAACATGAAAAGAGAAAAAAAACATAGGTAAGACATGACAGAGGTGTGCAAAAAGGGGAAAAAGATGGACACAGGTAAAAAGAGGTGATGGAACAGACGTACACACTTGTTCTAACTGTTCAGAGAGCTTGTTGTTAGGATCAGGGTTGTTATCATGTTTATTTTGTGCACAGCTAATGGAAATTACGTGAGAAATTCTTTAAGGCACTTTGTTTGGAAGGAGGAAGTGTAATGTCAATGCAAAGTTTACCTAAAATATTGCAACTGAATGCAGCGCTAAGTTTATAGAAATGTTATTTATTAATAAATTGTAGCTGAGTTAATATCTCTGCCACAGCAAGAGACTGATAGGAACAGATTAAGAAATGAGCAGATCAGAGGAACCGCTAAGGTTTTTGGTTAAAGAAAAAAGTTGACTTGGTTTGGAGGTGCTGAGAAGAAAGGGAGTAAATTTGGGACCAAGGCGTTAGTCCCAAATTTAGATGACAGTTAGTGAAGCCGAAGGAAAAACCCTGGTCATCAGTAAAGTTAGTTATCTTCCCAAAACCTTTAGAGTGAATGAACAATCTAACAGAGGACCTATAAAATGACCTAAAGACAAAAGATCAACATCAGAACATTTACATTTTTAAGGCAGGACATAAGCAGGTAGAGTTGTTTAATTTCACTCATCATGTGGCTTAAATCCACACCTCATCATCACGAACGCCAGCAACAACTAACCTCTCGCTCTCAACAATCCATCAGGACACTCCCTGCCTGATTAGATTTCCTGCTGCACGGGCTGCCTGACAGAAATATGAGGGTGGAAAAATGCGGGTCAAAAAGTTGGGGAAAAGTCACTGGGAGTTGTGGAAGGAACGTGAGCTCACGCTGAGTGATATGCCGGCTACTCAGCAGCTCTGCTGAGCTCGCTCATCTGACAGACTCTTTCTCTTGAGGAACATGGATCACAAAAGAACATTCCAGATGCAAGGGTTTTTATTTCTGTGTATCTGAAATGAGCAGACGTGGATGTATTTTGATCCAAGAGTTAAGGAGTGAAAAGGAAGACTGAGACTGATGTAGGAATTGTTGGAAGGATTCGTAGAAGGCAAATTATAACATGTCAGCTTTAAAAAAAAAAGGAGGTTCAATAAATTTGAAACAGGATCCTTGATCCACTGCTGCCTCTGCAAGAAAAAAAAGGGTTTTTTAACTAGTGAGTCTAAGCCTTCGGTAGCGCTACTATCTTACCACACGGGGCAGCAGTGGACCAGTGGCTTATGCATTCCTGTGAGCAATGATTTTGTGTTACTGAGTATGGATATAGTTATAGAATTTTTTTTATATAGTTTACTGTATTTCACATGTCAAGTTTTTAGTTTGGGCCTAACAGTTCACAAGTCAATGATTTTTTTTTGTTCACACTCCTGCAAACGATAACTCATGTACAACCATGTGTTTCAGTTTGAGGTTCCTTCACATCAAGAGTCTGATGAATGCCGTGAATATCTGTTGGCTCCTGGTTATCAAAAGCCTCAATTACAATAAATGTGGAGAAACAATGATGTCATGCACATTAATCAATGACTTTGTTTAAGTTCTAATCTAATATATCTGGTTCTAGGCCAGGCCTCTGGGCACTGACCTACTTCCCCAAAAAGCTCCCAATGATTTATCTGTGACCACAGAGTGTATGATGTGTGTCAGTCTGTCAGTGTGTCACATTAACACGGACGGTCAACATCTTTGGTGACGGTGAGGACTGTAAATAACCTGTCATCGGCACACATCAGACGGACATGGACACACAGGGTGTTGACAGATTCAACAGAATCGGCAGTCGTTAAATATCATCTGTGAACTCCTCCCTCGTCCAGGGCGTGCTGTACAGTAGCTCCAGCCAGACATGACTCGGGCAGGAAGCTGAACTTTTTCCTCAAGGTCACTCACTGACGGTGGGACCCAGACACACAACAATAACAGGAAGTGCTGCTTTTCTACCCCCTCCTCTAATCACCCCAACACTGCACGTATATTAACCACAAGAGGGACATTCTAACTTTTCTACATCTCTTTTCCATATCATGTTCATTCTCTGCTAAAATGCCTGGAATGCTTGAATAAACACAAGCAGACCCTCAAAGTTAACAAATTCCTGAAGCCCAGTCGACTTTTGACCCACAAGGTCAGCAGCATTCTTTTAACTGCAGAAGCCAAAAGGAGGACGGTTTTCTGGAGGTGCAACAATATGCAGTGGTTGTAGAAAATTTGTTTTGGTTTGTCCGCTGCATGTTCAGGCGGTATTAATGCAGAGGGAACATGACCCTGGAGCATCAGACGTCATTAAAGGAAGGTGAAGAAAAACAGAGCAGAGCTTCTGGACAGTATCACGGTGAGGAGCAGTTAGGGTTAGGGTTGACGTGAGTGTTTCCTCAATGACATGCTAACCTGGAGAGCAGACAGCTGACGCTGAAAAGATAAATCTGACTTTCTTTCTCAACCATTGATCAATGATTCCATTATAACATTTTTTAATGTGTAGAATAAATCAGCTCCAAAACCTCCACTGGGAACCATTTACAGTCTCAGCTGTCACTGGAAACTGTGACCAGTTACACTTGAGTTCAGAGAGGGGGCACTTTTTGTATAGAAAAAAAATCTAAAGACAGGCGATTCCATTCAATGGTGGCTTCTGCCCCTACAGAACAAAATAAAAAATAGTTTAAAAAGTTGTAACCAAACTGAAGTAAAAGATTTATTGAAGAATGATGTTGAGAATGATGAGTAGGATGGTGTTCAGTTCTTTAAAAGCCATTGTTTGGCTAGATCTAGAAGACCTAGAAGAAAGCCATCACTCAACAAGTACCATTGTTCTGTGTCTTACACAAGATATCCTTTAAAATATCTTCGTTAGCAGGAGATTCTTTCTTCTCAACATCTTGCCTGACTAATTTTTAATAAATGTTTACAGAGGGATTTAAGGCCAGTGTCTCGTTCGACTACTGACTGTGTAGAAACTCAACACAATTTTGAATTGGGTTTGACATCTGTGGAGGTGTGACATCACCCATTTGGATGGGACCCCAGCCGTAAATGATTCAGGTCAACCATTTCCAAAGGACTGCAATTGAAGATATTGCTTTATAAAATATCCATGTAGATAAAATGTTCACAGATGCCTAATGCAAAACGTCAAAGAGCTAAATTCATTCTTTGTTTGAAGCGAGACGTAGCAGTGAAGTCATGGCTGCCTGCAGGACGGAGTTTAATATACAGCTGTAGTTGCCTCCGACCTCGTCCTCTGGCTGCGTGTCCGCTGCTTCAGCAACAAACAACACCCATAATGCAGTGAGCAAGCTGCGCTGGGGCTGTTATTACTAATGCACCTGCTAATGGTGAGGAAACAGGGAAAGAACTCATCCGTGATTATTGACGTCAGTCTCATAAAGTCATTATGGAAAACAATGGGATGACGATTTCTAGCTTCATTCTATGGCATTTTTACCATCGATCTCCCAACATGAAACCATGAACCTACCATTTTCTCTCATCCCATTCTTCCAACCCTTTCTGCTCTTGCTGTAGATTGCACTGTCATTGTTTTTCCAGGAAAACACACAAATAAAAGGCGCAGGATCAGGCCGAGGGCAGATTGTCTCCAGATGTGGAACTGGAGAGACATAAATAGCTCTAAACAATGGGGGAAAGTGACAAAGTCAAGCTGTATCAGATCAGGCGCTCGTGGCACACTGTCTGAACAGATCAGAACAGAACAGTCAACTCAAAGCTGCTAACGCATGCTGACACTTTGGTTTGGTCTTCTTGCAAATCCATGCTGTGCATCTGTGTGCAGTTGCGGAAATGGCTCAATGCAAAGTGCTGTCATATTTCTTTATATAAGTTTCCATGTGGCTGCGATTTTTCAAGATTTTCTAACAGTCACACACTTTTCCCAGTCTGCACTTTATAGTTTAGTTTGAAGATAGATTACAGGGTTTCAGGGTTTTTTTGGGTTTCTTTTATTGTACTAACCAACAGGAAACTAATGCTTACTCCTACACAAAACATAGCCAAATTGTAAATTGAGACTATTCAGTGTCTACAAAAAAATATTTACAAAAACAATTTGACTGCTGTATCTCCACAGATTTAAAGCTTATCTTAAAGAATTCTTTGTATCTCTTGTACTCCAAGTCAATGCCTTTTTTTTTACCCAAGTTCAGCCTAAAAGTCCTTATCACTGTAGCTAAAGTTGATTACCTAAACCTCAGCAATTTTATACCATCATGATAAAAACAGAACACATCTGACGATGTTGATGCGATGCAGCCTCCTTTACTCTGTTCTGGATAAAACTGGGAATGCTGTCTAGTGGCCTACTGAGGCGTCATATTCTTTCTTCAGATTTTTTTAATAATTGCTATTGAATTAAGAGTTTTTCTTCTTTTGTGATTGACCTCCAAAGTCAAACAAACAGTACTTGTTGCAGAAAGTGCACATTTAGAGAGAGACACCAAGTCTGAACAGGAGTAAGTAGGCCAGCATCCCAAAGGTTATCTGTGATTAGTCCAGGAGACTAATCCTACAGGGAGGTTCTTCCAGATCCTATCTATGTTGGAGACAATGAACTGTCTCGCCATTAGGAAGCTCTATGGCTGGACCTTCTCGGTCTGTCAGACGACGAAGTAGTAATGGCTGCAGTTTCTAAACCCATGATGCTCTTTTAAAACTTACAATAAAAGAAAGCACCTAAAAACTGACCGAACAGCCCTTTTACCTTGTACAACCACTTTTTCTCCTATATAGTTCCAATGAGGTCAACGTTTTAAAAGCTTGCTAACATGCAAATGAATCTAGCATTTCACCTCATACTTAATTTCTTTGAAAAGAAACTCATGTAGAACTGCACACTTTCCGGACAAATATTGTTTTAAGGAATTAGAATTTTATTGCTCACAAAGTTTGTCAAGCCTCTGCTGCTCTTTTTTGATTAATCAGTAGTTCCCAACCTTTTATGATCATGTTTGTTATATATTTTTTTCTGTATGGGTTTTATGCTTGAGCATAAAAAAATTAACTTACATCTGTTTAAATCTGTATAACATTTAAGATAAAGATCTAGAATTAAAACAAAACTCCAACCATAGGAAATGGGCCTTGCACATGAATACTGAACCTGAACAATCATTTTCTCATGCTATACTCTGAAAGGATGTTGAAATGTGAGTAAAACATCTGTGCAGGACGGTGTAAGTGTGTAATGGCTCCTCACCAGGAGACACCATTTGAAATTATTATCTTGTCACTCAAGTCAGGGATTGACAGACACTGGGCCTGAGTGTGAGTGTGTGTGTGTTTCTGTGTGTCAATGGTAAATGTTTGCCTGGCTTTAGGGTCAGGTAAGTGGGAGTCAGGGTTATAACCTGCTCAGCATGAGAGGAGTGCTGCAGAATGACTTAAAGAAGGCTAAGATGTTCAGGAGAATGATTTTCCTACAGTTAATTTTCCATAACTTAAGGAATCTGATATGCTAAGCTAAGCTATGACTGGAGAACCAAGGCAGAGATTTAGATTTTTTTCATCTCTGCTTCCATCATAGAACAAATCAATACAGTTACATCAAATAAATAACTAAAAACTGGTTTTCAAATATCAAATATCATTTTGAAACCACCATTATCTTTAATTATAGTTCAAATAATAACCTTGCAATTTCTAATAAACCATGCGGCAATTTTCGAGCACGTTGTTATTGAGATAACATCATCTGCTGCTTCTTATACTGTATGTGCGTTCCCATATCCCATGTCCCCCCAGTCTTCACAGGAACATTCGCCTCAAAGAGGCATCGCTGATAACAACTGTTCTCAGTCTTGTCACGTTGTATGACATGTGACCTGAATTTTTCTTCCACAGCCTCACCTTGGTAGAGGAGTTCTTAGCAGTTCCTCGCCCTCTTTAATCCCCCAACAGATGTTTCTGTTTCAGTTATTTACTGAGTTGTAATTCATACGTGAGACTGAAAATCATTTGCATCTGATCGTTGCATTATGTTGTTTGTTTCATTTTATTGAAATTACCTTTAAATGATCAGGTTTTCGCTGGTGTTTGGTTCATAACCTACCTTGAAATATCGAGCGTCTGTAAAGATTTCTTTGGGGGGTGGGAGGCATGTACAATAAGTTTTAACTGCAGGAAAATATGAGTATATTTTTGAGGTGATCCAGCAAAATGCCTGGGCAGATGTTTCCACTGAGTGCTTTCTCCAGTTTCAACAGCGTGGTGACAGGAGCCGGAGCCAAATCAACAGCTGTAACAGATGTGTTTTCATGTAAGCATCTTTCAAATGTGGGTCACGTCTGTGAGAAACAGACAGGAGGATCTACAGCCACATGCAGACGGAAATTAATGACGAATGGATGAAATAAAGAAGAGGCTCCAACGAGGCTCATAGGAGCGGAATGTTCTGTGACTGAAGCGGAGGACGGATAAAGATAGACTTCTCTCTGTGATCCGTGACACGGCAAGACATACACTGAGAGTGAGGGAAACCAGAGGACGGACAACCTGCCAGCTGAGCTAAGCGTCATCTGGAAAACATTTTGCCTCCTATTTTTTTCCCCATATGTGTTGTCACATATAAGGAGAAGCACAGAGAGGAGCCAAGGAAATTGGAGAAAGAAAAAGTCAGGGAGGAGTAAAGAGGAGATGAAAGGAGGATCAAAAGAGAGGAGAAGTGAACGCTGGCATATAGCATCGCCTGTGTTACGTCTTCCTCTCCCTGCATGAGACTGGAAGCCACCATGGGAACAGGGACCCCCTGGTAATCCTTGGTTTATTGACACCAGGTGCTGAAGTGGGTGGGAGGAAACACCAAGGACTCGCTGATTTCAACAGATGTACATATTTGGTTCTGCAAGTTCTACACAGGATCGATCATGTCAGCCTCCACTAAACACTTCTAAAAACTTGTTACCTCTGGATGTAAAGTATACTTTCTGATCTGACTGGTCACTCATTCTTAACTCTACACAACCCACTCCACTGACTTCTACAATCAGTGGATTAGGGTTGATTGGATGTTTTCAAATGTTGTTCTTCAGACATTTAAGACTTTCAAAAATATCTAAATCTCTGAAGGCAACATGACATGAAGGATTATCTTTGGCATCATTAATCTATTGTTGACCTACATAACATACTGCCTTTTCAGTATGAGATAAATGCCACACAAAATCAGATACATATTGAAAAACAGAAAGACAAGAAAATGGAGCATTAGCTGTGTCGTTTCAGTGCTAACTGTACAAAATCTGAAGCGAGACAAAGTTGCTGTCCTTCATTTTGCAGCAGCTGCCATAATTTTGTATGCTGCAAAAGAAAAGGAAAGAACAAAAGGAAGGACAAAGGCAGGCTGAAGTTAAAATCAGATTTTAACTTAGTGTTTGAAGTGCGTGATGTAAGTATGAGCAGGGACTGCCTATGATGTCTTACCTCCACCCCCATCCCATTGTGGTTAATGTGAATTGTGCATGTGTCCCAGTCATAACACTTTACTCACTGTGTTTACATTCAGTCTAAACGCATGTGCATTTGTGTAATCAGCAGAGACTGGGAGCTGGGGGCTTTCCACCATCTTCCACCTGTTCTTAATCACGCTGCTCACAGCATCTTCCATCTCTGATGACCAAGCTGCGTGACCAATCAGTAATCATGAAACAGTACCCATGGGTGACGTCTGTTTACTCCATATTATCATCACTGGCACCTTGATGCAGAGACATTCCTGTGGCATTAGGGACCCAGCACTGGTCAGGATAGGTCAATACCCTGCACAGCATATTTTTTAGCCACTTCCCAGAAAAAACAAACCAGAACCACATGATGGGAATTTTTCTAGGAAATACCCTGTGGACAGCTTTGAAATGATTTTCAAAACATGAACGTTTTAACTTTTGTCTGCAAAGATTGTTGAACATGCTCTCGAATGTCATGCAGGTTGTTCAGCTGTTTGAGGTGGACGGCAATTGCTGTTCAAATGCTCTGTTTTAATTAGACCTCTGTTACTGTGTCTCATTGGCAATGTTGGGATTAGTTCTTGAAGGGCTAATACACAGTTCTGTTCTATTATTATGATATTTTTCATTAGCATGAATGGCATTAGCAAAATTGTACACCATTAAAGACACAAAGCATGTAGTCTGTTGATCGTGCGCTAACATTTATCCTGTTAGCAAGGTTTTGGCAGCATGTTGCTGAGTAGAAGATAAGTGGGGTATTAGCACCATGCTAGAACATGGCATATTGGTTGTGCTTTTTTAAACGAGCGCTGTGGTTCCTTTGGGCTCTCTTTCAGTTATTGTTGGGCATGTGCTACAAATGTATTTTTTTGCAATATATAAATTAATACTAGATGTGTCAAAGTTTCAATATGAATTGGGAATAGCAGCAAAACCAATCTATATGTCCAATGTACTGCAAAGGTGAAACAAGTAAATACAATTCTGGGTTGTTATTCTTGAATGAAAACCTAAAAATGAAAGTTTCTTGGAAAAAAAACCCAAAATTAACACCCTTTCAAGTTCAAGCTGTCTTTGTACTGTAAATAAGGGCAACCATACCTCCTTTTGACAGGAGGTATATTTAGGTTGTATTTGGAAACCTGGAAAAAGTATGTCATGAACTTGGAAACATGGTTTCAAAGATGATGGGATGCTTTGCTTCATTGACGACTTTTGTGGACAAAATGTATATTTAATTCAGTGGATACATATTTATATTAGCCTTGTGTGTGTGCAAGAGGAAGCTATTACTGTGTTTGTGTGTGTATGTGTGTGTGTGACCACTGCAAACCTCTTTGGCTGCATCTCCAAGGATCCTTTAGCAACTGGGATCCTCCCTTCAATGTGTTCCACTTCCCTACATCCCACACCCTAAAGAACCACGAAAACTTTGTTGGTTCTGTCACTGAACTGCTTCTGCTGCAGGGCTAAAAGAACTTCCTGGCTGTTGCCATGAGATTCCATCATGCTACATGCTCCAGAGTTGGGAGCATCGCCAAGGAAAATGTCAATCTCCAGTGGGTTGAGGTTGTGAGACAGGAAGAGTCTTCTTCACTCTTATTAACCTTTGCCATTTTCCTATTGTTCATCTTGACATAGTGGTGAAAGAGATGAATGTTTCATTTGAGTGTTTGACTTATCGAATATATTTTTAAACTCTTGTGCTCAGTGAATTTTAGTTCCTTTAAACAAGTTCAGGCCAAATGTCGTGTTAATGTTGGAGGCACTGGTGTGTTTGACGACAACTATAGCCTCAATATATCATAGAATATCTTTCAAAGAACCAAAACTAATCTGTTTCTTATCCAAAGGGGACATTTTGGCTGTGATGCTTGGCACTATTGTGCCAGCGTTGCTGAAAGCGTCCCTGTGCTAACACTGCAGCCTGAATGTCTACCTCTCAACAACATATCAGTCAACTCCTCCACTTTCATTACATCCCAGCCCTGGCAGCTCCAGCTCATCATGTTGTAATATTTTACCCTCACGATGTTGGAAAACTCTGTAAATGATTGTGACCCCTCCTCAAACACACACACACACACAGACACACACACTTTTCAGCTGATATCATAAATATCTAGATGTATTTACATCAGCAGCAGAGGAACAGAAAAACAAGAAGACACTTAAAACTCCAAACTTGCTCCCTATCTCTGCTCCATCTTATAAAATAGAGTGTGTTCTAGGTCAAGTACCTGGAAACAGAGACATAAGAACCCACACACAAAGGCATCACTCATCAGTCCTGTTATCAAAAGACAAGGTCAATGGGGAAGTTTAGCGTGGAGTCAGTGGGGGTTTTGACCTGTTTTGCTGTCTCGTCTCGTCCTTTCAGATGAAAAGTGCATGTGTGTGATGGTAATGTGTGTTTTTACGTGTGTGAGTGCAGCTTGACCCTTGAACCAGCTTAACTTTCCATAAAGAGACGGATGGCTGTTTTGAGGCTGTTTTCCATTTGTTTAGTCCTAATGCAGCGCAGATGAACTTACATATTAAAATAATTACCCAACCCTGCTGAGAATAAGCAACTCGCACTGAAGAACTGAGCTGTAACACGGACATAATAGCTGATTAAACATTTATAAAGCAAAGTTGAACAGGGAGTTATTTGAAATAATAATTCCTCTTGATTAAATTTCCCCAACTTAACGCCAGGAGACTTGAGAAAAGTTTGGGTTAGATTTAAGGAATCTTAATTATCTACATTTCTCTCTCCCCCTCACACGCACACACACAGATACACGCCACCACCAGTACTCTTAAGATGGCACGTGTGGTGGGAGAAAGCGGAGGTGAAGGTCTGACAGCGCCTCCATTTCCCTGTGGGGTTTTTAGGATAATATACAGAGTAACTTCAACCATCCATCAGTCTGCAGCCACCTACAGTGTTCCTCCGACTGCCTTCCAGGCACATATCAGTCAAACGTGGTGAAAGAAAGTGTTGCAAAAGCCATATTTTAAATTCTAAAAGGTGTGAAAGGAACATTCAAATGACTCGTAGAGATTTAAAGATTGTGGTTGAAAATAGAAAATTTCTGATTTATTTAAACGTCTACGCCAAACACACTGGACAGAGAAAGTGAAGTTGAACTATGAATGTGGAGAAAGACATCGAAAGAAAGACATTGACCAAATGTCCATGAAAGCCAGAGGTTTCAAAGCAGCCTCCTGCTGCTGAGAGTGTGTGTATGTACTTGGTATAGCTATACTTGTGGGGACAAAAGCTATGGGTGTGGGGACATTTTGCAGGTCCACGAAGTCAGACTGTACTTGGTATTTTGGGTTAGTATTTGGTATTAAAACTAGGATCGCATAAGGTAACAGTTAAGACTAGGGCATACTTATTTAAATGTTAACAATAAGGGGGTGATTAATGCATTATTTTTATGTAAAGTGCTCGTAATGTGTCTAAATATGTGTGACAGCAAGAGTGAGAAAAATTGAGTATGTTTTTAATTTTAACATCGACCCCTCATCTCATCTCTCTCTCTCTCACTCTCTCTCTCTCTCACACACACACACACACACACACATACATACACACACATCCCCTGTGGTGGCACAGTGCAGCAGGTCAGGAGTGTGTGTGTGGCCCAGCTTCTGGACGACTGTGCAGCTGAACAGTAATGCAGACGGTTTGATGTGGTGGAGGCTGTCATGAGAGCGGCTGTAGGTTCGCACTGTCAGCTGTGCTTCATCAGGGAAACCCTCACTGCCAAACCTTTAGTCTTCCTCCCTAGCTTCTCACTGCACCTTCTCCTCCTCTCTCTCTTCTTCCCCACTGAGATTTTTAAACCCTGTGAACCTTGATCTGTTTTCTCCAGCCTCCACACCATCACTTTCTGTATGTTCTCTCTGTCATGTTTGTATGCTTGTATTTCATGTAATGTCGTTGAGGATTATTACAAACAAATATTCTTTTCATTGCCTGACTTTAACAAATTCCTTGTGTCCCTGTCAGCCACCATACATAAAGTTTTATTTTTCCTGAACTTTGTTTTTCATGGTCACATGCACATGAAAACAGACAATTGTGGCAAAGAGACCACGGCACGGAGTTAGAGGTCCACATTAGTCTCTATTCCCCAGAGCACATGTAAGGCTGTGGTTCCCACAGTGTTTTTTTGGTCAAGTCGTCAGATGGCATTGCCTGGCACGGGCTGGCAGAGGAAGCATGGACTGCCCAAATCCCCCCAGGGATTTCGGCTAGTTCCATTTCCTGTCGAACATCCTGCAGGACATGAGAGAGAAAAACCCACAGAGGTTAAAAAAGCTCGGAGTGGACTCAAGATCAACACTTCATTCAGCACAGAGTGGAAGCAAAAATATACAGGCCATGTTGAGTTCACATGTTAATGCCTCTTCTGCAGGATATTAGATTTTAGTACATGATACAAAACTTAGACCTGAGCTTGAAGATGAAGTTATTTGTCAGAATAGTGTGTCAACATTAGTCACAGGTCATGTTGCTTTTTCCTGTCAATACGTGAGTTGGGTCGTAAAATCAGCAAGTACTTTTTTCTAAACTTACACAGGTAAAACACATCAGAAATACTTATGTTCTATGTTGTTGGTTAAATGTTTATATTTCACATACTGCAAAACACATCCTTAATATTAATTTGTGAAATAATGATGTCATGATTTGTTACTATTTACTCCCTACATAATTGACCTTTTCCACAGTCACATACTCTATAAATGTTATTGTCACAACATTGCAATAATAAAAAGTTTTGACCAAGGAAAAATTCTCCCCTTTAGACGGAAAGTAATCATTAAGAACAATTTAGTTCAGATCATTGTAAAATTGCAGCTCAAATTCCACATGGTGAATTCTTTCTTTTTCTGTGAGATAATTAGATTACAGTATAATTGTGTACAACCCGAGGCATCTCGGGATGTTGCCTGTGCAGCATATTTGTGGGGCACGCTCCACTATCTTCTACCACCGTCTGGCTCTCTGTCTCCTCAGCTCGTGTTTTTTGACTTGCAGACATGCGAGAATCAGGGTAGAGTTTGACTCTGTGGTTTTCAGCCATGCATTTTTTTTCTTACACGACATTCCAGGAATCTCCCTCATTTTTCATTCTCTCTCTCTCTCTCTCTCCTTCTCTCTCTCTTTCTCTTCTTCTCTGACTTTTTCCCCTTTTTCCTTCCAGCGCGCCACAAAATCTCTGTTTGCCACAAACAGACAAAGCAACTCATTTTCAACCTCTGCATGAGCAAAGGAGCATGTTTAAATTGTACACTTTCAAAGCAGCCCGCCTCCACAAATCATGTTTATGGGCCAACACTTAGATCCCAATTAAGGCATTCACCATTTCCAACCTGAAACCTCCAATCACAACATGCTCCTGTAACTAGAAACTACATTTGGAGCTAAACTATTCACCCAGTGGCTAAAGTGCTAACATTACCCAGCACGAGGGAGCTCACAGACTCAAGAGGAAAAGTCATTCTGCGGGTTTATGATGTGCTAATGTGGAGGAATGCCATTCTGCTGGCTATTAGGAGCTTAGGTAGAAAAGGAAGGCTCTTACCTTCAGGAAAAAGAAGAAAAACCAGGATTGGTTTGTCAAATCTTGGAATGTTGTGCAAGGTCATGCCCTGCTTTGTTCCAAGTCTAGAATATCAGTATATTACAAGCTCAATGGTTTATGAAGAAATCAGGTGAATGAGTGTCTGTTGTGTCTGAGAGCAATCCATCTCAAAGGGGAAGGTAATGAAAAGCTTGCAGGGGAGATGAGGGGTTGACAGTAAATATAGTCGAGTTGCATCAACCTGCATGCCAGGGACGTACTGTAACTCATGTCCTGCCTGTGTGTGTGTGTGTGTGTGTGTGGTTTCTGTTTATATTCAGGAAAATAAAATAATTTTGTTTTGTAACTATTGTACCAAGAAGAAAGTGGACATGTTTTTATGATGTGTTGGTTTTGAGGTAATGACACATTGTTGGCATAACTCTGCCAAACACACCCACTTATACCAAAAACACATCTGTGAGCAGACACACACACATACAAACATATTTTAGATGTTTGTGCTGTTTAGTCTCACCAAAAGTCAGCTTTCTTTGTTTATAAAGTAAAGTTAAACCCTGTTTTTCACTAAAGTCCTGCACGAAAGTCATCGTGTTTTTAACATACTTAGTGGCTGGTTGTGGGTATGTATGAGTTGTGATTTATTTTCTGATTTCCGACCAACCATCAGTGTCAAAATACCCAAATGCAGCCGAAGAAATTTGAACTCCTAGATCTAAAAATGCACGCCGTTTGCACCATGACGTCAATGGTGAGCTACAATCTTGATTCTGTCAATCACATGCAGTCAGTCTACCAAGACTGTGATAGATCATTTTTTTGATGTTGCAATACCAGTCAGCAAAAGACATCAAACAGTTTTTGGACTTCCAATTGCATCTGGCAAATGAGCTGCTCAACTACTACCCCAAACTACTGGGGTTTGGTCGAAAAGGAACTAAAAGCATGGTTGAAAAGGCGAAACATGGATGCATTGCATCAGTTGCAAGATGCTTTTTGTTTTCTGATCATTTCATTCAGGCACTCAGTAGGCAATGGCTGTGTCTGAAACAGCCCGCTACACCCCACATAGTACACTCCATGGGGGAACGGTATTTGTGGAAGTGTCCGGATGTTTAGTGAGTAGAAGTTGTCCACTATAAAGGGCACTATCAGTGTATCCCACAATTCACCACGACATCATGTGTACATCCTATGGTCACTGCTCAAGCAATATATCCCACCATGCATTGCAGTGATGACGATAAGCCGATATATTGTGATGTTTTGTTTCAGAATACTCTATCGATATTGTACAGCACAGTTTCGTAGTATATTATTTTGCCCTCATTGTGACCCAAGATTTTGATGAGAGAATTCCCATTAGTGAGTGAGCTGACTGTTATTGGTAAGAAAGACGTATAGGCTGAAATTGGTGGTTACAAATAGTAAGGGTGTAGCGGCACTGTGTGTTTACTATGTTGACAGTTTTCCTACTATTAAATTGCATAAACATTTCTCAATATATCGTTGTGCCTTTAGTATCGCAGTAATACATTGTATCATTGCCCATGTATCGTGATACGTATCGTATCGCCAGATTCTTGCCAATACACACCCTTAATAGTTCGTTATATATTATTCCCAATATAGGGAGTAGGGAATGGGTGAGGGATGTGTGAAACGGCCCAGGAAACAGGGTTGGACTTGCTGGCTGCAGTGACTCCTTCTTTTCAGGTGTTAAATGTTCTGGGGCCTCCAGATTAACTATATAAACCCTTAATGATTACAAAGTTTGTGAGGTGGACAGTTTTGGGACAGAACTTCACCAGATGTTGGTGGTGACGTGCCTTATCAGCTAGTGTCATGGAGGCGTGATCTTCCTGTTAGATTTGACAGGTCGGTCAAAGTAGACATAATAAACTTTTACTATCTGTTGTGAGGTGAAGTTTGTCTGAGAGCTGTTTCCTATTGTCTTAGGAGTTGATAATACCAGTGACAATGATGAAGTATTTACGTCACAGGCTTTTCAGCAGAGATGAATCATTGACGGTTTACAGGAAGTCACTGTTTTGATTTTGCAGCTCCCTAAGAAATAAAAACACACCATGAACCAGGACTCTGCTTTAGATTATGACAGTAGCCCAGTGGAGAAGCTGAGACCTCCCTTGAGTCCACTGTGTGTTAATGTTGTGATATACCATAATTATGTTGTTGGTCATAAATTCTGCCAGCGTTGATGGAAATTTACTTGCTGTTAAGGATATAAAATATCCGGCATGCAGTCCAAAAAGTCAACATGGCCTTTGCCAAAGTCCATAAACACAAGTCCTATTGTATGACAGCATTGTCCACGCCTTTCTCGTCCTCTCTTCATTTTTTTGTTTTTTTTTCCCCCAGAAGAATGTTAACACGCAGAAGTCTTGTTCTGGCCACAGGGTTGCAGTTGTTGATCACACAGTTCTGTGTGTTTATGTTCGAGAAATCTCTGTGTCACTAATCCCCTCACACTGTCAGACTCTAACTCTAACTCTCCGCCCGTGAAATAATCATTCGCTCAGGGGGAAGGTGATACCGTCAAGATTCGTATATGTGATCCTAGAGCATCTTAGAGAGTGTTTGACTCAATGAAAGAAAAGCAGCCATAATTTTCCTATAATCCTTTGCATTGAGTTACATTAAAAAACCACCGTAGCCCTTCCAGTCTTTTCCATGGCTTCCATGCTGGATGCTGGCCAAAACTGCAACCAGGAAATACTGGTTGCGGTCCAGCATATGTGTTGTAGGTAGTTGAACCTTGCAGCAGAAATGGGTGGAATGCATTTCCTCCTGTCAGAAAGGATAAGGGTTTGCTATCTTTATATAATTATCCATCTTGATACAGATGATGTATGCAGAGGCACAAACTTCTTATTTATACTTGTTATTTACGTGTTAGTTTCTTCCTCCAACCTTTTTAATTTATTGTTTGATTGTTGGAACATAAATGGTCTAATTTGTGGGAATAGAATAATATGGATGGCTTTTTGTTCATCATTGACCTTGCTTATCATCGTCCATGCCAAGTTTTTTTTTTTTTTTTACGCCAATGCAGAGGAATGATGTTTGACACAGACCCAGAGAATGAGTTTGCAGATAATGTGTTCCACATGTCAACATGTCAAAGCCATTATTGGTCTCACTGAGAGACTGGGAGAAATCTTCAACGTCTTTTTTACTTTCATTTCATTTTTTATTTTTATTTTTTAGTAGTAGAAAGGAAAAATGTATCCACGTGGCTGTTCAGGACAGGAGGCCATACATAATGGAAAGTTTGCTACTGTTTCTACAAAGGCAACAACTGCAAATCTGATTGTTGTTTCGTGTCAAATGAGTGGACGGCCAAAGGAACAAGAGCTCAATGGGAACAATTACTCATCCGTCGGTACTATAAGCAGTTTGGCATCCTTTTCCATGTGGTGTCCGCTTTCTTTGTTCCGGATGAATATTATTATAATGATTCCTTTTATAGCCTTTTATCCAGGAATTATGGAGGGTTTCAACCACACACTAATTCTCTGTGGCAGAGGGAGCTGTTTGGAAAATTCCTTCAGCTAAGCTTGTTTCTTTACAATCAACCACACTTAACAATTTCTAAAGATGCAGCAACTTAAGTAGTCACACAGTGGCTGAACTAAAAAAAAAAAATTGGTACATAATTAGGTCTTTGCATGCTCTTCTCTTCTCCCTTTTTTTATGCAACTTACTCCTGCTTTCCGTGGCACGTTTTCTATGTTATTCTGTGTAAAAGTGAGCTCAGTACATGAAATTGATATTATTCTGGATTCAGTGTCACCTCTGTATCTCTCCCCAGATAAACTAAGCAGGGCTGACCCCAGAGCAGAACACAGGACAAAGGTAAAGGTTAGGTTTATTATCAAATGTGCAAAAAGTTCATCAAGCAAGACAGTGCAGTGAAGATCCAGGAGACAGAGCTGACAAACAGGCAGTGGTGATGATTGGGTGTGCCTGTTGAGGAGTATTTGAGCCCAGAAGACGAGGATTCAAAACGTGTCCAAGGGAATTTCAACATGTAGCAGTGACCAAATAACCTAGCCAAATACATATCACAGCACACGACAATACAGAATTCTGGGGGAAAACTAAAACAACAACAACAACCAGGACACATAGGGAGAGAGTAAGGTGGGTGTCTTGCAGTTTACCACACAATTAGTGGAAATGTTCTGGCGCTAATTCAGCGTTGACCTGGTACCTCTGGAACACAACTCAGTCACTGCTTCTTCTTTCAGATAAAGAAGTTATTAATTTACTTTGGGAGAGCTCTGATTGTCTGGATGAAACAAATTGCACCTATAAACTCATTTCTCAGAAATGTGTCACCAGATTAGGACAAATAACAGTGGAGCCAGTCGCAGCTTTTACTGTGAGAGGGCGGGGTTGACCCTGGACAGTAAATTAGTCCATGGTAATCAATCCAAATAGAAAATTATTGTCTATTGTAATATTATGTACTTTCTTTTTAAAAAAAATATTATTCTCTCTTATTTTTTTTACTAATATTCACCAGAAAATGAAACATATCCAGTTGTAATCCAGAGATAATAATAATCAATACTAAATATATGTTGCACCTTGGATTATCTGAAGTGGCGCTATGGCCAGAGGCAATGTCTCTGTCACTGGTGTTGAACCCCAGGGTTCACCTCCTGGGCAAGTTCGAATCCCGGTTAGGGTGGTTGGTACCTTCCAGTGGACTCACCACCTGCAGGAAGGTTCAGGGGAGTTGGTGCGGTGCAGTGTGATTTGGGTTGTGACTGCTGCCCCTATGACCCGATAATGGATAAGCAGATGAAAATGGATGGATGGATGGATGGATTATCTGATGTACTTGAATTTGTACTTGAAAGTGTTCTCCCTTCAAACATCTTGGTTTTTATTCATTTTAATGTTTCACCACTTGACTTGTTCCACTCATAAGTAAATTAAATACTTGATAATAGTGGAATATGTACAGAAAAAGGATGCTAGCACAGGACCACGCTCAGTTATTCACTAAATTAGTCATTTGTTCATTTTGGAATGAGTCACCATAAATTTCCATGTGTGGCACACACAGAGTAACACGGATGATCTAAGCCATTGGACAGATCAACAAATGAAAGTATATTGGCAAACATTTCAAATCAAGCCTTCAACGTTACAGTACAGTCACTGTAAGGTATTAGCCTTTGCAGTAACTTGAGAGGCTTAACTTAACAAAAGGCTCACCTCTGTGGGCAGCTCAGTGTCGTAAACTCTGCACAGGTTTGGTTGCTCATATGTCCAAACTTTGCGGTGATGGTTTAGCTTTTCATGATTGTGGTTTTTCATTTTCATTACATTCATTACTTATCATAAAGGTTATGGTTTGTATACCAAATCTGGAGCAACTACATCATTGATCAAAAATGATTGTGAGGATATACAGGGTGTTATAAAGTCATCTATATGCCATTGGCTAAAAAACTGTTGTAGTCTTTGAATGTTTTACTTTTTTTATAACTTGGTGAGATGGAGGCAGATGATCTGCTGTGGTGACCACTGAAGGAAACAACTGAAAGATAAAGAAGGTTTGTTTGTTAAACTTGGTTTATGTTGCTTTAGCATTGGTGTTAGAAACTGTTCAGTATTGAAAGAAAGACCCCATTAAAGGAATTTAGGGTTAATACTCCATCTTGATTTACAAAAGATTGAGGAAAGAAATCAAAGGAAAACATCTGTAGAGACACATGACTGAAGAAAAACTGCTCATTAAATGCATGTTGGTTTGTTTTGATGGGGCCCTGTTCTTTTAATCACAGACTCCTTTGGCCTCTATCACTCTTCATCTCTGTCACTGACTCGCTCTCCCTCATTCCTTCCTTGTCTCTGTCTCTCCCAAATAACCCTTTAAGATGAAACAGATACAGGCCCCTAATTGGGGTTTTACAGTGAAGTACAGAAACAGCGTCCAGACAGTCCTGCTTAATCTGCCGCCAGAGTTGCCAGGTCTGCAGTTTTCTCACTGAAGTCATTGGCCACTTTTTTAAATATTGAACAATAAATGTTTATGACTCAAATCCTGTCAAACTGACACCAGGCCTTGGGTCATTAGCTCTCTCACTTTCAGAATGGCAGTGCAGCTGTGGTGCACACATTCTCAGAGAAGAACTTTATGAAGAAAAAACAGTGCAAGAGAATGAATGACACCCTTTTTCTGAACATCCTGCGTAATTGCGCATTCATGCAGTGACAGGAAATCTGCTGCCACCAGTTTGAGCCAGCCAAAGATATGCTGGCCTTGTTCAATACAGATATGAATGACAAGGACAAGGGTGATGACCTTGAATAGTTCAAGATCATATTAAAGTACATATTGCTATTATAGTATTACTGATGTGTTTAAAACCAACATTTATGGATATTTAGGGACATATTTTTTATTCTGGATCTTTGGTCAGTTTTCTACCCAGTTTGGTTTTGGGTTTTAAATCTCTTTGTCACCCTGACTGGCTGACAGAGCAGAGAACAAGCACCTCGTGTGAGAAGCTGCGACACAGATTTTTTTTTTTTTTTTTTACTGCTGTTGTTTGGACTGTGACCACCAGAGGTCCAATAGTTAGCCATGAGGAGCAGCTGACTTGAAAGTGACCTGACACAGTAGCATAGTTACATGAGAAAAAACACGAAGCAGGTTGAGAAGACTGGACTTACCTTATTGTCAAAATGTTTAAACTTAATACCAAAGTACAAAGAAAGGTATCTATGTTCACACCTTAAATAGATGGTCACTTATAAAAACACAGAGCAAAATCAATGTGGATATACACACAGCGTATTGACAGTAAGAACTGGATGGAGAACATTCATATTGTTTTAATCTATAGTAATTGTGATAATCGTATTATCTTGATAAATTCTCTCACACACTTGATTGCGTGTGAACTCTTTTGCTCCTCCCACCTGCACATCCACATTGCTGCCTGATCCCCCTGCACCCTTGTCATTTCAACACCTGATCAGAGTGTACCAGATTGGCTACCTTCCCTACGACTGGTGAGTGAAGAATACTGTCATTGCCTAGTTATAACATACAAATATGTGAGACTCCATATTTTCTTCCAGATGTCTATTTCTGTTAATACATTTGACTTTTGTGGTGTTCAAAACCCCCAAAAGAATAGTTATTGACATGTTATTATATGTATTTGTGTCGGATGTTTGTCTTGACTTAACACATATATTTTTGGACCTTTCTGTATCATAGTATATCTGTTGCTTTTTCAGTCTTTACCTTTCAAAGTGTTTTTTTAGTGTTTTTTTAGTGGTTACAGTATGTGTAAAAGACATTTCTGATTTGATTTTGGCGATAAATAAACCAATGCAGTTTCCGACCTATATTTTGACAAAAGTAAAGTCAGTGAAAATCCCTTCTAATTTAAACAGAGCAACAATAGAATCAGGTCAATGTCCAATAATAATGCTACGTAGTAGCCAGTACTCGTTTCCCATAACAACAGACGGTCAGTGACAGACACTTTTGTTGCAGAAAAAAATACTTCATCATTCTTTAGACTTGAATGTAAACATTAATTTAGTATAGGAGATGAAGTACCTCACAGAGGATCTGCCTTTGGGAAAATATAGCTACTTCATCAGAGATGGGTCCGTTGTGGCCGGCTTTCATCACACTGTCTATGACTCAGTGTCCTGACCTGCACTCCTTTATGTCCCAGCAGAAATTCCACCGCATGCTTCTACTTATTCCAGTGGTTTTGCAAAAAAACAAAAAATAAAAAAACAGATGAGCAAATCGCTGAATGTCTCCTCAGCCAACAATCAGCTGTGTCTCTCTGCAGCCAGGGTTTAAACCAGGTCAAGAATCCATCCAGCTTAGAAGTAGCCTAGCTCAGAGTCACTCCTAGCGATTGTCTCTGACTCAGCTTTTTTATATCAACCCAACTCACTCCTCATTTCTTTACGCAATAGGGACAACATGCAAACCATGCCCTTAGTTGGCTCCATTTTTACCACCTTTTTGTCAATTGTTGTTTACACCTATTTTAACCCCTACATTTTCTGTAAATATTTGTACAAAATAGTGTGTTTGCGACCCAGTTTGGTCTTGGGGATTATCCAGGAAGTCAGTAAATAATGTAGATCAAAGGTCAGTATCAGTGAGTTAAATATAAGTCTTTTATTCACATTCATAACTTTGTACCAACTTTGTAACTGGGTCAGACACTCATGTGAGGACTCAGATTGAATTAAGTCCAAATTGTCTGTTGACATGCACAGAGGTTTAAAAGCAAATATTTTCAGATCTTGTTATGATCCAAAGTAGGATCAAGAGTCAATTTGAAGAACTTGGCAAAACTCTTGTTTTTCCCTTTATCTTTGCTAAAAGTTTGGAGAATATGCTTGCTAAAACATTAACCTGATAGCCAGAAAAACAAACCTTCTTAAAGTATTTTTCTTGTGGCTGGATTATGAAGTTTGTTACTTGCTTTCTTTCTCAAAACTAAAGCACATTGACAAAATTAGCATATTTGTTGCTGGCAGACACTTTAAGCTGCTACTGCCGGGTTGTCTTGTGTGGTGAGTTTGTTTGTCCCTTGGGTAAATATAATCAGAAAATTTGAAACACCAAATCCACAAAATATAATTCTTGAACTCAGTAATCAAGGCGGAGTCGAATCCAAGCCTCCTGTGGGCAATGAAGTCAAAATCATTGATTTTCTCAATGGTCATTGGCCTGTGGAATTAAACAATGCTAGAGACACTATTTAAATTTAATGGTGATACAAGTTCAGCACATTATCTTAAGTGAGAACCAGGATAATGGAATACCATGTTAAAAATCCTTAAGAAAGGGAAGAAATTACAAACCAACTTCGGAACAGACTTGGCCCTATGACCTTGTACAGTATTTCAAGTGAAACTTGGCGAACCTTGGAAAGCAGCACGATGCCTCCTGGGACTACCCTCTGTGGTTAGTAGTCCCGTGTGGGGAATTGCCCCCAGAAAAACCCCAGAAAATATTCCCATAAAATCTCAAGGAAAGATTATCAACACCAAATATCTTGCCTACCACAAGCCCCGGGGGAGCCATGTAGAGTGTGGACATAAAGTCAGAGGGAACTTTTAAAATAACTCCTCTTTTACATGGCATGGTTCTCCCACAGGTCGGAGAGGAAGGAGGTAGGCCACAGGAATGTTTACCTATTTAGGGCATGAAAAGTGGAGTATAGTGAGAAGGTAAGAAGTTGGAGGCCACACGGTGACCACATTAGGGTTCAGACAAGGCAAGAAGACACCTCAAACTTCTCATGGCGTGTGTGAAGCTGCACATTAGCATGTCTGGGCTGAACATCTACAGCCACCCCGTCAGAAACGTGATTGCACTGACCTTCTCTTCTTATGGTTGGCAAACTGTAATCAAACACATGGACTCTGGTTCTTTTCTCATTAAATCTCTGTGTGTTGAACATCTGGTTTGGCTTTAGGTTCATAAAAGCGGAAACTAAGGAATGCAGCTTCAAAGGCATAGTTTGAGGTTTTTGTTTGTTTTTATTTATTGGTGCTGGCACAGTGTCAGCACTGATTTTGCAAAGAACACCATAGTCTGTGAAGCTGATTTCATTTTGTGTTTTCAGACAGGACACTGGTGTTTTACATGGCACAAAAACAGAAGCGGACAGTTAGCTCCTCTGGTTTTGTCCAATATTCTGAGATTGAGAGACTACAAGACAATGCAGAGACCTCTTTATACGTATATGATTAAGACTAACAGTGACTGCAAGCATCTATGAAATGTAAGGACCATTGTGCATGCAGTTAAAAAAATTACTTTATTCTACCAAAGTTAGTTTGGTGTTTTTGTATCATTTAAGCCCTGTTTTTTATGTTTTAGTGTGTATTTGATCTGTCTGTGTTCATGTTATAAATCTGGAAAGACACCTTGGGGTTACCTGAGTTAAACAATACCTTCCACTGTATAGTTGACCTGCTGCCCTAAATGCCAGAGACCAATAAAGGAAGCCATAAAACTGGCAGAAAAACTAGTGTGTTACTGCGCCTGGTCTCAGTCACACGCTGTGGCACCACATTTACAACGGCTGCAGATTTGTCAGCGCTCAACAATAGGGACTGTATTAAAGAAACCTTCATGCTGAGGTTTTATTTGGCTCCCAGGAGGCAGAGTGGAGTCTGTAGTGTGAGAAAAGAAACAAACAGTATCAACCTCACTGACACCAAACCTGATCCTAATGAGACACAACTTCGTTTCTGGAACTTTTGGGAAGTTAATGGTCATATAGGAATCGTTTGCAACACAAACTTATAGAAAGTAGCTGCGTGTGTGTGTACATATGTGTCTGGATATGCGTTGGTAGAAAAGGTTTGTATATGATTTTATCACTTCCAGACTCTTGACTCTTGACTTTTATATTGTCTCAAGGAATTTTCTTTTCCAGCCATTATGAGTCAAGCAATTCATAAAAAGTCCTTATTTAACTTTATGGTTATTGTATAACCCAGCTTTACAACCACTTAGTTTTTTTTTAAAGATAAAGTTAGAAACCAGTAACTCACTGTTCCTACAATAAAACATACAGTAGTTGTTATACTTGATTTACCTGCTGGAGAGCTCAAAGTAATTGTGCCAACTAGTCTCCAACACAGCCAACTTCTGATTCTCTCTTATTAAAAATATAAACTTATCTCTACAAGAGCAGTCAAAAAAAAAAGGTTGATCGAACCAAGGGAAAGTGGGCTCATCATACCACCAATTGGTCCCACAATTATATACACCAATTATTTTTTTCCCTATTATTTATGTTCTGGCTTTTTTGGACTATGTCAAATTATAATTTAATGTGCCATACAAGAGGATCTGGAATGTGTGACTGAGATCATGGAATGATCTGGAAAATAATCACTAATGTTGAACAAGCAACATTTTCCGCAGATCCGTTTGCTTCCTAAATAAGTGGCCTTACCACTTGCGGCTTAATGCCACAACATAGATTCATCTACCCAGTTCTTATATAAGGTCTGTGGTCTCCACTCAGCTAATCGCACAATTTTCCTTTTCAGGTTTTTACAGCTGGATTGCGTCATTTTAGTTTTATTATTGAGACTTTTTCCCTCATTTTTTTATGTCTTACAGAGAAGGAAAATATAATAATAATAATAATAATAATAATAATAATAATAATAATAATAATAATAATAATAATAATAAATAAACAGACATTGTGCCATTAGTTAATGCTAAGGAAGTCCATGCACATTAGCTAATATGCTGCTTCTATTTAAAAATAAAAACGAACACTACGTCCCCATCTCGCCCCTGGTCACGTGACTGCAGTGGTGCCCAGTTGTGGAATGAACCATTTGACCACACACAGTTTTAAGGGGTGGTCGCGGTTCTTTGAGTGAGGGTAACGACGGGAAACGATGTAGGTGAGCGGACTCTTGTCGAATCTTTGGCGTTTTCATGGGTCAGAAATTCACGGATTTGTCCGATGTAATTAATGTAACCAAACAAAACCAAATAGCCGGGCCCCAGGGACGCAGCACCATGGTCAGTCCCGCTTTCACGGTTCTTCCACACTTGGAGTGACCCGGGTCTTGGTGAATGTAACGGTACTTTTTCTTTCCCCTGTGGGCCGATGTACATGCACCTGCTGCGAAGAAGAAAGAACGAAAGAAAAGACTAAGAAAAGATCTGTTAATTTTTGAATTCATTAGGAAACCTGTGTCTTTGCTCAGCAGAATTAGCAGAGGCCAGCTCCTTTGATCTGTACGTCTGAGGACAAATACACAGAAATCTGTGTTGACTTTGACCAGGAATAAAAATAACCCTGACCATTAAACAGGCTCCAGCAGAACACACACACACACTCTTCATCAGGTCAGTAAGGAGAAAATAAATCGTAGGACAGTGTTTTACATCTAAAGGCAGAAGTCAAATGCAAAGAAGGCCGTATATTTAAAAAAAAAACAACAAAACATCAATGTAGATCGATTCCACTGTCTCATTCGTTACTTTTTTTTCCCATAGAAGGTGAAATTGACTTGGTAAATTACGATACTCTACTTTCTTACTTGAGTAATAATTCTCACAAGAAAAATCAATGACACAACACTGGTCTGTCAGCCGGGAGTTAAGGATACATGTTTAACCCACTCACCCTGTATGTTTAAACATTAGAAGCAACACAATAAGTAATAATTCATCAAGTTAATGTTTTCCTAAATTGAGGCTGAAATCAATGGAGCTAGAACAGTCTCGAAAAGAATAAACACACAAACAAGGATTCACAAATGTACTTTGGAAATTCACAAATGTATGCATACATGAAGATATTTGTTAGTTTCATAAAATAAGTTAAATATGTTAAAAAGTGCATTATAAACGCGTGTTAGACAATTCACAAATGTATTTTATGAAACTAACAAATATCTTTACATGCATACATTTGTGAATCCTTATTTGTGTATTCTTTTTGAGACTGTTCTAGCTGGGCAGTACAGATCGATGAATCCCACCCATGACTTTGACTGTCATCATAGATAAGGAGATAACAAAAGCTGGACCGTTGTCAGAAAAGACACTCCCTTTTCTGACTTCCCATGTTTGTCTTTCTCTTTTTCATCACTGTCTTTTTGTGCATGTTTGACACAGCTGTCTGAACCAGCGATGGCCGATCTGCCACCACCTGAGCAGGGACACCCACTGCTGCTGACCAAGACCCATAATGGAACCATACCTGACGGGAAAGAAGCTCCCAAGGACAGGTTGCACGCCAGAGGCCAGTGGGCTAATAAGGCAGAGTTCCTTCTGGCTGTGGCAGGACAGATCATTGGTCTGGGCAATGTCTGGAGGTTCCCTTACCTCTGCTACAAGAACGGTGGAGGTACAGTGATAGAACCTGTGTGTTGTGTTGTATTTGCGTAATACAGTGACATTGTAAATTGTGATTTATTTTATTACATAGATATATAAATTGAAGTATAGATTATTGTTGAAAATGAATCAGAACTCCCTTCATTTGTTTTGATCTAAGGTCACCAACAGCTAGAGTACAGGAAATTGCCTTTGCAATTTCCAAAAATGTATTAATTAGATTACAGAGCTACAAACATAACATAAAAGAAGCCCCTTTAAAAAAATGATTAAGGAGGGGATTATTCTGTGGTAACGCTAATGAGTTTCCACAGTGTATCACATCTGGTTGTGATAATTGGTGTTGTTTTTATGTTGAGGTTGACTAGTCAGTTGTTAGCCTGTGTATAAAAAACTATTAATCTATTATGATATTGTGCTACTGGATTTAATGTTGTAATCAGGGGGTCCTCGGTTTATGACGTCCTTGACTTACGGCATTTCCTGGTTATGTCACCATCGCCCATACATTTATTAAGGAAGTCTTGTTTCATCATTCTGTTGTACACGTTAAAACAAATTTAGCACAGGACCTAGTTGGAGCAAAAGGTTACGTTGTCACAGCTCTTTACTTGGAAGGTGGCTTTGTTTTCATTTGCCGGTTGTACACCATACATTGGATTGTACTACATTCACTTTTTTCATTTGTGTTGTTTTTTCTGTTTCTTTATTTTTTTTACTTTTTACCCTTCATTATTGCTCCCAAGCTTAAATCAGACTTTTCTGCAGTTTTTATGTCCTAGGTTATGACGTAACCACTGTGTTAGTGTAGGTGAGTAACATAGGTACTTGTATGTGAGTTCCGACTTACCAAGCGTTACTGTGCGTCGTACCATAAGAATGGAGTCCCAACGCCACTCGAGGACCGCCTGTATATGTTTGACGTTTGGACTGTCCACAACAGTCTTTATAAACACACTTGCTCCTATGTGTGTCCAGGTGTGTTCTTCGTGCCATACCTGGTGTTCCTGGTGCTGTGTGGCATCCCACTGTTCCTGCTGGAGTCATCTCTGGGCCAGTACCTGAGCCTGGGAGGTGTCAGCGCCTGGAGAACCATCTGTCCTCTCTTTGGAGGTGAGCTCATCTAAAAACACTATGTCCCTCTATACAGCCCATGTTGTTAGCTTGTGCACTTTAATTAAGGTATACACTTTAGTATTTGTCTGTATGTGCATGAATTATTTAACTTTATAAACAGTGAGGTTTGTTTTTTACAATAAAATATAATAGGTGCATGAAAAAACTTGACAAAATTGGATTTCATATCTTGTCCCTTTGTATCAGGGACTAAAAATCTTCCTTAAAAAGTGCAAAAACGCTGTATGTTTGCTCAGTTATTATTATTCACATTCTTACCTCAGGACTTTTTGTATTTGACTATTCTAGTTAGGCCACAGACCTTTTTGAACAGCTTTTTAAAATGAAATTAACATTTATCATCCTCTTTAAGTCAGCCTTTTTGTACAAAAACTGTAGTCTCCAGTGAGCCAACACTGAATAATCCAAAAACTCATAGAAAATATTAATTATCCTCTTAAAGTTAAACCTGACGCTCCCTGCCCTTTGTGTTTAAAGTTCAGCAGTATGACATACCTCACTGATGTCAACTTAACATGTGGGAGGAGAGTGAATCAGCAGCTCTTGTGTTTCAATGCAGATTTTACTCTGTGGACAAGAGTGAAGAGGGAGAGCCCATATCTATCTTTTTATTTATTTTTCCTAGTCCTAACAACACAAAACTTGGAAGATTTAGCAGCGCTAGTGACCTGCATGTGTGTTCGAATCCAAAACCCAAAATCAAGCAATAGAGAAATGCTCTGTAGCTGCCAGAGTGTTGCTTCTAAAGGATTCTCTACTGCAAACAAACACAGGCTCTCAGTCAAATATTTTACTTTACACAGCGTGGAACAGAGCCGGGCCCCTGATCTGATACTCTTGTGTGGAGCTGTGCTCATTAGCTGGGAAAATCCAAACGATTCAAGAACAGTGGGTCATTTTAGCCATAAAACCAATGCCTGGAGGAAATTAATCCAGTCAGCGTTATAAATGATGTGACAGATTTACCTGCAGTGAGGCTCCGAAACACCAAAACTGAGCTTTACTCCCACTGTGTCAACGTTACGAAAACCGATTTGAACATTGTACAGTAGGAGACTCTGCTCGTCACATTTACAGTGTTTGTTCCTGGGAGATAAAATCCTTTTCTGCAGCCACAGTGCCGTTTAACGAGGAGCTGTGCTTTTGGACGCTGGGGGTAGTGTTCAACAGAACAGTCTGATGTGACGTGTGTCGTGGAAGGCTGACTATATTATATAACTTGCTCTGCATGTTTTATGTCACTCTGTCCACCACACAAAGTCCATAGAGTAAATCACCGTTTTTCTCTGCACGCGACACTTGATACTGCTGATCCTCTGCTTCTTGGTTAAGCAAGTTTATGGCTGTAGGGGTGTAAGAAAATAGTCATACACTGAAAAAGTGCAATATTTTGTTGCACGATACCGTGCAGAAATTCTACAGCACTGTATGGTATTTTTTAATTGACAATTGACATGCAAATATTCAGTATTCATTGCAAATGTAGATCACTCAGCATAGTGTGTTTACTATGCTGACAGATTTCCTACAATGAAATTGTTAAAAAACTAAATACATCACTTTAGTATCACAGTATATTGCAATATATCGTATATTTTCCCCTTTATCGTATTGTCAGATTTGGGCCAATAAACACCCGGAATGTCTACTCAGGAAAGCTTCTAGATGGTGACAGTGAAGAAGCAGCAGAGTGGGGTCTTCAAGAGCTTCTTGAAGATAAGCACCTGTTTTATAAAAATAACCAAGAGGCTTCTGCGCATTAACAACTCTACTGTAGTGTTGGAGTGCTCTGCAGTGTAACAACTGTTTCTGGTTTTGTCTGGTTTTCCAAATTTAAATGTAAACAAAGAACCATCAGCCATTGTACATTTTAGATAAAAAGCATTCAGAATCATGAGCCTTCAGAAAAACAATATTTAGAAGAGAAAAGTTCATAAACACAAAGAACTCTTTTGCAAGACTTTGTCTGTGGTTTGCAAATCTCATATCACATCATTAGATACAAGCCTGGAGTTCAACAGTGCAAACATT
This sequence comes from Cynoglossus semilaevis, assembly GCF_000523025.1. Lineage (NCBI taxonomy): Eukaryota > Metazoa > Chordata > Actinopteri > Pleuronectiformes > Cynoglossidae > Cynoglossus > Cynoglossus semilaevis. The sequence continues at coordinate 14,893,771 of NC_024320.1, forward strand.
CTCCAAAAACGTCACTTTCTAACCCACTCACAGCTTCATAAGACCATCATTCATTCCTAATAAGGATGCAGGAGACGTGGGCCGCACGTTGACTGTCTCAGTAAATGGATTCTTTCATATAAAACGCCAGCGACTGAATAAATTATGAAAGATTAAAGCTTGAATAGACTGAGGATGGTTGTTATGTGTGTCACCCTGCAGGCCTGGGTTATGCCAGTCAGCTGATCATCCTGCACGGCTGCGTCTACTACATCGTCATCCTGGCCTGGGCCGTCTTTTACCTGTCCTACAGCTTCCAAGCCGAGCTGCCGTGGTCCCACTGTAACAACACGTGGAACACTGGTCCGTGAAGACCAGGATTTTAATATATCAACTCAAAATCTGTAGTTGAAAAAACATAGCATCGAAAGTCTGTTTCTCTGCAGAGGCCTGTGTCCTGTTTGATCATTACAACAAGACAGCCAACGAAAGCAGCCTGCCTCAGAATGCATCATCACCTGTCATGGAATTCTGGGAGTGAGTCATTCAGTTTGTCTCTGCTAATATTTATGTGCGCTTTTCTTAAAAACAACCTGGAGCAGAACATTAACCCGGCAGACCGGCAGTTTTGTTTGGTTTGGTTGCACGAGATACTGACACATTACCAGCTCAGTTGTGTCAACACTGTGCCGCAACACAAAGACTACGATCACAAAAGAGCTATGCACGTTTTTTTCAAGGTTAAACCACACCTTGCAGCAAGTTTGTATTGTTAGAAGCTGTTTGTTTTTGCACCACATCCCATATGTCTCAATATCAGAGATTTGACAGTTCAGCTCAAAGCTGTCCTCGGTCCACTGCTGCTGACATCACAGTTGTGTTATTTGACTTTTCTGTGTTTAGAGTCTCTCACTTCAGTTACACAAACCAGGCCAATGACACAGCTTTTGTTAAATAAACCTCATGTCCCAGGGCTAAACACTGTCCTGCTGCTAGTTTCATTTTAAAGCATGTTTGTCTTCTAGGCGAGAGGTCCTTCACCTGTCCAACAGCTTGGATGAGCTGGGACCGGTCAACTGGAAGATGGTCCTGTGTCTGGCCGTCGTCTGGATCATCTGTTACTTCTGTGTCTGGAAGGGAGTCAAGTCCACAGGGAAGGTAAAAACACACTGACACCTTTGACATTGTCATCAACACACCGTGTTTTGTCCTCACTGACGCTGTCTCTATATTTAGAATTCCCAGATATAGTTTCAGAGAGTAGCATTTCATCCCAGCAAAGTTCTGGGAACATATGGGGTTTGACGCAGTTTTAGTGACGAGAGCAGTGAATCTTAAGTGAGTCTTGAATACAAACACCTGCATCCGTGTACGTTTTCTAAGTTTTAAGTTTCTAGATAAGTTGGTAAACTTTCCTAAAAAATAAAGTAAACTCCCAAATTATAGTTAATGTTTTTGACTGCCTACAGTCCAGATCAGTTTCCTGTTCGAAATATTTGGTAAATCTTGATGAGGTGAATCAGACACAGCACAAATGAAGACATGAAAAAAATAGCGTAGGGCAGTGTTTTTTCAACTTTGGGTCAGAGCCCCACATGGGGTCACTTGGAATTCAAATGGGGTCAGCAGAAATGATTAGTAATTGATAAAAATAAATACCGATAGAAAATATTATTTCAACTATTATCCTTTTTTAAATGTTGATTTAAACACCACTACAAAATCTTAAACAACTATATTTTTCCACTTTCATAAATATAAATCAAAGTTCAAATAAAATGTACCAAATAAAAATATCTGAGCTGGCTACTAAAATGTCTCACGGGGCGCCAGAAATTTGTGATGTCAAAATGGGGTCACAGGCCAGAAGGTTAGAATTATTTTTAGATTTGATGCAATGTGTTGTGATTCCCATAGACATCAGTGGGACAACAGAGTTTTTTATTATAAAGTTTTCTAAGTTTGAAGGAAGTTAAGTCGCACTTTTAACACTTTGTTTTTATTTCTGGTTAAACAGCAAACATGGTAAAATTTGCAGCAAAGCCCAAATCTCTGACACAGCTACAGTGCTACAAAAATAGCATTGTTGTCAAACACCAGCATCTGTCAACTTTCCCTCTTTAACTGTTCTGTGTTTGGGGACATCACAAACCAATCCTTCCTGATGTCTCTCCCACTTCCCTTGCTGCCTGACCACTCATCCATGACCTCCAACCATCTCCTCCACTCGACTCCACTCCCCCTCCACCTGCTGTGTGTACATACTAGGTGGTGTACCTGACGGCCACCTTCCCATACATCATGCTGTTTGTTCTGCTGGTCCGGGGAGCCACGCTGCCCGGAGCTGTGGAGGGCATTGTGTACTACCTCAAACCCAACCACACCCGCCTGTCGGACCCACAGGTACGTCACAGACAGTTTGTTGTAGCACCAGAAATAATTTTTAACAGATAAAGAAGAAAGATTTCACTAAATGGAAAAACAAGGTCAGTTTCACATTAATGTCAGTTAAATATCTGAGTAAACACAGACTATTATTGAATCAACTCAGGAATGTGAGTTTTCCTTTATGAATTTTTTATTAGAAAAATAAGAAAAACTTTAAAAATGTTGACTTGAGTGTTTGCGATTAAGGAGAACGGCACAGAACCAATTGCATTTGTTCAACCTTTGTTGATTAAATGTTTTGCTTTTGAAAAGAAAACACAGTAGTAAAGTACAACAGAATGGGAAAAATGTAATTTCTTTTATCTCAACATTTGACATGAAAAGTCTCCTTCTTTAATTTATTTGTATTTGACTTTTATATTGACAGCTCTCTTTGCCTCTCTTTGACATTTTTGGTCTTGCAATTATGTTAAATCAGCGTCGGCCACTTCAGGAGACGGAAGCAAAAAATCCTGTAAATGAGGATTTAATATTGTTGTTGGTTTGTTTTATCCATTTAGTTTTTACCGTTCAATGTAATAAAGTGAAATCTATATTGATTAATTTATGATGTAGAGTTTAGTGCTATTGTCTGTCGTGTGACCCTGGGACATTCCGGTAAAAAAGTGATTTATTTTACATCCCGACTGACGAAGATGAAGGCAGCAGGACAGCATCCAGATATTTTAGTGAAACAACTGGAAGTAGACGTGACAGAGGTTAAAAAAAACATATGTGGACACACAAACATTTGCCCCGCCCACTTCAATCTCACCATATACAAACAATCTCCCTTCACTCACAGCAGAGCCTGTTATTAGGATAAATTCCATTTTTTCTACTTAGTTCAAACAAATGAAGACGGTATGAAAATCTCCTCATTCCCATTCATTTTCATCTACTTTCTCCCAATCCAAGGTCTGGATGGACGCTGGCACCCAGGTCTTCTTCTCCTATGGCATCTGTTTGGGAAGTCTCACTGCACTGGGCAGTTACAACAAGTTCAACAACGACTGCTACAAGTAAGATGTGCTGCCACACACACACACACACACACACACACATTCATTCACATGCACACAGCCTCACACGCAGAAAGGGCTCGAGACTTGAGGCTTACGGCTAAATTCCACTTAAGACACACTTTGTTCCCTTTCAAATGAAAGATGTGAGTTCCCACTGGTCAGATTTCCTGCAGGAGGAATGGCTGGAATGGAGAGAGAAAACAGACTGATACAGCCACACCTTCAAGAAAAGCCATGTTTCCCACACTCCGAGACTCGCTCCCTCCCCAACCCTCCGTCCCACACACACACTCAACACAATAAGCACTTGACTCTTACAGTATAGTCAGAACATGAGAAGATAGGGCTCTAAAAGCAAAGCCAGAGACAAAAATCACTGGAAGGGATAATTCAGCTTCTTCTGATGTGCACATTTATGAGGTGTGGACAGCTTAACGGTACTGACCGCACTGGGCGTGACCGGCTGTGACAAGAACAACTTTAAAACTGGCTGCCATTCTTTGACGCAGAAAACGTGGCTCATGGACAGAAATCAATGATGGTTTTAAAATAAATAAAAGCTTAACTTTAGGCTTCTGCAAATGTTTCCCATGAAGAAACGTTTTCCACCAAAAACAGAGTTTATAAAAGAGAAGTTTTTATCCTCTGCCAAAATCCATAGACATAATTATTATTTTTAGCATGCACACAAACTGCTCTCCTCTTGCCTAGTTTAGTATTTTTATATTTTTTATATCCCCAGTGTGGGATCAATAAAGTTCAGTCTAATCTAATCTAGTCACCTGATTTAATAATTGTTTTTGTTTTTTCCTACAACCATTTCTCATTTCCAGTCTCTTAACAGAAAAGTCCCTGACCCTACATGTGTCATGTGATCATTGTTCGCTCTGAGAAACTGTCGATCAACAGCTACTTCCATCCATCATCATCAAATGTTTTGGTGATTTGAGTTGTTTGAAAGTCAGTCATCAACTGTTGGTCTAGAAAACACTGGAATAACTCTAGACCTAAGCAGCAAAAAGAATCATGTATTGTTCCTTTATTAATTTATTTTTAAATTGTTTGTGTGTTTTTTGTGTGTTTTTCCAGAGACTCTTTCATGCTGTGTCTGTTGAACAGTTGCACCAGCTTCCTGGCTGGTTTTGCCATCTTTTCTGTGCTGGGCTTCATGGCCCAGGAACAGGGTGTGGACATCAGCAGCGTGGCCCAGTCAGGTGAGACGGAGGTTTGAGAGAGGCAAGAAGGACAAAAGAAATAAAACACTCACTTCTTTGCCTCTTCACCTTTGAGTGCTGATTTTAAGGATATTATTATTTTATTATTTTAAGTTATTGATGAGCTAGTCTCCTGATTTGAAAGTTCAATTCAGGTCTTTTCAACTATATTTTGTTGGGAGCCACATCAAACTCCTACTATTCTTGTTGAACAACTGAAATGAAATTACAAATCAGTGCATTTTATTCTAAAACTGCTATTCTTTTGCTTTGCTGCATTAGTTTCATGCCCAGCCCCCTACTTTGGGAACCATTGCTGTAAGGCAAGTACACTAACCACATCAACCGTGAGGCCAGCAATAGCTAAATAAGTACAAAAAAAAGCTCAAATTTAAGTATGAAATGTTTAAAGGTTACTTGCAAAAGCTAAAGTTTCTATATCTAATATATAAAAACATTGGCCAAGAGTTCTATGTCATGCTAATCTTTAGCATCCATCCATCCATCCATCCATCCATCCATTTTCATCCGCTTATCCGTTACCGGGTTGCGGGGACAGCAGTCGCCACCCAAATCACACTGCACCGTACCAACCCCCCAAACCTTCCTGCGGGTGGTGTGTCCACTGGAAGGTATTAACCGCCCTAACCGGGATTCGAACTTGTCCAGGAGGTGAACCCTGGGGTTCCACACCAATGACAGAGACATTGCCTCTGGGCCAAAGCGCCACTAATCTTTAGCATATCCTTTAATAATCACCACAGACATGTTGTGCCAGTGGAGCAAATAAAGTAAATAACTCGTTTTTAATAAATAATAGTTATAATAGTAGTTAGTGTCTCTGCGGTGTGTACTGGTTTGTGTAGTCCCAGCTGATTTTGTGTGTGTCCTCTCAGGACCTGGCCTGGCCTTCATCGCCTACCCCAGAGCTGTAGCCTTGATGCCTCTTCCTCAGCTTTGGTCCATCTGCTTCTTCCTCATGATCCTCATGCTGGGGCTGGACACCCAGGTAGGAGAGGCTCCCACTGATCTGATCTGTCGTCTGTATTTTATTAACGTAAACCAGCAAACACATCCCCGCTGACCTGGTCTCCCTCTGTGTGGTCCAGTTTGTGAGTCTGGAGGCCCTGATGACGTCAGTGACTGACCTGTACCCTCATCTGATCAGACGAGGTCACCGTCGTGAGCTAGTGCTGCTATGCATCTGCGTCGCCTGCTTCCTGATCGGACTGGTCATGGTCACGCCGGTGGGTAACACTCAGGTTAGAAGCATTGTTTTTTGTCTGCTGCTCGATCGGATGACGTTAAAATGAGGATTTTTCTCTCTGCACCAATGTAGGGAGGCCTGTACGTGTTCCAGATCTATGACCAGTTCTCCTGCAGCGGGGCCACTCTGCTGCTGCTCTCCATCATGCAGTCCGTTGCCATAGGCTGGGTCTATGGTGAGAAACCTTTAATCTCTCCCTACGTTAGGACCAAATCAAGCTAGTAAAAATTACTTAAAATCAAAAATTGCATTTGAGTCTTAACCTGAAATTAACAGCAGAAAAAGATACAAGGCGAGAATAGAGTAGAATAGCTTTTATTTTCATTGAACCTTGAAATACGCAGCCATGTTTGTCGATTTGTTGAGTTTTTAAATGACATATTTTGTACATATGGGGAAAAAAAGACAAATTTGGCCCCAGTACTGAGTCTTATTCTGAGGTGGGAATTATTACATACTACATACCAAATGAGAATTGTTTTGTTTTTTTCTCCTTTAATATAGTATTTTAATTACTTTAATGCAAGTAATTGTGTCAAATTATTTTTTTATCCATAAATAGACCAGTTGAATGTAGTTTCTCATTGAATGTTTTTCGCAATATTTTAAAACTCTGTTATTGCTAGAGTGAAGTGTAATTGCTCCTAAATCCACACTGACGCCCACTCAGTGGTCCAAATGTTTAACTTAAGTTATCTTATTGTTTTTCAAGTCTTTACCTCAAAAACTTGAAAGAATAGTTGCTATTTTGAGTTTGTAAGAATGTATAACATTTTAAAACAAAATTTAAACACACTGTAGACACCACATAAACGATAGTGTGTAGTGACAGTGAGAAAATAGTTTTCAGAATGAGAACTTAAATTCCTAGTTAGAAAAGGTTTCTTGAAATATCCTTCAATGGTCAAAGAAACTCATAAATATTAATAGTATAATGATTCTAAGTTGAATAAAAAAAAATCCCTAAATGAACTGCAGGTCACTTGGTCCACTTCCTCCCCTCCTCCTGCGTTTGTTCCTCTGAGACTCAGTATATTAACATGGCTGCAGGTACCCACTGGTACAAGGACTGGCTCAGAGCCAGGCCCCCGTCTGTCTCTTTACAGGCCCTAAATCAGACCCTGAGACCCCGACCCCTCCCAGTCTTGGTCTCGTGGGCCCCAGGGAGCTTCTGTCCGAGCCAGACCTTTACAAAATATTTAAAGAAACCATATTTTGTGTGAGATGGACCGTGTGTGATCACTTTGGTTTAAAAGAGCTCCAGTGTTTAAACAGTTACGTAAAAAAAACCAAACAACTGAATTTTAATGTTTCAACAACAGGTGGGTGATGGTAATAAATTGTCTGTGGGCGTGGGTGCTAATGAATACCACTGCTACCTTATTTATGGCTGCACCAGCTGTAGGTGAGCACGGCAGCAGAGCTGCGACCCTCTGCTCCCTTTAAGAACTCTCAAGTGAGCTTTCGAGTGTTTAGTATCCAAAGCAGGGAGAAATGTTCACCATTACCTTGAGACATTACGGGGCACCATTTAGAATCACGTATCACAATTTTAGTATTTTGCAGTGTTCCGTTAAACTGACAAAATGACAAAAGCAAAAATGTTTAACAATCCTGCTATTTTGACCGTCCGCCTGAAACAAAAGTATATTTTTAAACAAGACATAGTCGTCACTGGAATTATAAAATAAGACTCAGCAAACTCTCCTGAACCAATAAGGAGCTGAGGTTTCTCAGCATCTCCACAAACCTGATAAATAGCATAGAGCAGAAACTTCATTTGTGATGAAGTGAACTGTTAAGAAAACACATTTTGCATCAACATAACAGTCCAATGTGGTGAATTAGTTTTAATACATTTCTTTATGCGTTTCTCAAATAACACAACAGCCTCTCCTGAAAATGTTTGAATTTTGTTTATTAACTGTCTTCCCTCCCGTCAACTGTCTGTCTTTGACCACAGGAGCGGATCGTTTCAGTGACAACATCAGGGAGATGACCGGCTACCGCCCTCTGCCCGTCTTTAAGCTGTGCTGGAAGTACTTCACTCCAGCTGTGTGCACTGTGAGTGACCCCTCCCTGTCTGAGTCGCCTTTAGACTGTTTAGTGCTGTGATATAGTATTTGCAAAAATACATGTCTAGGGTTTTTTTTTTTAAACAGATGTTGCCCTACTCTTTTTTTCCAGTCTGATTATTAGCAGCAGAAGTCTTAGTCTTAGAAGTGAATGCAAATATATCAATGCATATGTACATTCAAGAATTCTTTTTTGCTAAATTGCCCTTAGATTTTCTCTTCTTCTCCACCAGTGTTTGTTAATATCTGACTGCATTCCCTTAGTTAGTTAGTGTCTGTTTTTATTGATAAAGGGTAAAGACTTGACTCACTCCTTCCTGTAGGGCACTTTAGTCTTCTCCCTGGTGCAATGGTCTCCCCTCAGGCTGGGAAATGGTGTGGTGGCTCCAGTGTGGGCTACTGCACTGGGCTGGATCCTGACCCTATCATCTGTCTCACTGCTTCCCATCTGGGCCATTTACGCCTTGGTCACCACACCAGGAACTCTTTCACAGGTTGTTGGAGCTCTGCTTTACATCTGTTCGGTCCTATAATGGAAATATTATGCTGTGCTCTGGACTGAATTCAGTAGAAAATATAATATATTAATGTGTTTAACAATACATTTTTACAAGCTAAAATCTAGTTTTCTTCTATGGCCTGTGTGCAGGTATTGAACTGTAAAGTAAAGTATCATGATTAAGAACACAAGAACATCTGCTGCCTCATTGATGCTGTGAGTAATGTAACTAATCGACTAACTGTAACTGTTTGAATTCACAGCGATTCCATCATCTGTGCAGACCTGTCCAAATCTCACCACTGGGCTTCATACACGTCTCTACCAATAACAACTCAGCACTGCCACTGAACCAGGTGTCCAAGGAGCCAATCAGAGAAGTGACTGAAGATCCCATGACCTGATGAGCCAGCAAAGTTGCCACACAGTTACTGCTGCTGTAATGGAAAAGTGAGGTGATGATGTCATATTCATCTAGAATTCACCAGCCACTGACACATGTAAATACAGCAGAGATTCTTTGAAGCAATGAAGAGTTTAAAGTCATCTTTATGTAGAGTAATTATACTTATATTTTTCCCTATTTGAATTTAAGTTGAAGGAGGTCATAGTTTATCTTTTACTTTCTCAAAAAATAAATATTTGTTTTAGTACCAGGTTTTATAGCACAGGACTTGCACCAGCAACCGTTACCTGATGTAGCATTTGCATCATTGCATTCTATGGACTTCACTCAGTACAGGTTTAAAGATCTCAGAGGAGATTGATGTGGATTCTTTGTTCTGGTCTCAGTCTGATCCCGTGACTCCCTGCACTGCCTGCCTTGAGATGTGGACAGATACTACAGCACTTAACTTCTTTGGGTTGAGGCTTTAATTGATTTAAAAACGTTGATTTGTGCTGTGATGTTTGAGATAAAGGAGAAGATCCTAGATAGATTTACAACAGAGGTGGCAAAAGCTAAAAAGGCTAAAAAATGTAATTAAGTAAAAGTATCTTCAGTTTGGTTATATTCTACTCAGGTAAAAGTAAAGACACCCATCTAAAAATCTACTTAAGAAATGCTTAATTTAAACTTCAAGTAAAATTTGAGTAAAAGTTACAAAGTTACTTTAAATTATTTGATGCAAAAAGGACGAGTCAAACATCCAATCTGCAGCTAGTTGTTTTTAATCAACAATTCAAATACAAGTGGCATAAGTTGAGAATTCTGTGATCCATTTGAACGCTTATGCTGCAAACATCCACGCAATTCTTCTCTTTCTTTCAGTTAACGCAAATTGTTTTTCCTATCATTTAAATTTTTACTCAGTAAACAGTTCATTTTCCAAAGTAGCAAAAAGAAATACTTGAGTTGAAATGTACTTATCTATTCGCAAAACTACTAAAAAAAAATACTCACAAAAACTCCTCAATTACAGTAACGTGAGATAATGTAATGTGTTGCTTTCCACCTCTGTTCAACAAGATGCTGTAAAAGAAAATCACCTCAGTCTGGTTTAAACTTGAGCTGGTTGGCTTTTTCATGCCTACTATTTTAAATGGAGTAAGTTGCTGCTATTTTACTGGTTTAGGATTAGATGTACACATTTGACAACCAGCTGAAAAAGTGTCCTTAATGAAGTGACCTCAAATCAGATGTGGTGCTCGTTAAAGGTTGTTTTTTTTTGTATGCAGCTGCTCTGCTCAGCGCTCCCGTCAGATTGCACCTGCTGTGTAACCTGTAGTTGTTCTCCTGATTCACTGCCATGTGTCTGTTCTGAGATCATTAATGAGGAACCTCAAAGTGTTCTGTCCTGCTTTTAAAATCATTCAGCTGGTTCTTTATTTTGTTCGTTTTATAGCTCACAGTTTAATAATAGCCAATTGCACAATGTGCACTTGGACTAACAGACTCAAAGTGAGGCTGAAAACAAACTCACTCCGTCCTCTGTCCAAAACTCCGGCTCCTGCTGTGCTCCACTCACATGTGCTCGGTGTGGCCGTTACTCACTGCCAGATTATCTTTCCACTTTACTGACCTTCGTCATGCTAGCTTCATTCAGACTGTGCTCTATGTAATTTCATCTAATCTAATCATCTAATGTAAAAATTCCCTTCAGGTTTGGTTTGAACAGATCTGGTCATGTGACCTATCGCTGCGGGTCTGTCTAATCTGCGAACACTCTCCTGCAAATGTCATCTTCTGTGCAGGTCTGTGTGAAACCTCCACCAGTTGAAATCACTGATTATTTCTTATGGACTTGACTTGATTTGGACCTGTCAAAATACTCCCTCTTTCCACTAAAGATGTTTGTAATTTTTGTATTATTAATTCCTGTTTAAGAAATGCCTTTTTAAATTAAGAACTTGTTGATCCAACTGCTCCACCTTAACTGTCCCGCTGATCTGCTCAGTTCTAATCCTCATCATCTTCACCTCCTCCACCTCCAACTCGGCCTTTTGTCTGTTTGACAGAGACACTGTCTCTGAACCATGTAGCATCATAGCAGGTCTCACTACTGCCTTATAAAACTGACCTTTCAACTTTACTGCTATTCTTCTGTCAATTCACTCTCTGAGAAGATGCTGTGACACAGATAATAAAACAAACCAGTGTAGCATGTTAGTACATTTGATCTGCTGACAGATATTTTTGAATTGTGTCTCTGTTTGTTTGTAAACCAAAAAGTTCTCATGCAAATGTGATTGTGTCATTCTCAGGACTATTTTTTTAATTCTGTGAAAGCCCCACAGAGATTAATTTAGCCAAGTGAAACCATCTGATCTCTGACAAAGAGATGTGTCTCTGTTCGCTGCTAACTTTTTGACGTTGTTGTTAAACCTGTTTGTTTTTATGTACATTTACATTTATTACAGGTGAACAACGTTGTGTTGTGAGTAAAACAAGAAGAAAGTCAGTGTTGACTTGAATTTCTTTTTGTCTCTCCGGGGATGATGTTGTCTCCCTCTGTACCATGGTAACAGATGCTGAGGACACACCTGGTTATGTGATGAGAGAAATACACACACACACACACACACACACACCTCATCAAGCATTCAGCCATGCTCTTCTTCGCATCCTCAGCATTTTAATCCTGATGGGAGCAGCTTGAACCTGCAGAGAGTAGAGAGCTGTTGCAGCGGACGGTTGTTTTATGTCTGTCTGTCTGTGTGTGTGTGTGTAGTGAGGAAGCACAGAGTAAACAGGAGGAGTATCACAGCCTGAGGTTACTCTGACACTTGGATGGAACCAGGCTGTTACGTAAAAGGCCTGCGTTTGTCAATTGAACATATTGGATTGGATTCACTGTCATGTCAGCTGTCGTAGGAAGTGGGCCGGGCCACCGCGACCCACACGTGGCTCGGCACGCGTACGCTCCAACACACACTCGTGCAACTTGTTCTGATAATACACTTCCCTAAACGCTGCTCGCTTGTACACGTGTGGTGCTGCGTTTTCCTGCACCCTCTGTGTGTGTGTGAGTGTGTGTGTGTGTGTCTGCTTGCAGATAACAGAGCGATTTATGTCCATATGGTTGCTTTGGCATAACTGCAGCTTTTTAGATGATGAGGATTAAAAAGGATCCAACGGTTGGAGCGTGTGAGGAGAGGGAGGAAGTGGAGGACATTATGGGGATGTCAGCCAAAGTGTGCTTGTGTGTGATGCTGTGGGAAGTTGCCTTTTTTTCCTACTCCGCCTCAGTGCCACTGGTCTGCAGCTGCACCACACTACACCAAACACTGCATGGAAAATCAACTGAGAGCAGCTCTGTTTTTGTTGGTTTAGTGGACCTAACTTTAGGTCGGTTCTGGAGACTGGGTTAGAGCTGAAGTTTGTGGCTAAGAAGGGGGAAGCCTTTCACTTTAAAACCTGAATAATTCAAAGTGCAGGTGATGCTGCCTCCTCTGGCAGCAGATCAGTTTAGTGCAGGGAGTGGTGGAAATATACAGGTTGTAAAACAGACAGAAGTGGTTCAGGTTTTCAGAATGAACACGTTGAGTAAGTACATTTAGTTGAATCAGATAAAGTGTTTTAATGCATGGGTAGAATCTTTCCAATATTTCCACCACCCATCCAGTTATTGTTGGTCTAATACGCAGTCGACACACAAGTTGTTATTTAATCATACTGTGGGGAAATGACTTTGTTTTACGAAGCACATGGATCTCAAACTACGTCAATGTTTAGCTTGCGTCGTACCAGTCGATTAAAAACCACCAAATCTATGAGGATACATTTTGAGTTGTAGTTTTCCACACTTTTTTGGTATATTTTCCATATTGAAATACATACATCTTACTGCTGTTATTTGTTATTCTGTTCCAGCAATATACAAAAAAAAGTCCCATTTAGGAATTTTGATTTGTCTGGATAAATCAAAATAAATCATGCTTAAATATGATCATGATAAACTGTGATTAATCCACAGTTACCTTTTGTTTAAACAGATTAAAATCTTAACCATTTGACAGTCCTAACAGTTTTTCATTTGGAGAACAATGTGTCGTGATCACGTCTCAGATTGATCTTTCCTATGTTGTTGTCACAGATCAATGCCTGGACCACATCTCTACAACCTGTTCAAACATCCTCTTTCTCACACACACTGCTTCTTTGGTCTTTATTGCAGTCCTTGTTTTAACAGCAGGGAAAACACTTGACAGTTTAGTGTGAAGGAAGAAACAGTGAGTGAGGCAGGGTGAGGGGAAGAGATACTGGGTGAGGGCAAGAAGGAAGGACAGAGTAGAAAAAGTTAATGGAATAGATTTGTATTCAGCTGCGAGCTGCAACATCAGCTGGGCCCAAAACGTAATCCCAGTGACTCAGTGTCATCGACCAGCTTAAAAGTTTCCTTCACGACTTTTTTGCTCTTTTCTGGCTTCATGCAAAACTAGCCAAAAGTAACTTTTCCTTTTTCATATCCAAACCTACAGAAAAACTGTGCAGAAGATAGAGAGGTTACTTCTAACTTTGAAATGTACATTGCTTTAATTAAACTTTTAATTTTGAAGTACTGTATCTCAATCATGTAGGTTTACCCTTGTCGACCTACAGTGAGAAGGTGTGATAGAATGGTACGTCGTCACTCTCAACGTGGCTCGATGTCATAACGAACGCATCATTAAAAGTATTTTAATGAAGAATTGTGGTCATAAAAAATAGAACGCTGACGTATTTCACAGAGGAAGAGCAGGAGAACTGACTACATACTATCTTAAATATTTATTACAAGCTAACATTTTATTTCCAGAGTGGTACAGACAGCACACTGTGTTCCCTTTTCTTCACCCACTCCCTGCCTGCATCCCTCCCTGCTCCACCACCACCCACGCTGCTCAGTCACGTATTGGGGGCTTTGGATTAGTCTCTCTCTCTCTCTCTCTCTCTCTCTCTCTCTCTCTTTGGGGAGCCGACTCAGCCTCTGATCGTTTGATGTAACAAAGCTGAAACATAATATCTGCTCTCATGTTCTTATTTTCAGAGAGACAGGCCTCCCCCTACACACACACACACACACACACAAACACACTGAAATCTGAAAAACTGTCTGCTGTGTAAAGGTAATACCTAGTCGGTGACTCAGCAAATGAGCAGTGTTTTGGAACTTTTAAGACGTCTAACAAAAAGCCACTCTACTTGGCTCCAGTAGAGTGTGTTTGTGTCTGTGTGTGTTTGTGTCTGTGTGTTTGTGTCTGTGTGTGTGACTACTCAGGTATGCATTACTAAAGCTCCCACAAGTATGACATCCCATTGGCACTAACACTCCCGGAAAGGTACAATAAATAACCCTGACAGCTCCCAGGACACATCCAAACACCTGCACCGTCAAAACACACACGAGTGCAGGAGCTCCGATCACTATTTGAACATAGTTAAGGTGTTTTTGTGTGTGGTTAAATCAGGTTGTGAGCACTTGACCTCTGAGAACCACTCTGAGGTGAGCTGCAGAATTCTTGTACTTTCCTGAGTAACAAAACACATGTAGCTGCACTTTCTCCCCTGCAGAGGGTGCTGCTAATGCTGTGCTCTGATATTTTTATTATATACTGTTATCTTTCTTTCTTAATATTTATGAATATCATTGCATTTTCTGAAGCACAGACGTGGACGTTATCAGGTGAACCTTGGGAAAAGTATTTAAAACTTTGTTTTTTTTCCCTTTGTGTTATCAGGTAGTGACTGACTCTGACTGACTCTTGGAGACAGAAGCTTTCACACTGGGCTGAGTCAGTGCTGACAGCACCGCATTCAATGACACTGTTAAAAATGTAACTAAAGTTTCACCTTAAATGTGTAATGCTTGGAGCAGGAGAACTTCAGGGTCATGAATTATCTATTTCCCTCCACAGTTTGCTGAAACCTTCCAGTCAGTTTCTGCTGGAACATTTTTTTTTACCTTTAATTATTTAGGTGAAAGTGATAGAACAAAAAACTGCCAACAATGGTGATGATGATGAGGTGATGACGATCTTGGACCTCATGTTCATAGGGTGTTTTCAGGTTTAGGTGAATGTGTTGTTGTTGTTGTTGAAGAACTTGTTTTTCTCCACTTCAGACGGACTCCAGGTCTCTCTCCTCCTTTCCCAGGCACTTGACTTCTCCCCTGGTTTGAGGTGGAGAAGAAGAGGAGGAGGGATGGAGGGGTGGTGGTTGAGCGCAAAAGGGGGCAGGACTTCTCTCCGGCTCATATTAAGAGCAAACTTTGTGTTTTTGTTCTCCAAGTTCAGCTCAGTGCTCCTGCTGCCCGCACTCCCTGACTCTCCGTGGCTCTTACTCCGTTTCCCTCCTCAGTGGCTTTGTCTCCTCGCCTCTTGTTCACCGCTGTGCATTCAGGATATAGAGGGATGATGTGCTTTTTGGAGGCACAAACGCTCCAAGTTGTGCGCTGTGCAGCTGCCTGCCTGTTTTAGTGGATACATCGATGTTTTTGGGCTGGCATTGAACAATGGTGCGGCTCCTCGGTGCTCTGGCCGGGCGCAGACTCTGGTGTCGGCTGTTGTTGCTGTGCGCCGTGGAGTTGGAGCTGGGCGCAGGACTCTCCGTTTTCCAGGGTTTCTATCTTCCACCTGCGAACGGCTCTCTGTTGGCACCTGCCCGCAGGACCGATGGAATGGTGCGGACCATTGACCGGATTTACCACGGAGGAGGGAAGGTGGGATATCTGCTGTACCTGGACGGGAGCCGGTTCCAGTTGGACATGGAGCGGGACGAGTCGGTGCTATCGCATCACTTCAGTCCCCAGTACGTGCACGCTCTGATGGGCGACAGCCATGCGCCCTTGCCGCGCGAGTGCGCTTACCGTGGCACGGTGGACTCCAACCCAGAGTCTCTGGCCGTCTTTCACCTGTGCGGTGGCGGACTGGAGGGCTTCTTCGCCATCAATAACTCACGCTACACCATCACGCCTATAGTCAGGGCGCAGGGACACGAGCACGACGCGCGCGTCCTGCAGGACAAAGACGCGGAGAGCGCGCTCCACGCTTTTACGCGTCAGAGCTTTAGTTTCGAGGCCATGCGCGATGGACGCGAGAGCTGCGGGACGCGGGACGGGCGCAGAGGACGCAGGGACGCCACGGGAAGACGCCGGCGCCAAGGACACGGGAGAGGGAGACGCGACAGAGGCGCCAGTGACCGTGACGCGCAAGGACGCAGATGGTGGAGCCGGTTGGTCAAAGCTGCCGCTCCGGAGCCTGGCGCACGGCGCAGACGCTCCGTCTCCCGTGCCAGGCACGTGGAGCTGCTCCTGGTGGCGGACGACTCCATGACCAAGAAATATGGCAAGGACTTAAACCACTATTTGCTGACTTTGGCCTCCATTGCCTCAAAGCTGTACGGACACGCCAGCATCGAGAACCCGGTCCGACTGTCTGTGGTGAAGGTGACGGTGCTGGGGGAGAAGGAGAAGGGGCTGGAGGTGACCAAGAACGCGGCTGCGACGCTCAAGAGCTTCTGCAAGTGGCAGAACCAGCAGAACCCACTGGATGACGACCACCAGCACCACCATGACGCGGCCATCCTCTTCACCAGGCAGGTAAAAAAACAACAACAACAACAACTCACACACAAACTGCTCTCACATTCTAACACCTGTGCTGTGACCAGACCTGTGGTGCCATGGCAGCCAGAGAGGGGGCACCCAAATATTTAAGGCGCCCTAAATAAAGAATCAAATATTATTTTTTAATCATATTTCTGCTTTGCAAAATGTACATTAAATCTTTTACCCCCGTGCAGGGGGCATTGTTGTAATTTCTTTTTTTAAAACCAGATTTTAGTGCTACAATTTGTAAATTATATATATACATATACATATATATATACTTTTGTCAATCACGTGATTTAGGAGTGCTACACTGTGTCAGTGAGTGTACTACTATAGTGAGCTCCCTTTGTCTGTGCAGCTGCACACCTCCAGCAACCATGTGCTAAAAATAATTAAATAATTAAACCCAAGACCAGTCTTCTTACCACAAATCATTATTTTTACACATAATTCTTCAAAAACAAAACATTGCATTCATCAGAACCAAACCTGCCTGATTTTTTGTGATGTCACAGTGGTTTGATGATGTAATGGATGTGATGGCAGCGAGTTGAGTTGCAAGCTGGAGTAGCTGTCAGTAAAAATCATTACATCACTCATCCACCTTGGCTTAAACGAGGCAGCGTACCTCTCATTGGTGCTGCTGTTGCTGTGACTGAATCATCTGCAAATTTTGTGAAGAAAATGTGGCTCAAAGTCTCCTTTGACTGATGGATGCTCACTTCTGTTTTGCTGACACATCTTCAAAGTTCATGAAGTACAAATGTGTACCTTCATTCAAATGCATTTGGGCCTTAATATCTATTTCTAGACGCTGAGTTTCTGCTTCATGTTCTTTCTCCCTGCTGTAAAAGAAAACCCATCGAGACTATGTGTATAAAAAGGTTGACCTTTGGCTTTTATCTGGTCAGAGTCCTTAAAGCAGGTGTGTTTCCAGCTTCACTAACTTTCTCCACCTTTTAAAAATACTGCAGTACTTGTAACGACCCAACTGCATGTTATGTTTTGACTGAGCCACTGCTTTTACAGTAGACCAACCAAACCCCGTTTGAGTTACGGTCGGTCAGAAGTGAAGACTACACAACCTGCTCCCCACATGCTCCTGGTTACACCCACTCCTTTATTATTTGTTTTCCTTCTCCTACTCACACTGCCCTCCACTTCTTTTTGCTGAATCTTGCGTGCGTAATGCGGCACTGTGCCTGTGAAGCAGCCATAAAGACTCTACTTCCTGTGCCTGCTGTTTTTCTGGGCAGGCTCCACTGTCTCCTCACTCTTACCCCTCCCGGTCCCTTGACGGCCTCGGAAAGCCTGTGTGATCTGAGATGTGTGCACGTGATCCAGCACGCGCATTCTTCCCAGGCTTGGAGGCTTAATGTCAGCTGCTGGTTTCACTGCAGAAATATTCCTAATGGTTGGGATGGTTCAGGTTTTTTCAAACTGGCTTAGGAGGCACTGCTGCATCTGTAGTGAATAACTGAAAGCATGGCTGCCATTTAAAGGTGATCAAAATAGATTTTCTCTCAAAAAACAAATGAATCATACAAAAGTCATTTTTAATTGGCCACTAGGAGTGTAAGGTGGTGCACTCAACTGAGGAGATGGTGCATTCTCCCTCTGTTTGCCCTTTTAAATTTTTTTTCTCCTGCAATTTCACGACTTTAATACTTTGCAAACTGCAACTTATGTCGAACTCCAGGACTTAGAGAACTATAGACGGATTTATGTGGCCTAACCTTTGCGGCTCTATAGCTGCATTCAGATATAATGTATAGTCTATGGAGAAGTGAGCAGTGAAACAGAATCAGCGTATAAAAGGCTAAGTGTCTCTAATATAAACCCATCGATTATTGTAGCCGATGCTAGGATCCACAGTAGCATCGGACGACTTGTCCTACTGTGATGAACTGTTGATTGAAACATGTTTGATGTCGTGTTCAGCAGCCTGCTGCCTGTGTCATGGCTCACACATTGCAGTAACTGTTCATGTGAA
Source organism: Cynoglossus semilaevis (assembly GCF_000523025.1). Classification (NCBI taxonomy): domain Eukaryota; kingdom Metazoa; phylum Chordata; class Actinopteri; order Pleuronectiformes; family Cynoglossidae; genus Cynoglossus; species Cynoglossus semilaevis. The sequence continues at coordinate 14,912,280 of NC_024320.1, forward strand.
ACATGTTATAATGTATTTAAGATTCATATTTAACACCCGCACAGTCAACTCATTGACCAGGGCCTACAAACTGTGTTAACAGCACTCCCTACAGGGAAGAGGGGAGTTGTGCATAAAAAACTGTTTTTGCTATTTAAGGCTAAGACTAAAAACTTCTGTGTCTTTTCATCACTTCAAAATTAGATTGTTGATGTGTAATCACATATTTTATTTTGTTACATTTGTGGGTGATTTTTTTTTTTTTTTTTTTTGCTGTTGAATGAAGAGCAAAGGAAGTTCCTGCTGCCAAAGCATTGACCTTTTTCATGGAGTTTCGTTCAGCAGTATGATTAGTGTGCAGATGGAAAAAGCTGTGTAAAATACAATGGCAGAGCCTCAGTTTTTCATACACAACACACCAAAAAGGCTGAACTGTGCCTTTAAACTCCCTTGAAATGACTCTTAGTTGGTCGTGAGCCCAGTGCTGGAAGTTCACCCTTTCTCTCCCCACTTTGCACATTTTTTCCCAGTTAGTTCTCCAGCGTCTGTCAGCTGAAGCTGGGAGCTGTCAGAAAAACAAACACATCCACCCTGTGAGAAGCCACTCGCTCACTGAGACCACACATTTTTTTTCTCTACTCTTCTCTCTCTCCTTTACTATCCTTCCCTTCTTCCTTCTAATTTCATCGTCTTTCCTCTACTCTCCTCTCTTCTGCTCTACTAGCCCCTCCTCTTCCATCCCTTTCTCTCCTCCTTCCTTTTCCACCCCTCTGTGCCTGCACACTTGTGTATTCCCTCTCCTGTCCTCTCATTTCCTGTTCTCTCCTCTCTTCTGCTCTCCTGTCAGCCCATTTTTCTATTCTATCATCATTCTTTTTCCATCCCTCTGTGCCTGCACACTTCTGTATTTCCTTTCCTTCTTTTTCCATCCCTCTGTGCCTGCACACTTGCGTATTTTTTTTTCTCTCATTTGGCCTCCTCCCTTTCCTTTTTCATCCCTCTGTGCCTGCACCAAAGCCACAGAGCAGCACGTCTCCATGCATTTCTCACCTCTCAGGGTGTGGCTTCAAGGTGGTTTGCTCCACTTTTCGTGTCAGAGAGCTTTGCCTTGGAGTGCGGTGCACTCGTGCGAGGTCTTGTCATGGCACGGGTCCGAAAGCAAACAGCAAGGGTATTACCTCAGATTGTGGGGCTCTGGGTGCCAAGCTGGCACAGGATGTTCATACCTGAGGTTGGCATTATGGTAAAATTGAACAACTTCTGTCCTGCCAAACATCTCATGGCCCGTCACTAACCTTCTTGCCACGACACCTGCACAGACAAGAAGAAAAGAAACATGGGTTTGGTTTGGCGGGAATCACTTGGATTCCTGTGATACAGCCCCGGGACAGGAAGGCAGGATTTGCATAGAGCTGTAGTGAAACCGCAGAGTTCTGCGGAAAGATTTTTTTCTCTTTTTGTTTAAGTCCAACACACACTTGTATTCTTCTGTGCATGTGATTATCTAAAGATGGCTTGAAACCCGTGGCAGGTACTGACACGGGTATTGATATCACTCCACAACAGCATCAGCTTGACATCATAGTCCTGTCCACTGCTTATTCTGTACTTCTTCCATCGTTTCTTTCTGTTTATTACAAATTCAAAATTCGATTAGTTTCGTGTTGTTGAAAGTCAATTTGGTCAGAAATATTTTAATATGTGGAAAGTTTTAAAATGAATGTTGTTTAGTTGTCAGTGATAACAGTTGACCCAGGCGCTGTGTTTACAGTGAGGCCAATCACAGCTGGAGCCGATAACCTGCATGCAGTGCAGAGTAGTTTGACATGGAGTGAAACATATTCCACACTAGTCAGATAAACAAACTTTAACCTGGCTTTGAACAGGATTTTATTATTTGCCACTGTTCTTCATTTGCGCAGTCTGTGCTCAGTGTAGCATTTCTGTTAGTGTCTTGTCATTCTTTCCGTAGGCCTGAGAGGAAAGTCTGTGGATAAATGAAACCACATCTCACTCCATTTATTGTGCAACTACAGAAGGTTTACTGAAGGATTCTTTTTTTTTTTTTTTTTGGCATCTTCAGCTTGATGACAATCTTCTTTCTTAGCACATGTGTCAGTTCAGAAAAATATCACATGACAAAAGCATACGGCCATGTCTGCGTCAACATGCACAGTCCAACTGTCTGTCCAAAGATGTCCACAGTTATATCCCATTGCCTATAGCCTCCTGCTCCTCAGCCTGCAGCCTCTGTCAGGACAAGTCATAAATCTGCTCATGACAATAAATCACTCAGCAAAACTGATTTGTGTCTGACCTATCGCAGAGCTCGACTACCTGATCTATAAACACGTCTCCGTTTCTCCTTTTTTCACACACACAAATTTTGTCTTTCCTCGGTTGAACCCGCAGGTCATACTGTAGATTTTAGCTGTCACCAGAGTGTGTAATCATCAGCTGTTACCTGAGTAATTGGCAATGCAGTGTGTGTGTGTCTGTGTGTGTGTGTTTATGTGAGTGAAGTCCATTATTTGACGCTCTGGTTCTTGGTTGGGGATAAACAAGAAACTTTTTTTTGTGTGAAAGTTTTATCATGGCCTCCTTTGCTTACATTACCTCTGACCTCTCACCTTTAGGCCATTTAGGGTCGGTTGTGCTCAGAATTCTGTGTTTTGTTGAATTTGTTAGAGGGCAAGGCCAAGGTTTAGTTCACGTCTAAACACTAAACACTTTTTATTTAGTTTTAAGAAACTAGAATAGAATAGAATAGAATAGAATAGAATAGAATAGAATAGAATAGAATAGACAAGGCCTTTTGTCATTGCACACAGCGGAACACATTGCAACAAACTTTGGTTAAGGTGTTTGAAAAATAAGTCAATTATGAAAGACATAAGACATTTCTGGACAAAACTAAAAACAGACAGATCTTGGCGGATAAGAAGGATTAAGAAGGATTAGCCTAGCTGTAAGGAGAGGTATCTTTTAGATATTTCTTAATATATTAATATTTCTAAATATTAAATCTAACTTTTTTTCTAAACAACAAAGGTTTAAAGTGTTGTGTCCTGGTGGTGAGTGGTGAACGTTGCACACCTTGTACTAATTATTTATTACTAATTTAGGTACTGTAGCTGTCATAGCCTCCAAATGTGAATTAGATGCTGTTGGTCTGCAGCTCTCACATCACTGTATTTTTATTCAGTAGAAAAACAGTTGGTTTTTTTTGTTTGTTTGTTCGTTGCAAAATCCAACATTTGTTTAACCAACCACTGTCTGCTACCAAAATCTACTGAGGAAAATTAGACTTAGTGTTAGTAATAAAGGGTTAGGAAAGTTGAATCAAACATCAACACCAGGTCAAAAACTGAAAAAAAAAAACTGAAAAAAAAAAACAGCAACCGGCAGAGTTGAAGATGACAACTTTAAATGCATACTTTTCTCTTGGTGAGCCAGCTCAACAGTGCTGGCAGCAATATACTGAGTGAGAACCAACTTGTCTCAGGCTTGTTCTTGGCACCAGTTGTGTTCACCACAAATATGGGAATAACTATCAGTCAGTGCTTCTTTCAACCACTCCTCAAAAACCTCAAGTGTCTTTTCAAGTGTTGCGCTTTCATGTCTTTTTAAATTTGCAGTTGGTCTGAAGTATCTGGCCAATCTGATCTTCAAACAAGGTTTCCTGCACCATAGCCCATAGATCAACTTCCATCTTTGTCTGAATGGATGAATGGGCGTACATTTTGGAGCTCAGAGAAGTTTGGTTTATAAGACCTACATTTGGAGGTGAACCAAATAAAGGAAACAACCAGCTCAGAGTAGCTTGAATGTATCATGAACAGAAATACAGCAGCATATGGGCTACAATGCTGAGGAAGGAGTGATTAGAGAGGTGCAGTCTTAAAGAAGCACTGAGAAGCCACAGTCATACCAGACCATATACGCCCTGTATATGGTCTAACAAAAAACTGACCGATACAAACTCAGTCAGTTTATAGTAAGGTGGTTTACCTCGGAGTGACGTTTCTCTGGATTGGAAAATGAAACACCAGGGAGTGTGAAGTGCAGGATTTGGATGACTTTATCAGGAAAAATAACATCAATTGCAGCCCAACTGGAGAGTCACCCAACAGGGATGAACTTAGCGGTGGACCACATTCAGTTCTCATGTGTAACAGGAGACTCTGTGCTTGGTTTCCCATTGTGTTGAATGTCAGGGGTGACCAAACAGATGTGTGAGGCCTCCTCTCCTCTTTGTATTTTCTGGAGTAAATAAGAGTGATTATTGTCGTCTGCTGAACTAGAACTGAAGCTCATTGAAGACATGGTGACTGTGAAGTCAGGCCACATTAGAGCGGGTGGCTGAAGGGAACCTTTCTCTTTGTGGACGGATCCAATTACTTTGACTCCGCCTCTCTGTGTACCCGCAGTGAGCTGACCCGTGTGGCAGTGACACCCGGTTCCGCACATACCAGCACCAGAGCAGAACAACAGGCACATTGAGGCTGGATTGATGGGGCGGGGGGCTCCTGCTTATCTGTACATGGGATCATTAAGGACATTCATGGCTGTGTCCATTTGTTGGGAGCTCAGACAGTGGACAACACATTACTGTCAGGTGGTCACAGATTGTTGAAAAGCTGCCTGTCAGAAATGTTTTCACCCTGTGTCAGTTAAAGGGACAGTCAATGTTTTCTCTGCTGTGTTGGATGGATATGCAGACATAGTGAACATGCTGCTGTTGAGCTCATTTTAGAAAACGTATACTCACCAAATTTGAAGGACAGCTTTTTACCACTAGATAGATAGTGAATGAAGTGATACACTCGCATTTTTACTGTATGTGGTCAATGAATGCACCAGTTAAAATATTCTTATTATTATTTTTACATGTCACATGACTTTGGCACTTCAATCAAAACCACAAAGGTTTTAAATCTCTAAAAAAAACTTTTATTTGCAATTTTCAGGTGGAGATTGTAGTTTTAACATATCCAAATGTGTGATTTTTTTTAAACCCATTTGAGGTTTGTTTTGATCTATTTATATTTATAGCAGCCCCTGAAGTTGGCATCATTTGAGGTTTGTTTTGATCTATTTATTTTTACCCCTGCAGGGTAGAAGTTAGATCTACATGCCATTTGTTTATAAACAGCATTAAAATGCTGCAGAGTCAGCCTATAAAAAACAACAATTCTATCATTTATCTGCTGTTTTATCTGCTGACTGCTGAAGGAAAACTAAATAATGTCAGCAGAGAGTCAGGTTTTAGTCTACAGCCTAAATACATCACAACAACACCATAAAGACATGTCATGTTAGGATGGACCTGTTGGTCAACGTTAGCGTGTACATTTCCCAGCTCTCGCCTTCACCACAGCTTATCCCAGTGTTTGTTTTAAATGGTCTCGACATTTCACACGTGTGATACGTCGTCTGGCAGATGTTGACAACCTGCAGATGGCTCTGAATCCAGACCCCCCTACACACACTCTCTTCAGTCTAGGTTTTGTGTGGACATACAGCATACACTCTGGGCCACAGAGTTCACTTTGCCCCGTGATGACACCTGATACCCACCAGCATCTGGAGCTAAGGTTCCTCTCTTCCTGTCAGGGTCTCAGGTGTCAATGAGCACTGACCCTGAGCTGCTTCATGTGTCGGTCCAGGGATAAATACAAAATGTAAAAATACATGTAGCATATGCTACATATTAGCTATCACCTAAACAGTGTTTCCTTCGATAACATGTTGTTTTCAAAGGTGGTAATGAGCTTAAGGCCACCGTTTTGAAAGTAAATTATAAACTGTAAACTCCCCCAGCACAGACTAATGTAATTGTTTACTACATTTCTTATATCAATTAAAATGTTACTGAGCTAATTTTGGTTCCAAACATGTGTCTCAGACTGTCCTTTAAAGTAGTGGTCTTCAACAGGGGATCTATGGCACCAGAACATACTGCGGTGTGACTTTCTTTAAAAAAACAAAGAACTTTACAACATAAGTATGCATTATTTGAAGAGCATAATTTTGTTTTTAAAAAACTTTGATTATACTTGGTGCAAGGCCCAGTTTAATACAAAACATAGTATAGTAGTAGTAGATAACTGCATTGTCCCTGTGGGTCACCTGAGTTTACTGGCCAATCACAATTATTAGGCATTCTGTTATGTGACTCAAAGATTCTGACACGGACAGCAGACACTGATAGATAAACAAACAAACAATAACGTTATTACATTTAAATTATTCATTGTTACAGTAAAAACATACAGCAGGGTGTTGTTTGAGGGTCCTTGGCCTGAACACATTTGTTGTAATGATGTGACTATAATAATAACAATATGTGATTGTATGATATGTATATATATCTATAGTATATATAGCAATATCAGCACATTTATGATCATTGTTTAATTGTTTATATAAATGAAAACAAATGTCGAATTCCTGAAAATCTGAACCTCTTTTTCTTTCCTGTGCTCCTCTCTGGTAAAAAACTGACAGCAAACTCTTTAAGGTTAATGGACGAAAAACAAGTCATTGAAGGATGTAAACGATGACATTCCTGTGTCTCCCATCCTTTGACGAGCTGTCAGTCAGTGGGACAAAGCTGCACTCTGTTCTGCCTGATCAGCAGCTTTGATGAAATCTGCCCGCAGCTTGTTTTCATCACACAGACTCAGCTGAACTGACTCTGTGTGTGTGTGTCAGGTCTGTTTGTTTAACACTACTCACCATGGCTTTGATTGGAAGCGGCCTTTTACTCACTCACACACACACACACACACACACTCAGGCCCTGCTCTCATCACCTTGTGACCTTAAGAACCAGGTCTCCAGCTGCTCTCCTCGTATTTGGACCAATGTTTTTGCAACTTCACATTCTCTCTGCTCCTCTATTAAATTTCCGGCCTCTGCTCTGCATTGACGTCTGTTTTCTGTATTTTCTTTCCTTCCCTGAATTCACTTCAGAAGCAGAAAAATATGTTCAGGTGTAAGTTTTTGCCAGGCTGAACCACATGTTTGGGTTACAAAGAAAAAAGACAACAGAAAAGTGGAAGTGAAACCACAAAAGCAAAATAACCAAATAACTGCAAAGTCTATAGTTTGATATTGTATTGTGAAGGATGTATTTCAACTCTAATATACCTCATTATATTTTGCTCTGATTTATTTTGCTATTAAAACACATCGAAAACAGGGAAAATGTCAGAGTTCCACTACAAGGGCACAATCTTTGCTGTAGGCCTGAACTCACACACTGTTCATTAGTACCTATGTCACTCACCTACACTAACACAGTCGTAACATCACAATCAAGGGCATAAAAACATCAGAAGAGTCTGACCTACGCTTGGTAGCCATTATGAAGGGCAAAGTTTCAGAAAAAATAAAAAAAACAACACAAAGAAAAACAGAAGAATGTTGCACAATCCAATGTATGGCATACAACTGCCGAATATAAACAAAGCCGTCTTCTGTATAGCGTGGCGACGTATCCGTCTGCTCAACTCATCAGTAAGTTTAGCAAGTTTTGCAACTCTGTGTGTCCGAATGATGGAACAAGGATTTCTTAATAGCATTGTTCATTTTCTCTATGGAGAGAAAGCCACAGTAATTGCATTTTTTTATTACATAGGCCTTTTGTTTTGTGGCCAGAATTTGCCAGTGTCTGATTTTGTTAAGAACAAACTTGTCTCAGACTCGTTCCTGATGCTTGTGGTGCGAAACCACAAATTTGGCATCAACCAAATGTTGGAATTCAGTTCAACAGCACGGTTTCTCACCGTCCAGCATGTTTCAGTAATGCAGGGTGTATGGACAGCTTTGGGTCTTTTATATTTTTTATTTTACACTAAGGTCCATAGAAAAAAGATGTGTATTTTTCACGCAGGAGCTGCAGGCTTCTTTACCTGTTCTTGCAAGTGTGTGTCACTGAGGAAAATCCAAGCAAAAGTTTTAAATGCAACGAGCCCTGAATTCCTACATTTTTAAATAATGGAAACAGAACATCAACAGGTTTTAAATGAACTTTAGTAAAACAGTCTGATTTTCCTATGGACTTTGGTCAAAAGGTGAACATTTTTTTAATTCTAAAATCAATTTTAGAACTGCCAAAATGAGATAAATAGATACAATGAAGACATTGTCTACACGACAGGCGTTGATATTATTAGGTGAGTCTCTTGTTAAGTGGCTAAAAATGTTTGTACAAAAACACTGCAGACATTACGTCATTCAACCAAACTTCACTTTCAATAATCAAAGTGCAGTGTGGGAATGTGCCCACAGCGTATGGTACATAAACATACAGTATTCATGTGCATTTGTGTGTGAACTCTAATGTGTATGTTCGTGTAGCGCTCCTCCACCCAGTCGGTCGTGTGTGAGCGCAGAACACAGAGGAGTTCACACACGCACACACAAACACACACACACACACAACCCAGCAGGCCTTGTCTGCACCATTTAACATGACAATCCATCCTCTCTGCAGGACTGTGTGTGTGTGTCGACGTGAGTGTTTGTTTGTTTTTTTGCATGTGTGCCCTCCTTCTTTTCTCATTCTTCCACTCGTCTTTGTGCCTTCCCGCTCACACTGCACTACTGGCTGCTGATGCACGTGGGCTCCACCCGTGTGCTGGCTCGTGTGGTGTGTGCTGATGTGATTGTCTGATTATCTGATTGATCTGCGTACTCTGCCCACCCCAGGCCCTCATCTGCATGGACATGTGTGGGAATTCAAAAAAAAAAAAAAAAAGATCAATGCTGGCATTGACTGTGAAGAACAGGAAGGAAGTGGGCATCAGAGGACAAAGAAGGGGGGAAATTCACTGACAGTGGGTCAGTTTAGATGGACGGTCATCTATATTATGTGGGAGTAAATATGCAGGAAACTATGATGAAAGTCAAGATGCATAATGGAAGCTGGCTCTGCTAACCCTTGCTAGCAGCTGTGATTTCTGGGCGTTTAAACTGTGACAGTGAAGGACAGTGAGTTTTCTTCCATGTTCAAACCGGTTTAAACCACGTCTGTCTTGTTCAGGACCTCTGTGGCCACCACTCCTGTGACACTCTGGGCATGGCGGACGTGGGCACCATCTGCACACCGGAGAGAAGCTGTGCAGTCATCGAGGATGACGGGCTCCATGCTGCCTTTACTGTTGCACATGAAATAGGTAGGTATGGCTGCGCAACAGGGGTTCAACAACAACAACATTATACAGAAGATAATGAGCATCCAGTCAGGACAGAACAACAGTTTCAGCAAAAGTCAAACTGGCTCAAAAAGAGTGTCCCAACATGGATGTTGTCCTTTAGTTTTTGCTGCTCCAAAAAAGCAGGTGTAGGAAGTTGTTCCCGCTGACCCCTGGAAAATAAAAGGTTTCTTTGTTGTACGTTTCTGTCATTTGAAAATCATAGAAATGTCTTTATTAATAATAATAATAATAATAATATAAACATTGTATTCTGTGAATACATAATAATTTAATCTCAAAGTAAGAATAATTTCCTCATTAACAGTTGTAATAAATAACAAAAAACAATTTCAGTGTTCAGAGACTTCTGAAGTGTGTCGCAAGAACTGTCACTGAGAGAGGTGCACACACACAAACACACACAACAACATACTGAGGACGAACCCGGACAAGTCAGGACCTGTACCCTGTCAGCACTTCTGTCTCTCACTGTTAATATCCACGATTGTTTGACATCACATCACACCTGATGCCTGAGCTCCTGCTCTGTTTTTCTTTCCAATTCCTGCAGCGTGTGTGAACCTGAGGCCTGTCCTGTCCTTTCATTTCATTTCATGTCTCGTCTCTTGTCTCTGCTGCAGGACACCTGCTGGGTTTGTCCCATGATGACTCCAAGTTCTGCGAGGAGCGCTTTGGTGTGAACAGCGACAAACGCCTAATGTCCTCGATCCTCACCTCCATCGACGCCTCCAAACCGTGGAGCCGCTGCACCTCAGCGACCATCACTGACTTCTTTGATGATGGAAATGGTGCGTGTGAGATGTTTTAGTGGGATAATGAAAAACATTTACAACAAAAGCATCACTTGTAAAAAAAAAAAATAGTGTATTTTGTGTAGCCCATTAAAACTGAACCAGAAAATGTTAAAGTAAACACATACAAAAATAAACCAATCACTAATAACTACTACTTTATAAAACATTGAGCAAGTTTTGTAAATAATAATTACATTTGTAATTAATTATGCTTTTCTTACTCAGAAACAAAACTCAGTGTCCATTTCTTTTAAACTGTCTTTGGTCCTAATAGCTCTAAAAAGTTAAATATATTTAATCACATCTATGAAGATTCTCAGTCATCCAGGTCGTGGTTGAAGAGTTCTGTTAGGCAACTGGACGTGAAAGTTTCTCAAAGAAGACGTTCCTAACAGAACTCTTCAACCATATTTAATCACAGTTTTCTCCTGCATTTTCAGAGAAGAGTCTGTCATTTCCCCTCCACAGCCTGAACTTCTGTCTTTTATTTCTGGCAGCTGAGTGTCTCCTGGATACTCCTCGTCAGCCTCTCCTCGGCTCAGAGGAGCTGCCAGGACAGAGCTATGACGCCGTGCGCCAGTGTCGCCTCGCCTTCGGCCCCGAGTACACGGTCTGTCCGGGCATGGACGTATGTTCCCGACTGTGGTGCGCCGTGATCCGTCAGGGACAGATGGTGTGTCTGACCAAGAAGTTGCCGGCAGTGGAGGGGACACCCTGTGGGAAAGGACGCATCTGTCTGCAGGGGAAGTGTGTGGACAAAACTCGTAAAAAACACTACTCGGTAAGAACAACAGATGAAAATTGAGTTACAATGTTTGCTTGAACTGAGCTGTTGTTGAAGAGTAATGTAAATGTAGCCCTTTGCTGGAAGGATTCTGTATGTTTGATGTAGATAAGCTTCGTTTTAACACGTTTCCTGTTAAAATGTTAGCTGTTAGCAATTAGGCAAGAAAATAATCTTTGTTTTACATGTCAAACAAGTCAATTTCTTGTGGTTATATTTGTATTCAAAAAATTCCCAAATTGCAGCTTACTTGCTAGTGTGAATTTTGTATAAGGTAATTTTCAAGAAATAGTTTGCTTCTCACCTAAACTATGTTCCTGTCTCTTTGTGAAACAACAAAACCAGCTAATACTGGATAGCAAGCAATACCACCTCAGTGACAGTAGATGACAAAAAGTTATTCTTTCTGGCGTTAAAACTTGGTTCTTCTCATTTGAAATGTTAGTTTCGAAGGCTAACGAGTCTTATTCTGATATTTCACTTCTTCCCAAGACCTGTTAGACAAGCACACTGTGTGGTGAAATTTTAAGTTTTACATGTATTTTGAGTAAAGGTTTTACTTACAATAATATGTTTTTCTGGAATTTATCATGCCGTCAAACAGCCTTATCCAAGTGGAAAATTAAGTTTATCAGAATAAATCTTTTATCAAGTGCATAGAGAAAAATATCATCTTTAGTCAACTGGAACACAAATGCTGATCTACTAGTGTCTTGTTTGTTAAGTTTGTGTCTTCGAGGGAAATCCAAACCAAGGTTTTTAGACAGGAAAATTCATATATTACTTAATAAAAGATTAGAAATCTACTTACAGAAGCAGCAGTTGATGGAAGAGATTACAGAGCAAAACATGGAGTTTGGTGCAGGGGAGAATGTGGTGAAGGAAGTAGGAAAAACCGAAGAGGAACATTAGATTAAGTGACATAATGTGCTTTTCTCCACTTCCCTTCTGTCCATGTCTATGTATCACGGTGTACTTAGCTAATATACTGCACATGGGACACAATATATGAAAAGATAAGAGGAGAGAATCATGAGAATCATCCTCGTGATGCTTCACTGTGTGGTCTGCTTTATTTATGCCATTGCTGATCTATGGGATTTGTTTCTTGGCTTAACTAATGCAGATCTAAATTGAATTTGGCCTAAATGACTTAAATCACCAGATCTGCTCTTGGCAGACTGTTGACAGTCTGTTTATGTGTCTGCATC
>NC_024320.1:14924320-14945327 GCF_000523025.1 Cynoglossus semilaevis
AATGAAAATGTATTCTGTGTTGGTCCCATATGTTGTGAGAACTCAGTTTCTCACTTTTTTGGCCGGCGACTGCGTGCATGTGTTGGCCCCAGTTCTGACAGGTTTTGGTTTTTTCTCTGACGACCACTTTACTGCTCAGAGTAACAATGAAAGACTACGCAACCTCAGACCTAACTTATTCTGACATTTCTCGATGCATGAATGCACATGAGAGCATTTTTTACAGTGGTAACAAGAAACACAAACACTGCAAGGACTCTGCAGTGAAACCAGATTAAAGAACTGTTTCCCAAAGAAGCTAATTTCTAAAAATGCCAGGATTATGGAATCATCTCCATAGCAGAGAAATACAGTATTTCATCCAGGGAGCGCAGGCTTTAAAGCGTGGATTTAAACTGATGGCACTTCACTTTCACAAGAGTTATTTTTTTAGGTTTTTTCACAGCCACCATATTTCTCTTACTCACAAAGTTGTGTGTTCATGCCAGCCACCATATTTCTCTTACTCACAAAGCTCATGCTTTGGAACAACTGAAACCCATTAAGTTCCACCAAGTCCTACTGTATAAACATCACATCACTGGCCATCGTTCTGTGCTCTTCATCTCCAATTATCCCTTCCTTCCTCAGGTGTCCAACCACGGCAGCTGGAGTTCCTGGGGTTCTTGGGGTTCCTGCTCCAGAACCTGTGGAGGTGGCGTTCAGTTCGCTCAGCGTTTGTGCAACAACCCACCGCCAAGGAACAACGGACGCTATTGTACAGGGAAAAGAGCCATCTATCGCTCCTGCAGTGTCACACCCTGTCCACCATCAAGTGAGCGTCAAAAAGAACTCTTCTAAATATTTTAATAATCCAATTTAAATGTGTTTCTGAAAGATGTTTCCACCACATCTCAGTACTAGGACCTTTATGCTAATCAGGCAAATGATGTATGAAAAACAAGCCCATAAAAAGTTCCTTGTGTCATTTCGGTGCCACCACAGGGCTATGCATATACAAACAATGACTCCAAAACACAGCAGGCACAAATAAATCATTATGAGTCATGCTGGTGATATTTCTCCCTGAAGCTGAAGCCTGTTCCCAGCTGACCCAGGAACAGTTTTCACATTCTGATAAATAAGAGAGATGATAAATGACGAACGTCATCTCGTATAAAATATTAAGATATAACAGAACCACAGGGACACAAATACAAAAAACAATGCACAAATCAGTACACGTCTTCTGTACAGACACATTCTAGGAAACAAAGCTATAGCCAAAAATATTTGTGATTGAAAATACTCCACAATTCATCCAAACCGGTGTAAAATCTTATTAAATACAACTTTTTTCCCCAGATAAAACCTTTCGTCAGGAGCAGTGTGAAGTGCGCAACGGTCCTCAGACTGATCCCAAAGGAGTGAAGACCTTCGTTGAGTGGGTTCCCAAATATGCAGGAGTCCTGCCCAAAGATACTTGTAAGCTGACGTGCAGAGCCAAGGGAACGGGATATTATGTGGTTTTCTCTCAGAGGGTGAGTGGGTCCAAAAAATATGTTACCAAATACATCACAGCAACAACAGATTTATGTTGTTGAGAGACTCGACGTTCATGTTTTCAGGTGGTGGACGGGACAGAGTGTCGTCCCCACAGCAGCTCGGTGTGTGTGAAGGGCAAGTGTGTGAGAACGGGCTGTGACGGCATCATCGGCTCCAGGCTGCAGTTTGATAAGTGTGGTATATGCGGAGGAGACAGTACAGGGTGTGTCAGAGTGATGGGCAACTTCACAAAGAAGAGGTGAGAACAACTCCTTTCCTCATGAATGGTCCTAGAAATGACTTGCAGTGAATTAAGTGACCAAATGAAACCTTTTTACTATTAAGATTACTGATTAGCCATATAATAAAATTCAAGTTATAATATTTAAGCCTAAATTGGGATAGTGGTTACAAGAAACTTGCTATGCTGTAAGTACTTTTTAAGACATTGTTTTGTTTGTTTTTTCACATCACTTTCTTCTGACATGACTTACCTTAAATTCTTTACAGGGTGATGATTGGAAAAAATTGTATAATGCTAAAAATGATAATTATGAATCTAAAGAACAGCCCTTTGGTGTTACCAAGACTTTGAATGAAGGGTAAAACTTTTTAAACCAAAGGAGTACTCTGAATTAGAAGACTGAAATCTGATTGGTTTGGCTCACACCCCTCTAGTCCAGTGGAGCATTACAATGTTGGTTTAACCTTCACCCCTTGGATTGTTTCCCTGCATGAAGGAACAAATTATTAGCTTACATGAAATGTGACACTAGCTGGTCTTAATTTGGCAAAAATGATGTAAACCTCACCGTTTAAGCTGATTTAATTTAATTTATTTTTAATGACATCACTTTAATTTAATAAACTACATTTTATAAACCCCAAACTATTATTCAGTCTCTGTGACTCTGTGACTTTAATAGTAACCAGAAATGCTTCTTTTAAATTCCACATTTAGTGACATACTGATGTGACTTACTCTCCCCCAACAGTAAAGGCTACACTGACGTGGTGAAGATCCCTCCTGGCTCCACCCACATCAAGATCCGTCAATACAAGGCCAAGGACCAGACACGCTACAGTGCCTACCTGGCACTGCGCCGGCCCAGTGGAGAGTACCTCCTCAACGGCAAGTTCATGATCGCCACCTCCGAGACTGTCATCCCTCTCAATGGCACAGTGCTCAACTACAGTGGTTGGAGCCAAAGGGATGAGTGGCTCCACAGCATGGGCCCCGGGCCCCTTCAGGAGGGTCTAGTGGTTCAGATTCTAGCAACAGATGCCAAAAAGCCTCTGGATGTCCGTTACAGCTTCTTCATGCCTCGCCGCATACCTGCGCAGCAGCCATCACCTCCACTGGTCGCCAATCAAAAGACAACCACCTCACACAGCACCACCACAGTCTCCACCACAACCAAATCCACCTCCACAACCAGAACCACCAGCACCATCACCACCAGTAGCACCACTACAGCCTCCGCTACCCCTCCTTCCCTGATCCTGGGACCAACTACAGCTTTAATTCCCTCGACGCCAACACCTGGTCCTCAGTGGGTAACCGGTCAATGGATGACCTGCTCCAGGACTTGTGACACAGGCTGGCAGAGTCGAACAGTGCAGTGTAAGGACCGGGACGGGAAACTGTCCAAGGGATGCATGTTGAACACTCGTCCATCCGCCTTCAGACAATGTCTGACGAAAAAATGCTGAGTAGCCAAGACGAAGGGAGGAAATTCCGAAGATGTTGCAAACTGTACTCCCGAAAGAGCCGACCATGTGACCAGCAATTGGACCTCTGAATGAAGGACAAATTGGACTGTAATTGTTAGTGCCTAGAGCGGTCATTACGGACTCTCATGCGTGTCGGCATGGGTGTATCTGACTGTATCCCAGAGAATGTTCTGGAATCACCGTAGCTGCACAGAGCACAGTTTCCATTGATTTCCAGGATTAACTAAGAACTGGAGCTGCATGCCATTTCCACTTGACAAAGACTGATTGTCTTCATGATGGCATCCAAGTGCTGGAGCCCTAGTGTGTAACAGCATGCGTGCAGTGTGTCCTTTTTTATGGTGTTTGTGTGTGTTCTTGTCACTGTGGGTATTTTACAGTGGTACCCTGTAGTTTTCTGTTATGAATGTGTCCAGGACAAGAGCCCTTGCTGCATCGTCCCTAACTGTTTTTGGTCACATGTTTCCTGCGTAGCACAAAAAGATGAGTTACGGGAAGATTTTTTTAAGAATGTGAAATCACTGGAAAGTTGACAACTATTGTAGCAGCCTTCGTAGCAACTACCCAAAAACCCCAACACAGATCGAAGCGTCAGGATTTCAAACAAATAATCTCCCTTCAGTCGTTGCTCTAAGCTTCTCTGATACTGAATGTTCAAGATATAGTTTTATCTTTTGGAACACAGTATTTCAGCAAGCTGTGGTGATTATGTCACAGATTTTATATGAAAAATAAAGGATTTATACCATTTCCCTTAAAAGTGCTTAAAAAAATTGGTCTTCAATTGGCCATTGGTCTTCGAAAATAAAAGCATTTCTGCCTGTGGTCACAGCTTCATTGTGAGGCTCTGTTTGAAGGCAATCATTTTAAAATGAGTTGTGTTTGTGGTGCTTCAAACTTAGAACTCTTGCTCGGAGCAATTTTTTTCAAGAAAACTAGTAAAAGGTTTGGCAGTACAAGTTACATTAAGATTATGCAAATCAGCCCTGACACATTTCTAAAAACAGATTCTGTATATACAGTATATATAGGTATATACTGTATGTAAGAGTATGCTGGCCTCAACAGAACAAAACTTCCAAAGCAAGTCTGACCAGGGGACAAAGTGACAATGACACTCCTCATTTTTGGAGAAACAAATCCAGTTTAGGGCAAAGCTTGATATTTTTGTTTGTGTGATTGGACAGTTTGTACGGTGAACATGTGTTATTCACTCTCAGTTCTGCTTGTATTTAATCATGATGCTGGTGCTGAGAGGTTCCATGTCTCAGTGTCTTATATTTTTCATTGTTGATGTGGTGGTGGTGTCTGTTTACCTGAATTAATGCTAATACGACAATGTGTGCCCTGGATACTCGCAACAACAAGAGACACAAAGGCAATCACTACTGTCCCTCTGCAGTTCAACTCTTTTATTGCTCTTCTTTGTTATGAAGCTCAGAGGTTTAAGTATGAGAAAACATTACCATACCATTTTTTCATTTTAGCCAAAGTTGCTGATGGGTGAAGTACCAGAATGTTTGATGTTGTTACATCTGAGTAATGATGTGTGAGTTAGACGCTGCAAAAAAAAGAAAGAAAAGAAAACAGGAAAGTTTTTTTGTGGACATTTTTTTATTCCATTATATTGTCAGTGGAAACCACCAACTGAAAGCACATGGCTTAGCATGAAGACTTGCAGAGATGGCTAAGTAAGCTAAAGCTACTCAGACAAAACAACACAATCAGTGTCTTAATTTGGTTATCTACTTATTATTCACTTGATGGATTTCTGTAAGAGTTTTAACTTTTTTTGTGCATGTTGTGTTTTCCTCCATGGCAAACCTCATCCATCTGGCACCAGTACAGCACAAGACAAACAGGGTCAACAAACCACTGACACAACGTTGACACTTGAGTCAACTTTACATATATTTGTTAGACTTTTCTCAGAGCAGTAAACTTACAGACACACAATATTAAAACATCCATCAGTCTGATCAGTTTTTCCAAGTATATCAGACCCACACACTGTCATACACGTAAACACAACACTCTTGGACCTTTCCAGTGGCAAAACTCTTCTCGACCAGACGACAGAAACACAGCACTGAACTTGTAATTTATTGTTTGTACAACTGGTATATTTGTGAATTTAAAGAAACAAAATAAAAGAAGCAATGAGAGGAGTTTTATTTATTATACTAATTTTTGTATCAGATTACTATTTAACTTGGGACATTGACTGTGCAGAAACATTCCATTGTAAGAATTTAGTGTTTTGTTTTTCTTTTCTTGTCATCCAGGTGAATATATGTACATAAAATCTATATTTGAAAATGTGTGTCTCTGTGTCATTTTTCTTTACTATGCATTGGTTTCAAATCAATGATAAAGTTGTTGTTTAAAGAACACCCCTTACTATGATGTTAACCCTTTTTAAACATCAGATGAGACCAGTGTTAACCTAAATAAGCTCATTTATAACCCATCCATCCATCCATCCATCCATCCATCCATTTTCATCCGCTTATCCGTTACCGGGTCGCGGGGGCAGCAGTCGCCACCCAAATCACACTGCACCGTACCAACCCCCCAAACCTTCCTGCGGGTGGTGAGTCCACTGGAAGGTATTAACCGCCACACCAATGACAGAGACATTGCCTCTGGGCCAAAGCGCCACTCATTTATAACCACTTACTAAAAATCTCACCTGCGAAGTTTAATGCAGGGTTCGTATGTCTTGGAAAAAAAATCTGGAAATGATAAAAAAAAAAGTAATTTTCAGGCCTGGACAAGTCTTGGAAACTAAGTTCACATCAAAAGTTATGGAAAAATCGTGGCTTTTTTTCACTTATTGATAACAGTAATAGCAACCTCTAATGTTGATTTAAAATTGTTCAACAGAAATTTCGTTTCTAAAAATCTCGCGCGTCGATTGGCCACTGTTCTGGTTAGGTCACGTGACGTTCGTAGCAAGGTGCAGATCAGATGACGAGATAATAAGCTAACAACAACCCGTAACACTGCCGGGAATGTTCTACTTGAAAAATATGTTGCTGCACACAAATAAGGATAAATCATGACCGGAGAAGACAAAGGAAAAAGGCGAAGCCAAATGTGCCGTATGCAACAAGACGTTTGATATCTCTAAAGTCAGAGAGGCGCCATTAACTAGCCATGCTAAAGGGGCAAAGCGTCAGGCTTCAACGGTTGCCCGCGAATCAAGCGCTATCACGGGCTTAAGACTCCAAACAAAACCCTGAGACGGCTACTGTGATACCGACTGTTTGTCTAAAGGTAGATAATGTACATTTTTCATATAACTCATGTGGAAACGTAAGCAATATGGTGGGGTATCTTATTTTGCACTTTTGTTGTAAAGTTTGTGTACTTTAAATTCTAAGTTTGTGCACTTTAGTATGACGTTTTATTATTAAATTATTATTGGGTACCTTCATTTGCATATTCATTTTTCAGACCTTTTTACCTCCGAAGCATTTATGCCTTGTGAATTTATTCCAAAACATAATTAAATACCTTATCTATGTCAGTGTTGGTTCAAACCAGACATGTCCACACTATTCCACAAAAAGTCGAGTGGGTGTAGGTTTTTGTTTTTCCACTGACACAGCAGCACACCAGACTTGACACATTTAATCAACTGATCTTAGTCTTCAGACAGCTAATTGGTCGAACTGTGTTCTCCTGGTTGGTTGGAACAGAAACTACAGCCACACAGCCCTTTAAGGAATCAGTTTAGACCTCCCTGCTTTAAACATACAGTATGTTTTTGTATAAAACTATAATTGTGATTAGGCCTATTTTTGAAACATTTCCACTGTGGTAATTTTTTAAGTATTTTTATTCCTGTATTTCATATTTGTATAGCAATAGAAAGTTGCTGCTAAGTCATGGAAATGTGTTGGTTAAAATGTGTACAAACCCTGTTAACGATAACACATGGATCGTTTTTCATCTTTACATTCTAATAAGATTATCACCATTTAATTACCATTACACATCATCTACAGTAATGAACAAATATGAGACAATGTGTCCATAAACTTAAGTGTAGTAAAAAAATCTAAACTCCTCAAAGGATGAACATGTGAACCTGTACAAAAAAGATTTTTATTTTGGATGAACATGTGAACCTGTACAAAAAATGGGACCAAAGATTTTTCTTTCTGGTTTTTAGAAAGATCAAACGTCTGTGTTTTAGATTATTTAAAATTCTGAGTGAAATCAGTGATGTATCCACGTACAGTACAACCTGTAATACTGTCAACAGATACACATCTATAGGGTATTTTTTCAGCATATAATTATTTTTATTTGAACCACTTTAATATAATATAATCTCATGGTGAATTCGGTTAACAACAACGTGGTTATCAATTAATTTACCCGCATTAGCCCTAAACTGTGTTCATATTTGTGCTGATGCTGCCCCCTTGCGGTGTATCTTGTCTTTCCCTGTTAGTTAGCGCAAATTTAAATCTGATATAAAGGCGCCACCCTACGGATTGTTCATGCATAATTCCAGCAGGGCCCTGAAAAACCTCTGCGGTTCAAGCCTACCACCTTGTGGAGAAGTACTGAATTACTGCCCGGCTGTTTGGCGCCTTGTTGCATTTAAGGAGGACTTAGAAGAATCTGCGTCAGCGATGGTGTTTTTCCTGTGAGTCACAATCAGTCAACGATGCCAGTAAATACAATACAAGTGTTTTACGAGTGTGATTAACAATTAGAACAAATGTACCTCATTCATCAGTGACGTAGATGTGATGATGAATGTAGTATACGTTTTAAATGAAATTGTGTTGTTTTTCATCTCATGATATTCATCTTTAACCACCTTTATACCAGTTTTGGGAGATTTTCCCTCCCTATTTCTACTGTTCTGAAGCAAGTGTGGTTTAATTTGACTTTTTGATAACAACAGGATTTCTGCCGCCTCTTATTTCTGTCTGTTTGAGTCTCTAGGTCTAAACCCCTGCCTGCTCCAGAAGGAGAGGACGCTGTAGGAGCACACAGGAGGACGGGGGCTCCTCCTGCCTTGGTGTGAGCGCTGAGGTTTCTCCTCGGAGGATCCGCTCCACCTTAAGACCTCAGTGGCCCCTCAATGCTCCTTTCCACCCGGGGAGAGAGGAGCGGTGGATACCGGCCACAGCGCACCACAGCCGGCTTGGCACAGAGGAGACGCAGGGGGAAAAGGGAGAGGAGGAGATGTGTATGGCTCCAGGAGCCCACGGCCACTGTGACACAACCACACAGCACCACAGCAGCCACTAGAGGCTAGAAATAACCAGAATAAACCCCATTAGGTTATAAAGTGGAGCACAGCCTTAGTGCCAAAGTTGAAGCTTTAATTTTGTTAAAATGAAAATCTATAATTAAATTTAACGTTGATGACTGACACTAATCATCATGTGATGGATGAGTAAAGTTTCTACTGTAAAAAGTTCTCAGTTCTCCACAGACCTCCCTTGTGTATACTTTGAGTGGTGATTATTATGGCAACGCTCCAGGTCGCTGTTGCGTTTTCATTGCGCACGGGGTTTGGCCCCTCTTACATCAAAGGCCCCTCAGAAAAGGGGTGGACCCGGGGCAGGGGCATATAAGGGAGGCACGGCTCGGGTGTTAGAGCAGAGAAAGACACAACTTCAGGCACGGGCCAGCAGAGCAAACAAACGCCTGCCCCGAACTCCAAGCAGACAGAGACCGAAACATCTGCTGACTTTTGCAGAGACCTGTTGGATTTTACTGCTGAGACCCAGCCCCTGTTCTCATCTACTGAAAGGACTTTTTTTTAAATAAAAACTAATTATTGCAACAAGTCCGATCTGCACCTAACTTTAAACTTTTGCACTGGATTTGACCCATCTTTTGATTTTAAGCGTGTGGACAATTTTAAAGACTTGGGTTTTGTAGGTTTTAGGGTGGAGAGTAAAACAGTCCTTTATACGGATTTTACTTGGACTAAATTGTGCGTTTTCTTTCCTTTTCCACGGATTTCACGGTTAAATCATGTGGTTTTCCATTGGGTTAATCCTGTGCGTCAGCGCGGTTGTGCAGGGCGCATGGGAAGAGAGCACCGTGGTGCCGGTCAGATTGGACCCGCTGGTTCGGTTTGAGAGCAGAACAGAGCAGTGGCGGACCGTGTCTCCAGAGGAGGAAGAGAAGGTGGCGCAGATGAGGGTGTACCGGTTGGATGTATTCGGCTCCGAGTTTCTGCTGCAGCTAGAACCCGACCAGACCTTCCTGGCGCCGGGTTTCGTCTTCCACGTTGTGGGGACTCCCGAACCCACCGAGGAACCAAAGAGCGGAGCCGAACCGAGCTGCTTCTACTCCGGCACGGTGAACGGAGAGGAGAACTCTGCGGCTGCGCTCAACCTGTGCGACGGCCTTGCGGGCGGATTCTACTATCAGGGTGAAGAGTACTTCATCCAGCCCCTTAACTCCACCGGTGAGGAGGAGGAGCAGGAGCAGAAGGAGATGGAGGTGCACAGGATCCGCCGGAGAGGTCGGCAGACTTTTGCCGAAGAGGGGAGCTCCAAGTGTGGGGTCAATGAGGACGAGGCGCGGGTGCCAAAGAATCTGGAGAAAGAAGCGCCGCGCAAAGGAGCAGAGTCACAGCAGACAGGTGAGAATGAAAAACTCCGCCTGGTTATAAACCGAAATCTCAGACCTGCTCACTTTAGAATGAACATGGGCGTGAGCAGAAGTTTCAGGGACAGGGCTCAAGTTGGTTATACTGGCCATCCTCTTAAAAAAAGAAAAAAAAAAAAAAAGAAAATCACAAAGGGAAAAAAATGCCGACTTTTTCAACAAAATGGTTAGTAAAAAACGAAAAAAAAGCAGAAGATAATTTCCACTGAGGTCAAACTCAAAGCTTATCCAAGAATATTATCTCTTGAAACTAAAACTTTTGAGATTGAGGGAGCAGCAAATTTTGTAAAGGTCTTCTTGTAGATCCCGAATCATACAAACATTACTGACATTTCATCATTTATATAATTGGATCACCTGCAAATTTTTACATATTTTACAATGAATTTAGACTAACTATTAAATCTTAGAGCATTTTTTTCAATGATGATTCAATTTCCACCCAATCATCTCTTGGTAGTAATGACAGAGAAAACTAAAACTCCAAATGACTTTTCCTGTCATAATATATAATAAACATGTTTTATTTAGGACATCATCTGTCCTAAATAAAACAAAGTAACTTTAGATAAAATCTTTAGCCAATCTTTAGCCACAGCTAATAAAATCCAGGTTTAGAAGGGCTTGCTGATTTCTTGATAGACATTACTTTGCACCTGTATGACTTTGAAAACTCTGAGAAGCTTTAACTGATTAACTGGCGTTCAGTCTGTGGATCAAACTGCAGTCAGCTGGAGCTGTTCATGTGCCAGGATGTGCTGTGTGTGGAATGGACTCAGCTACCTTTTTGACAGCAGGGAAGGGAAAGAAAAGAGGAGGGAGAATGAGGAAAGAGGAGGGGTGAAGGGAAGTCTATTAGGGACTGGAGGAGGTGTGACCGAGGAAGGGGAGGGGGAGCAGTGAAGTTGGAGCCAGCCAGGGCCCGGCGGTGCTGAGACGTGTAAACGCCCCTCCTGGTACGTCTTGAGCTTCTTTTTTTTCCTTCCTCCAGGAAGGATTTTCTCCCATTTTTCCCACCAGAGAGGGTCATTTTAGGAATGTGGAGAAGGAGGAGGAGCAGCTGTCGGTGGTATGACGCTGAGTCATGGCAGCCACCTCTTGCAGGCACATCTGGAGTCTGTACTCCTAGGAAAAATGGGAGAAAAAATGAACTTTTATTGAGAACAGAGGCAGAGTTTTACTTTGTGCAGTGGCCTCCTGTCAAAGTTAACTATTTATTCCAGGGGAAAATTTCAGATCAGAATTTCCTGTTTAGTCCATATTCAGTTTTGAATATAACCTGACATGCATGTAACTTCTGCATGTCTTATTGAATTTGTCCCATGAATACTTTCTGATCATTCTGTAATGGCAAACCTTGAGGGTCACTGCTAATACACCTTAGTGCCTTAATGCAGGAGAACACAGACCTGACCCTTGAACCATCCTAACCAACCCTCTCTTCATCCCAGGTCACCACAGAACCAGACGCTTTGTGTCCACGCCTCGCTACCTGGAGATCATGCTGGTAGCGGACCAATCCATGGCTGAGTTCCACGGTGCTGGCCTCAAACCCTACCTGCTGACCATAATGGCGGTGGCATCGCGCCTCTACCGCCACCCTAGCATCCACAACTCCATCAGCCTGGCAGTAGTGAAGCTGCTGGTGGTGTATGAAGAGGAGCGAGGCCCTCAGGTGTCATCCAACGCCGCCATGACTCTGCGCAATTTCTGCCAGTGGCAACGGCAGCACAACCCGCCCAGTGACCGACACCCAGAGCACTATGACACCGCCGTGCTCTTCACTAGAACGGTAAGACCAGCATCTCTAGATAAGTGACTGGTGTTAGTTCATTAGCATTCAGATGTTAATTTTTCTCTCTCTGCCTCTGCAGGACCTGTGTGGGGGACACTCTTGTGACACCCTGGGGATGGCGGATGTTGGCACCGTGTGTGACCCTGAGAGAAGTTGCTCCATTATTGAGGATGATGGACTTCAAGCAGCATTTACTGTGGCTCACGAACTGGGTAAGTGTGGGAAGAAAATGTAAAAGTCTAGTAGAAATACCAGTATTTTTATCTTATGCAGACACAGGAACTTGTCAACTGGGAAATTTAGATCTAACACAAAATTCAACTCCTTTAAACTTACTGATAGAAGCATAAGTGGATCAACCACTCCTTGCTTATTATGGACTTATTATGGACTTCTTTATTAGTAGGATAGAAAGAGTAAACAATTCAAAAATATGTTTTCCCATTTTCAATTTTCACAATCTAGTTCTGGTACAATCTGGTACAAAAAATTTAATCAAATCAAAATAGAAATCATTAGAACTTATTGGAACCTCATCTAAAAATGCTCAGATATAACTTTAAATGACTTTTAAAGTGGTATTAAACTGTAATGTCCTCTCTGTCCTGCAGGCCATGTTTTCAACATGCCTCACGATGATGCTCAGCTATGCTCAGGGGTCAACGGGGCCCACTGGGGCTCTCACATGATGGCCTCCACTCTGTCCAACCTGGACCAGCAGCAGCCGTGGTCTCCTTGCTCTGCCCTCATGATCACCACCTTCCTGGACAATGGTCATGGTCAGTGTCTTCTGGATAAACCGGTCAAACCTCAGACCCTGCCCCAGCCACTGCCCGGGTCAGTGTATGACGCTGACCATCAGTGCAGACTCACCTTTGGTGATGAGTCCCAGCATTGCCCCGACCTGAGCACCACCTGCGCTGCTCTGTGGTGCACAGTGACCACCACCAACGGTTTGCTGGTCTGCCAGACCAAGAACTTTCCCTGGGCTGATGGAACACCATGTGGACATGAGAGCACCTGCCTAGCTGGACAGTGTCTCACCAAGAGCCAAGCTGCCAAACATCAGGTAGGTGTCCTCTTCAACAAGTAGCAGGAGTCAACAGTGAGTAGTGTCTCAGTCTGGGTTCAGCCATGCTCAAGCTTTTATGTCTGGTGCTTTCAGACTCCTGTCAACGGTGGTTGGGGTATGTGGGGGCCCTGGGGCGACTGCTCACGGACCTGTGGGGGAGGAGTGCAGTATTCCTTCCGCTCCTGTGACAACCCTTTGCCCAAAAATGGGGGCAAGTATTGCGAGGGCAAAAGGATCCAGTACCGATCCTGTAACACTGAGGCCTGTCCTGATAACAACGGTGAGAAAAATACTATTGATTGTGGATTTTGGTTTTTACTTGGTGAAGTGAAAGTTAAATGAGCTTTTTCTCTCCCTCAGGCTTGTCTTTTCGTGAAGAGCAATGCCTGGCTCACAATGACATGTCAGCCCAGGTGTCCCTGGGTTCTGGAGAGGGTGTTGAGTGGGTGCCCAAGTATGCTGGAGTCTCACCCAGAGATCGCTGCAAGCTGGTTTGCCGGGCCAAGGGAACTGGATACTTCTTTGTCCTCAAATCTAAGGTGAGAGCTACAAAAATGGATTTTCAAGTATTAGTTCAAAAGTATTTTAAAAGTTCAAAAGTGTCTTCACTTGTGTGAACCTGCACCAGGATCAGCCACTGTTTCTACTTTTAAGCCCTGAGGTTAAACTCTCGAAAGAGAAAAAGACACATTTGCTGTTGGGTCTGGACACTTACGTAACTGTTTTGGAGTCGACCTGACCTATATTTGTTTTACTTTGCTGCCCCCAGGTGGCGGATGGAACACCGTGCAGCCCAGACTCCACCTCCGTCTGTGTCCAAGGCCAGTGCGTGAAAGCTGGATGTGACCGTATCATCGGCTCCACCCGAAGATTTGATAAGTGTGGAGTGTGTGGCGGGGATGGCTCCACCTGCAGGAAGATGTCCGGCTCTCTAGAACGTTCCAGGTAAATATGCAACGCTGAAATGTTCTTACAGAGCTATGGTTTGTTTGGGATCTATTCATGCATTAACATAATTGTCAAATATAGAGAAGTTTCTTTGTAAGGGCCGTAAATACCATAAATTCATAGCTTTCTGAGAATCATAACTTACTAGTCAATCTCAGATGTAAACCCTTCCCTCAACAACCCAGAAACATTCTGACTGCATCTTTTAGTGACGTTCTGTCCATCATGTAAGAGCTAAGCTTAACCACTGTGTCTGTTTTTCAGGCCTGGTTACCAAGATGTTGTTACAATACCTGCTGGTGCCACCCACCTGGATGTTAAGCAACGTGCCCCTGGTAACGGTCGTCAGGATACCAGCCACCTGGCCGTGCGTCGCCAGGATGGAACCTACCTTTTAAATGGTAACTACAAACTGATGACCATGGAGACTGATATTGCCCTGCGTGGGGCACTGTTGCGCTACAGTGGCTCAGCTGCCAGCCTGGAGCGCCTTCGCAGCTTTGCCCCACTTCCTGAGCCCATTACCATCCAGGTGCTGTCTGTAGGAGTGGCCCCCAGGCCTCGTGTGAAGTATAGCTACTTTACCCCTAGACCCCACAATGGCGGTTCATCCAATAACAACAACGGGGGGCGCCGTCAGTCCATCAACGCTATCCGAGAGGTAGATGGAGCTGAGTGGACTCTGAGGGAGTGGGGGCCCTGCACCCAGACCTGTGGAGGAGGTGTACAGCAGAGAGAGGTGGTGTGTCTGGACCCTCAGGGTCGTCCCTCCAGAGATTGTCCAGAGGAGCTGCGTCCATTAGCCTCTCGCTCCTGCTCATCTCTGCCCTGCCCCTCCTGGTTCCTCGAAGAATGGTCCACATGCTCCAAGACCTGCGGTCGGGGCTTTCGCAGACGTCAGCTGCGCTGTATCGGTCATGACGGCCTCAATCTTAATCACAGCAGCTGTGACCCCAAAGTCAGGCCGCGACCCCTGCTGGAACTGTGCAATCAGGCAGCCTGTTGAGGACTCGCCCCTTAGAACTCTTAATCTTGGCTCATCCATCTGGCCTTGAGATGAAACATCAGACGTACCTCTGTTCGTCGCTTCTGAAAATGATCTAAAGAGATGAATGTTTACATCCAGAGCTGATTTAGGTTCCTGAAGGGAAGAAGAGTCAGGACTCTCAAGAACAATTGCAGCCCATTCCCTTTGTGCATCACCAGGAGCCGCAGAGGCACTGCCACAGAACTGCAGCAGCAAAGACTGAGCGCAGCTTTGCTGCCTTTCTGTCCTCAGCACATCACAATCCTGACTCTTACAGAAGCATGCTGCTTACCGTGCCAAGGTCATGCTTGTTCATGTGTGTGTGACTGTACGTATGAGGTGTTCGTTTTTTTGAGTGCATGTTAATTGTGTTTGTCCAAGCTGGGCTGGACAAACACCTTAAGGGATAGTTCAAGTTTTTCAAAACTATGTTTGTAAAACATGGGTGCAAGCACCAATGGAAGAAGAAAAAAAAAAATTTATAGACACTTTTTTTTTTTGTTTTAAATATATCTTATGTCTCAACCAGTCTTTCTCTCATGCCAAAGACCCTGGAAAAAATCAGGAGTTCTTAATTCAACACCACTTACCGAAGTGGGTTTAAACGTCTTTTTCTATGACACAAGGCCTTCATAAAGGTAATGTGGATTTATCTGAGTAACAAAACTCTTACCAAATCAGACGGGAAAAGCTCCAGTGAGCTAAAAACACTTTTTTGCTGGTGTGAGAGAAGAATCACCATGTCTGACAATTCCATGTTCTAAAGATAGTACACAAACAAAAGTCCTAGAACCAACAGCCCATTTCCCCAGAGAACTGCCTCTGCACCTGGTTGTCAGTTTCTCACACGACTACTTTTTGACAAACCTGAACTATCCCTTTAAGGGTCAGGATGTGGACGGTTGTTTTTAAGAATATATAGAAATAAATGAATGATTCTACTTGCTCACCCCATCAGGTATGGAAAATAAGATTAGCTCATTGTGTTTATTTTCAAAACTTTGCCAGTTATATATGAATATATATATATATATATAAATGTGTATGTGTATTTTTTTTTATTTATCATAAACCTGTAGCACTTCAGCCTTGTTTTTACCAGTGGCACATTTTTAACACCTAAACGTCTCTAGATGCCTCAGTACGTTGTCCTTCAGCCATATCTTGCCCCCCCCCACACAAAACCTTCAGTGAGGGAATTTTTTTAAGACCAAAGAATGGTGTATGTGTGTGTGTTTGAGTGTGTGTGGAGACCTACAGAGGGACTTGTCTCCTGCTACTACTTCATAAGTAAGTCTCTCCTGCCTTCTGCGAAGGCATCGTGTTGTTTTTTTTCTGCTTGTTTGTTTTCTATCCAGTTTTGTTTCTCTTTTTGTACAAAATACCTGTAATTTTATTTATTTTTGTACAGCCGGTTAAATATAATCATGTGGCTTTTTTAATATTATTTTTATTTGTTATTGAGATCACAGAAGGAAGTAGAATATATAGAGTATTTATACAGTGTTTTATATATATATGGTCCTAGGTTCATGAATAAAGTATCACATTGACTTGTGCATCTTGCATCTCTAGAGTGTTTTGTTCAATTTTGGTACATTCGCTGATATTAAAGAACAACAGCCTGAGTCTGTGTGGCCTTTAGGTGGTGCTGTGAAGCAGTCATTATATGCTTTTTTGTATGTGATATAAAAGGAGGGTACACAGGAATTTGTTTTTTGAAAAACAAACAAAAACATCCAAATACATGTATGTCATGTAAAGACCACTACATATGTATGGTGTGAAAATGCTGCCCTCTGCCTGCCAAGCTTTTTCTCTCCTTTGTGATCTGCAAGTATTTCAAGCGTAAATGTGGTTTTCTTTGAAAAATAACCCTAGTAGGTGGCAGTAATTCAATCCAAAGTTTGCAAAAGCTTCCTTTAAAAACCAGAGAAGAGGAATGTGGTTGGGTAAGGGATAGTATGATGTGACACATGAGGACCCAAACTACTGTATGTAAGTCATACATTTCTAACTGGTATTGTCTTTTGTTTTGCACAACACAGTTTTACAATAATGTGATGCAGTGATTTAGTTCTAATGTTAGAAGATGTGTAGTTTATGAACCCCAGCAGGGTGTAATTTAGGTTTGGTTTCCATGTTGTCATTGATGTACAAACATGGCTACCAGCCACATGTAACCAAATGTGATGGTTGACCGTTTTGATCCCCTACGACCACACTGGTGCCCTCTTCTGGTGACTACAGGATCTTAAATCTTTTAGACTTGTTTCGTGAGCATGGCAATGATCTTCCTGTCCGTTAAAACGCTCCACTGTTATATCTCAATCCAGTGTGGTGAGAAATCTTCCACAGCCACTGCATGACCCCTTCAGGTAATATAACTGTTCTGGCAGTGATCTGGCGACAGGGGGATTCTAGAGAGCCACCTGCTGGTTAGGGAGGTAACTTCCTTTCACGAATTTGCCAATTTGTGTCTGGGTGCCCATTATTTTCATGCCAGTGAAGATGCAGGAAAGAAGCCTTTTCACTGCCATTGGACATCCACTGTGGCCCGTCCTAAATAACCCCCAAATGCTGTAGACCCCCAACTTAGATTGTAAAAATATTGGAGACCTGTGGTTAAGCACTGCAGTAGTCAGAGCCTGAGGAGGACCATCTCCTGCCTCCTTGGCTCTTGTGTGGCACAAAGGAAATGATTATCTTGTAATTATAGACCGTTAAGAAGAAAATTGTCCCCCTTTATAATCTGCATAATTGCACACGCGGTTAGTCCATCTCAACTCCTTGTTTTTGACATGTTATGGCTTTTTTTTTTCAAAAACTGACAAAAACGTTATTTTTATTTTTTAATTTTTTTTATTTTTTAGTCATGAAATGAAATGTCAGCATCCATCTGTTACTTTTTTACCTGCTTGTTTATTCATGTCTTAGCATCACATCATTACAGCTTAGCAACAAAGCATCTGGAAGCCATTAAGGCCCATGGCTGCTCAGTGTGGGTGGCATTTAGCCCAGAGCAGAATTATGGTCATTCCACTATAAACCCCTAGATGTCTGCAGAAGTCTGAATAAATCATGTGAGTTTTAATCCAATTTCAGGAAATTGAATTATTTATTTACTGCTGATAATATGAACCGAATTGCTGGAATATAATTTGGCTATTTAATGATGACTTTTATAGTCGAGCATAAGTGGCGTTTGTCAGACTTAAGTATTTCCACCACCTAGGGTGGAGTAATTGTGCCAAAGTTAATTAAGCCTTTGTGTTACTGACGGCCTCATGACGATGCCATTCAACATTTTTCTGCTGCCTCTAGTTTAATGTAAAGAAATCTGCAGAAAAAAACATGATGGTGGAATGTTCAAGAAAAAGTGACCTTGAATAGAACTTATAATCAAATGAGAGAAAAGAAGAACTACTACATTTTATGTAATTTCTAGAAAAATGTCTTTCTTTGAGCCTTTTAAAAATATACAGTATATCAAACTTGTTTCTTCTCCATTTCCTTTCTTCTCTGAGGTTTGATTTGTCTCAGGTTCTTTCTCGGTCGCCCGTTTTCTGACATCATCCTAACTTTTTATTCACTGAGTGTCTGTGGGATTATGATGTTTTCTGGCCATTTAAGACTTGTTTTTAGATTAAAAAAATAGCTAATTGCATCATACTTTTCTGCATTCATAGACACCATCACTTTAAACCAGACTGCAAAAAACACTGTTGTAAACTATCACAGGGTCTACTTTATGGTCATACTGTAGTGACTATTACAACCAGTCATTAATGTATTTTAGTCAAGCCTGTGATAGTGATTAAACCAATATTTCAACCTGGGCCTAATTCTTCCTTATTTAGCAGCATTCCTTCACATAATGTCATCTCCAACAAGATCCATTGTTTAAGAACATCAAACCATTGATATATTTAACAATTATATTATAAATGCACCTTTTCTTTTACAGTTAATAGAAATAAATTAACCACCATTTTGCTATCTAGTCTCTAGCATATTCAAATTTAAAGTTAAATTCAGAGTATTGACAAGGGGAGGGGGGTTGCAAGTTAGAAATTGTGACTGTGTTCAGGAGTGCACCCAAAATATTTATAATATATGTCCTCCTCTCTCTTCTTTACTTTTCCTGGTTTTTCTATGGCCCTTTTGAATAAACTCACACCATAAATAGATATGGTGTTCTGATAAAAAGAAAACACCATTTCTTATGTGGTCAGCAGCTAAGTCAGAGGTCAAGGGACAAAGAAGGAGGCAGATGTGCTGGGGGTGCCCGCTATACTTGGGTGGCCCTGCCCACCCCTTCAGAGGCGCCCCTGCAGCAATTAGGAGAAAAACAACAAAATGTGGACACAGAAATATTCCACATTTACACTTTGATGCTGTCATTATTTTTAAACTTCAACATTTTTGATGTCTGTTGTTATTAAATGGTCTCTGTAGCGCTTTGGTGATCTTTTTGGATAAGGAAAAAAACATTTACGTACATTATTATTATTATTTAATTAACCTTATTTTGAAGTGACATGGATTTTTGAGAGATTAAAGAGGGGGCGGTGTGGAGGAGGAGCAGAGACTCCCAGCCAGTAGGAGGTGGTTGGACACACACACACACACACAGAGAGAGAGAGAGAGAGAGAGAGAGAGAGACAGAAGCTCTCACACGTGGAGGATCAAACTCTGTTCCACTTCAGGAGAAACTTCATCTGCTGCTGCCTTCTTTCCTGAGTGGGGACACACGTGACAGTTATGCTGCCTGGAGGAGCAAATAGGTGATTGTTAGTGCTGGTCGTGCAGCTGGAGCCACTGCTGCCGCTGGAGCAGGGACGACGAGCTTCGGCTGAGGACCCAGACCTTGATGGAAAACCTGTGGAGGAGGACGCAGGCGGGGAGGTGGTTGGAAAACTCGCTGCTGCTGTGTTTATTCAGCGGTAAGTCCTTGTATCAACAGGGTTCTCCGTGAGACAGAGTTTCTTGTCATTTCCACCCAATCGCAGTTTTACGTTTGCATTTAACAGCCGGGGTTTTCCGTGCGTTTTAGGTGTGACTCGTTTCTTCCAGACTCTGGAAGTCACTGATGGAGAGCTGGAGCAAATGTTACGTGTTTAGTTAAAAAAAAAGAAAAGTGGCGGGATTTAAATGAACCATTTTACGCATGGCCTTTGAGAAGAGTTAGACGAAACGCAAAGAACTGTTGGAAACTTTTTTGTCTGGATAAAGTCTGTGTACTGGAATCAGTTAAAGGTGGTTGTGTACGTCTCTTTCTCTCTCTCTCTCTGTGCGTGCGTGCGCGCGCGCGCGTGAGAGAGAGAGGGTGTGTGTGTTGGGGGTTGTTTAAGGACATGGTGCCATTGTCTCCCAACGTGTGGAGAGACGGGAGCCAGGTCCTCCAGAGGACCACCCACCCAGTCAGACACACAGCCAGCTGATAGGACCTCCCTCGAGTCATTAACACGGGGATCTCTTCAGTTTGTAGACAGGAATGTGTGGAGTTTAATCCAAATCTGAAAAAAACACCACTGAGTCCTGAAGGCATCATCCTGCAGAAAGTTTTCCATTCACTTGCATTAAGGATTTATCAGGTTCTGACGTATTGTCAGAAATACATTTAAGTAACATGACAAAAGTTAAGCACATTTATTGTCTTTTTTTAAAACCTTTTGATGATTCTTCTTATGGGAAGATAAACTTTTTCGTTTTTCTTGACCAAAGCCTATTGAGAATGGCTCATAGGAGTGGTTCTACCCCAATGTCCTAAATAAAATGTTGACTTGTGTTGTTTTTGTAGTTAAAGTATTTTAGTTCAGAGGTAGAATCCAGTTACGTGGAGCAGTATTTTATCAACAACTCCTGTGTTTTTGTGAGCTAAAAATGCTAATATTCCCCATAGACTTTGATATAAACGAGTTAGTTCATTAAAGTGATACTCAGGGAAATACTTTTTTACACTAACATCAACTCCGTTGCCATAGAATTAATGAAACCGACATTAAAAATTATTGGAGTCATTGTTTATGTGTGCCTTTTTTGCCACATCTGGTTCTCACAGATGGTGGCGCTATCAGCACAGTCACTACCTCCCACAGACTGAACTTAAATCAACCCGATCTCTCCCCTTTTCATGTGTTTCCCCTGCTTCGTTCAAAAGCACTGTAAAAACAAACAGCTCTGCCTGTCTGTGTACCCGTCTCAACCTGCTGCTGCTGCTGCTGCTGCCGCTGCCGCTGCTGCCGCCTCC
>NC_024320.1:14945830-14966528 GCF_000523025.1 Cynoglossus semilaevis
CTCAACACTTCTGCTGCATTCGTGAGTGGTGTGAGATTTGTCTGCATCACAGCTTGACACACAGGATCTGTGTTCTCTCAGCGATCACTCACGCTGTTACGATGTGTGCCTGGAGGCTTATGTGCACATCTGAGACGGCAGGAGGCAAAGCACTACATTTATAATTACACGCTCTTGTTCCTGTGAGAAAAGTCTCCAAATGTTTTAACCTGAACACTTGCAAACGCCTTTGGAGGCCATCTGATTAGGTACATTTGTTCAACTTCCTGTTTGCACAGACATTAGCCAATCACCTCATAGCCATTCAGCATCATGACTTTCAAGGTGGAAAGAAAAGGTGTATTTTAGAGATTTTTGGTTGTTGTTCTGCGGTCTGGACCTCAGCAGCAGAAAAAGCCAACTCCTGTGGGTTAGGAAGAGGAATGAGGAAAAAATGGAGCATTAACATTGGACAATAAAAGAACAGTTTATACCGCCTTGTAGCAATACTGTGTTGTACTAATGTTTAAATAATTAATGTGTTTTCTTGGAACATAATAGGAAAATTTTCAATATGCTATAACTCTCATATTTTTATCATCTTTTTAAATCTATGATTTCAAGCAGGGAAACTGTGAACTGTGAAACTGCAAACAGGAAGTAGGTAATAAAGTGACCAGAAGGCGTATTTATGTACACATTCACACAAACCAACAGGTCACATCTGTTTGCAGTAGAAAAAAAACCCTTTGGGTGTTGATGAACTGAGCCAGTGCACAGGTGCCAAACCTTACATCATCAGAACACATGTCAGTCACACTGTGGCCCAACATGAATCACATCCTGCTGTCAGAAGAAGCTGCGGCTCATGGTCCTGTGTATGTCACTGATCATATTGTGTTCTCCCTAAAGTAGACAGTTCTTTACAGACACAAACTCAGGGGTTTCTGAACCAGTCAGAAAGTGTCAAAGCTCTCATTAAAGCTGAAGTAACCACATTGGCTAAAATGGCTGATTTTCTCTATGGGCTTTGGAATTGGAGAGTTACACTTCAAGCCATAAAATGAGCCATATGGCTGAGATCAGTTTTCCCCCTGTGTGTCTGAGCCAGAGACCTGTTTCTGCCTATTATTGTTGTTCTTAATATAATTATTAATGTCTGGCAGAACATTCTGATTTTATAGTTTTCAAATGTTTGTTTTATTTGGAAGTTCACGACAATAAGTAATGTTTTAGGTGACGACACACACCTGGGTGTTTCGTTGTTCTGTTAGAAAAGCTGAATAAAACAAAAGAATAAACTTTGGAGAAAAAAAAGAACAGCTTCATCAGCAGAGATGTGTGGGGTTTTTTTTGGGACAAACATGGTTCTGTTATGTGAGATCATCACACACGTACTTCTTCACTTCAGTTTCTCTGAGCTCCACGTAAATCAGCTCTCACTGCTCTTTGAAGGGTAAAAATAGAAGCTGGTGGTTGAGTTAAGCTCATGAAAGGTTTCATTAAAGCGTTCATTCAGACTTCTTCCCTTCTGAGGAGGGAAAAATTTCCCTAAAATGTTCAGGTCTGTTCTGAGTGTGTTTTTTTTATTAGACTCCTATGGAACACTGGGGGATATTTTTAAATCACTGATGGCGGTTTATTTCAGTTGTTTGTCCAGGTACCATCTTGTCTTCACATGTCTTTACAGCACACCTCCTTACACAGCAGTTTCTTTGTGTGTGTTGCAGGTGGCATCGAGGCCCAGTGTAAGGGTTGTATGGAGTACTGCTGCGACGGGTCACCACCTTTCTGTTGTTCCTACTATGCCTACGTGGGCGACGTCCTTTCGTAAGTTTACACAGTTCCATTGTTCTAAATATGGTTTTAGTTTTTAAAAAGAGTGGCTCTTTAGTTTGGTGATTTAAATAATTTAAGAGAGAAAGGTATTAGGGAGTATTTCCATATTTAATGCATCAGTGTTTATTAATTAGCATCTTTAAACTGATCTTCATCAGAGCCACAGTCGGTGAAGATCTGTGCATGCTGAACATGTCGTTACCCTTAACAAGACCATTTGTTCTGTCCCTGTTTTTCACACACACCTAACAATTGGTTTGACAGGATAGTTGGGTGAAAGTGTTACAGCAGCTGTGCTAAATCAAGCCAAGAAAGGGTCAACAAGTCAGCTCTTCTGGTCCAGTGGCAGCTGCTGACACTGTTGGTGATCCCTCAGGTGAAGCTGGCAGTCACAGAAACTGTTCAGGGTCAGCTCCAGATCTCTACAGATGGCTGTTGTAAATACTGTCTGTGTGTCCAGACTGGTGTAGAAGAAAGACAGCTTTAAAGACAGGTTCTTGCGGTGGGACAGAATTTGACATGACGTGCTGACTAATGCTGGAGAAGAAGACGCAGCCGGCCTGTGATCTGTGATGTGGTGCTAATTCACAGACTCCTCCGCAGTGACACACACGCACACACTGACGCATGTATCACAAAACTGTGAAATCAATGTCATTGCCATGACAGCATCTTTAAAGTGTTGCTAACATGTCTGTTTGAGACAGCTGTCTTTGCTCACGTTGAATGTTGTGTGCATGTGTGTTTCAGGGGCACTGCCATCTCCGGTATTGTCTTTGGTGTGGTGTTTCTGATGGGGGCGGTAGCGGCCTTGTTCCTGTGCGTGTGCATGTGTTTGAAGAACGGACAGGGTGCGAGGGTCGGCGTGTTTAACACATCCTTCATCAGCACTGTGACACAGGGGTATCCAGGTTGGTCTGCAGCATCACTACACACAAATACACCAACTCACACGACACGGTTGGGGAGTTGTTTTGGACACTATAGACATAAGACACAATACCTCCACTCTAGCCCCTTCTATTAAATAAAATAAATGACCTGTACTCTAATCCTACCACCAGACTGTTCTTTATTTTACTTTACTAAAACATACAATATTACTATTGTACTGTGGTACATGAATCTTTATGACACTCATCCAGTTTAGTTGAACATTATATAATAGAATAATAATTGATTTATAATTATGACCACTCCTGAAGTATGTAATAATTCTAACTACATTCCAGTCAATGGAGCTTTAATTATAACAGTAATTGTTGACCACAACTTAATTGTACATATCTGCTGTTACCTCTGGCTCCCTATATAGAGATTTAGTTGGAGGTCAGGTTACTCATACCACTTTAAGTGTCACAAATAGTACTTCAGAAGATTCAGTCCAAGAGAAAAACGTCTGAATTACTGAAAATGAACCCTTGTCTGCAGTCTGTTAATGAATGGACTAGGATATGAAATGTGGTCCGAGTGCAGTTGTAGATGGATTTCATTGAGACTGATGACATTTTACGCTCAGGTTGGCTCATTATCCTCCAGTGAAACTGAATATCCTGACCTCAGACTGTCAGAGCTGAAAAGAGCCGGTGCTAAAGAAAAAACATGGAAGAAGAAAAGGTGTTGGGTTTCTGCCTTGGCTGCGAAGATCATTCTGAGTGTGAGGGAGCTGATTGTTTTTTAAAAAAAGCTAAAGCTTCAGATTACTTTCTATGGAACCTGAGCTGAGTTCAGGTTGTCTCCAGACATTTATTGGACTGGAGCCTTGTCCTCCACTCTCAACACTGTGCAAAAAGTAGTGTGTGCACGTTTGTCCTGTCAGGTCCAGGTGTGTGCACATGTGACTCTGTGTTTTGACACAGTCTCAGGCTCCAAGACTTCTCTCATCTTTTATTTAAACTTGTGCTCAGTGTATCACTCTCAGCTCTGCACCCTGTTCTGCAGTTCACATTGTGTTGGATGGATACACACGTGAAGCAGGATAACAGTATACAGACAAGGCTGCAGTCATGTGGATAGTATCGTATGTAGAATCTAAATGAACAAATCTAAATTAAACGGAATGTTCCCAGTTAGCTACCTGCACCAAATAATTCGTTTTACCTGCTTTACTCGCAGTAACAGTAGACATATCCTCTGGAATGGTCTTCAGTTTTTCACATATCTTCGACCAAAGCAGAACAGTATTTGAGACTTTAATTCAACCGCTAGAGGGTGTAGTTGTCCCATTGAACTCCTGGTGAAATGGGGAAAGCGAAACAACATAGTGGCCTTAATTATCCATGACAAAGGATTTTCCTTGAAACCAAAGCTTGTTTATGTTCTTGCCTCAGGTCCTCCACCTCCATACACCTACGACTACGAGATGTACCCCTCCTCACTGCACCCGCCGCCCTACACACCAACGCAGCCTCAGCCGACCAACTGTTCCCCTCCTCCTCCCTACCCAGGCTGCACCCGCAAGTGATTCCCAACATGCTGCAGGGCTCGATTATCACATGTGATGGTTGTTGATACACCACTGGCCTGTGGAAAAAACGGTGGAGATAATTAAAGATAGGCATAAAAAGTCTCTACTGAAGTGGGAGTTCACAGTTTTGGAAGTGTTTTTGCCTGCGGCATTGACACAAAGTCTACTTTGACTTCTAGAAGGGAGGTGGGGGGGAGGGGGGTAGGCAGTTCTGTGAATTTATGATGGTGTGGTGTTTGGTCAGATTTAAACGTGCATCTTCTCTCCTGTGACCTGTGGGTGGCGTGGGTGACATTTTTAAAACCAAATCAAGTTATATATAGAAAAGCATGTGCTTTTTCAATATCAAAATCTGATTATGTAAAACTGGGTGAAACGTTTTCCTCAAAAAAGTGAACATGTAGACTGTCACCTGACTGTCATATATATATATATATATATATATATATATATAAAATAATGCACACCATAAAAGAAACACAGCACTGAAGGTGTTATTGGCAAATACGGAAAACAAGAAAATACGTGGAAAACTGTGGCGTGCTGATGTTCCCAGGACCGATTACTTTGTGTGACCGTGTGAAAATGTAGGGATTCATTTTTAATCCTAATACTATGAGTTATTTGTAACGTATTGTAACGTATATACAGCTTTAGTGAAGATTCAGAAGCAGGCCGAGACTTGGAGGCTTATAGTGTACAAAAATGACTGCAGGTGGCAGCAAAGATTCAGGAAAAAAAGACTTCCAAACAAAGACATTTTAGAAACATCTTTCTAAAAACATTTTGTACACACTAATGTGTACAGTGCCATCAACATATGTTCATCGTAGCCAATTAGTGATGCCTGTGGTTTTAAAAGTGACAACTCAAGTTATTGTCGCTTTTTAATCATAGTCCTGCACAAAGGCCCATTCATCACAGTAGGTTATGTAAGGTCAGCGTAATCATCAGCTGTACTTCATTATTTAAAGCTCGTTCGTTAAACTGAATATAGTGTTTTCTACCTAACGACAACTGCTCAAACGTGGAAGCAGTAGACTAATTGCTTCCGTGATCTAGTGGCCTTGAACACCTTGATGTTCCTTGTGGACTGGCACTGGAGAGGGAGTGGTTTACAAACTTGAAATCCAAGCCACAAAATGGTATATAACTATTAGCAACGGTTAAACATATATTTATTTTTGTTTAAAAAACATGTTATTAGACTTAAATGGCTAATAATAGGTGGCTAAATCTGTTGTCTCAGCACACCCACATCGTCCACAGTGAATAATAAAGGTATAGACACTGTGTATTACCTGCAGGAGTCTGGATTAGTGAATACTAATTAATCAGGGATTCAGGTTGGTATGAGATGACCCCACACATGTGCAGGTTGGTGATAAGTGCAGTAATCACGACTCCTGCAGCTGCTGCTTCTCCCCTCCCCCTTCCATATAGCTAATATCTTCATCCATCTCTCCCCCTGCACATCCAAGGTGGAGTGACTCAGTGATGGGGGCAAAGGCTTCTCAGCACGGAGGAGAAATCACAGTCCTGGAATAGAAATGTTTTTCTCGAGTGAAGACCACAAACCTGGTCTATGTCTGTGACAGGGATAGACTTTTACCCACTGTCATGTCAAAGACTTGAATACGTAAAAAGGACAGGTTTTGGACAGTGGTGGTGACTTGAATGGACTTGTTTACTTGAAACTGACCTGGTGTCAGTTTTTTTCAGTTGAACTGAAATGTATTCTTCAAATTGACACCTTTATTTTTTGGTTTACACAGGACTTGAGAACAGTGTGAAACAACTGTGATGAGTGGAATTGCTATTTTATTTAGGTGTTTTACTCTAAGACATCCTTCACTTGTCACGGCTTCCATCTGGGAGAACCTGCCTAAAAAAAGTACATGGCTGCCAGTGGAGTTAAAAAAGAAATAAATATACTTACATGACTTGCATTATAATATGTTATTGCTGCTTCATTGTCTTGTTAGACAGTTCTTTTGAAATGGAAACTGAAGTTTGTGAATCATTTACTTCACCTGAACCAAAATCCATTGTTTAACTGTACAGCACACAGTTCATAGAGAAAATTATTGTGCAACTTTTGTGTCTAAAATCTTTCATTTAATGGCATCCAAGTGATACATAGCAGCAGAGGAAAAGCTTTTGTGTATTTATGTACTATAAAATGTCATTTTTATTCACATGATTGGGATTTGGTGTCTGAAATGCTGCCCAGTATCAAAACTAATGTATAAATATTATTTGATTTATACAAAAGGCTTCAATCTAGTTTCCTTTTGTTTGTTTGTTTGTTTTTGTTTTTTTTAGTCAGAATGAGTTTTGTCTCTGACACCAGTAATTTGACTGCATAACTGTGAATGATTATTCAGGAAAATTATTTTAAGTATATTTTCCCTCACTGTTTTAACTATGTATTAAATTTTTATTAAAATTGTTTTTTTATTGTGAAAGTGTTTCTTTTCATATGAAAACCCAATAAATTTGAGTGAATAAACGCTTCACTTTGCAAGCAAAAAAAAAAAAAAAAAATTAGATGTATTTTCCCAAATATGATTATGATTAAAGTCTGCTAAAGAGAACTGAAGAAAAACAAGAAAATCCTTACACTGTCCCCAATGTGACATTCAGGCCTTAGTGCATATAGAACTAGTAACCATCAAATAATTTGTAGAGCTATGAAGGTAACATTGAAAATTCTAAAATATTAACCAGGAATAGAACTAAAAGCAATTTTTAAAGTGGGGGGTGCAGTAAGTGAAATTTCAGTTTTTATATTTTACTTATTTGTGTTAAAAAAAACAGCATTTTTGGACAAATTGCTGTTTAAAATAAATTCCAATAGAGAAGTGAAGTAATGGTTCTGAATGTGTTGACCTGGGGGACTTGATAACAGACCTCTTCACAAATCACTGCAGAAATATGTTTGGAGACCAGTGATTCAAACCAACTTAAAAATCTGTGAATGGGGTTGAAAACCAACGTTCAAGTGAGAAAACCAACACATTCAGAGAGGATTGAGAGTCGCCGAATATGTTGCTGTGTGTGTGTTTAAATCCCTCCGTGTGACTGTGGTCAGGTGATGCAGCTCTGGAACAGCAGCTGCTCCATGTTCACCATCAGACAACAGCAGTCACCGGCGCTGCTCACACACGTTCACTGTCTTCTCTCCCGTTAAAGCCCTTGGTAAAGAAAACGCTGCCTCAAGGAGCGTCGTTTTTGGCGGAACATGTGGGACAGAGTGCTTCTACTGCTGTTCGCTTCGGCGGCTTCGACTCTGGCTGCTGAGGTATGTAAGAAAATCCCATTTTTAACTAAGAATATGTGGCGTTTTACTGAGCCATTGTTGCGTAGTTCAGCTGGCTACTGTTAGCTACGGCTAAGCAGGAAGTTTGCTTTCTGCGTAGTAAAATCCATAAATAGCGCTGGGCTAACTAAGCGTAAAAATAGCTTTAAATTACAAAATAACTCCATTTAAAATCTAACACAAGCATCATCTTTTTAGTCCGGCTTTCCTCTCTCTAACAATCTTGATTTTAAATGTGTTGTTTCCTAAATTGCAACTAAGCAAGACGTTTTTCATAGAGATTTTTATAACACCAAAACTTTACTTTCATCTTAATATGTTATGTTAGAAATTTAAGGTGTAATATTTACAAAAATATTTTTATTAATGTAAACCTTAGGTGTCTGTTCTTAACATCATAAGCCTTTTATTTTTTTTATATAAAAGTAATTTGTATAGAAAAATACATATATCATATGAAACATCCATTAGACATATACTGTACATTTAATAAAGCATATTACAATTAAATGACATGAGATAAATTTTAAAGTGACTGCCTAACATCTCGGTTGGTCATTTTATTCTGAAGCGTCAGAGCGGAAGTTTCATTGAGCGCTGTCGGGAATTTGACAGTGATTATGATCGTAGTATTTTCTTAACGTTGTTGTTTATCAGTATTAAAGAAAGAGGAAGAAAGGAAACCCACATTTCTGATTAGCGGTTGTTCTCCCTTCACATTCATGATAATCACCTTCATACAATGAGGGACTGTAAATAAATGACACGTTTGACTTACAACCCTGTGTCACTACAAATCGTGGATGAATTATCGGGTTCAATTCACTCTTCAAGTCGTTACCTAAATAAAAAAAGTCAGATTTTTTTAGTTATAGTGCAGTTTCTTTATGTTATATTCGTGATAATGTTGTCATTTTTTTCATATCCCGAGGGCTAAATTTTAGACAGTGGGCGTGTTTTGTTGGGTAATAAGTCAACAATGTGCGTTTGTCACAATTGCCACTTTAAGTTGCGTTTTATTTGGGATATATTTGAAATATTACTAGTGTTAAAATGACATCAGTTGTACGTTATTGACGCCGTGATCATATCTAAATGATGAGACGGCAGAGAATAGAGAAGTAAGATGGCGGCGGTGCACTGCAGCATTTATGGAGACTCAGGAAACTGGGAAAACCAAACAGGAGCTTTGACTCTCATTGTTCCCCCTCAGGCTCTTTATTCACAAATCTAGGCTGTTTTGTAGGAGAGCAGGGGTAATATAAGTTTCAGTTTTTATTTTCACAAGGTTTAAATGGCAAAAATAGATCTACAAATCACTTTTTATTCATTTTATAACACCATTTCCAGGAATGCACACTTTAAATACATTTTTCCTGTAATTTGCCACTCAATAAAACACATTGTATTTTTCTTGTATTTTTCTTTACATGCAGCATATTCATTTTCATTATTAAATTAAATTTGGCTGGGGATATCAGGAGTTTCTGTATGACACGTATCACCCTTCCCTTTCTCACTTCTATGAAAATTGTTGGCTTGAAACGTTTTGTGGTGGAAAATAGACCTAAATAAGTGGCAGTTTAGGTAACAAATGATGCTAACTGCCTAGCCTGAAGAGGAATAAGTAAATGATTTAGAAAATAATAAACCAGGTGACTATGTTCATTTCCTACAAAGGATCTTTTCTAAAGAACAATTTGAATACATATTTTCTATTTTTTAAGTATACCTTAAACGTCCAAGGAGCCACTGAACAGGAATTAGTTTGAGCTAATGATTAAACTGCAGATAGCATAGAATTCCATTACTCATTCATCCATTCTAAAGCACGTTAGATTTAGAAATGCAGGTGTAAGGATGGCTCATATGCTGCTGTAGGAGGATATATTCTTTCTTAGAACAGTAAAAACAAAGAACATACCCCATCAATTGCATGTTGGTTTGTTAAGAGCACTGTAGAACATGGGCAGGAAGTCATGGACTTTTGTGAAGTAAGGTTCCTCATTTGTCCATGATTATATCCTCTCATTCACTATATTAATTATTTATTGAATTATAGTTGTTCAGTCCAATCAAGTGTAAAATTTGCTGGATTTTGATCAAGTTGATAATGTCTCCTGTGCCATTGTAGATGTAACAGCTTTGTTTAGATCCTTAATGCAGACTAAAGGTTGTAATTGGAAAAGGCATAGTTACCTTTTAAAAAGATGTACTGTGGTTGTTCCAAAAAAAAAAAAAAGTTTGTTTCATGGAGGCCATTTTTCGAGTGTTGTTTTTATTCCAGAGCTAGGAAACATATGGCAGTTGACCATCTTTTTTCCTCTTTCCTGCAGCCTGTAATCAGTGCTGTGGAAATGAGTAGTGTGGGCTGCTCTTCAAGCAAACCATCTGCTTTGTTTCTAATCCATTGCTTACATTGCGGAAGACAAACTTCAGCCTTTAATGCCCACAGTGACATCAATAAAGGAACAGGCAATGAAACTGAATAGTTTAAAATGTGAGTGGTAATATCCAACACAGTTAAATCTGACCTAAAGATGGGATGTTGCAAGCCCTTTTGAATCTGACAAAGCGCATTTGTGGCCTCCATTAGCGCCACACTCACAAACTTTGCTTTAGGAAACCACTTTTCCTGGAGGGTCCGCCCTTTACACGAAGGCTGCAGTGTGGAGCGTGGGAGTTGGATGCCAGCCTTTGTGTGTTTGTAAAACCTTGGAAAATGCCTCTTGGATATGTGCAGACTCCTCATTTGTGTGCATACTGCAGTTTTTTAGCCTGGGGCCGACAAGCCCTCTCCCCTTATTAATGATCCTTAATGCCATTAAGTCAGTTGGCACTGCCAGTGTTTCTTTCTGGCATTCTCTCTCACTGCGGTTCACACCTACTGAAGGAGGTACCTGACACCAGCATGTCTTTTACTCACCATTTTCGTATGCAGCTTTTTCATCGTATCCGCTTTCCCTTGCATCACTTGTTTTTCAGCCGCTGCATGTCATTCTGCAGAAAAAGCACTTTGACAAGATCAAAAAGTAAGAAGGGAGTTTGTGCTAACCCTTGCTAAAATGATGAATCCCCAAGGAGATTAGATAAGGGTAATTATTTAATTAATTAGAAAGACATGTATTTTAGAGTGTTATTTAAACACATAGATGCATTATTTAGCTACATATCTATTATATACGTATATTGTTGTAGACAAGTCCAAGAATGCAGCATTACATACAGTTGTGTAGTGCATATGGTTCAAACTTTTGATTTGTGCTTTTTGAGGTGTACTTGCCCAGAAAATTACAGAATTCTGAGTTAATGTCAAATACTTAACCAAAGAAAGTCTGTAGCATCACAATGCAATACTTTAAATCAAAACAAATTTACAAGACCACTGCAAATTATATCTTTAGTTGAGAAAACTAAAGGTCTATCTAAAGAAGTGTTAGATAGACTCATAACGTAAAGTGAAATATTAATCAGTTTCATTAATTGTGAAATATTCTTATGGTCAATTTGTGACACTGGTATTTGAAGAGTCATCATTTTCTTTATAATCAAATCAAGAAAAAACCCTGGTCTTGTTGGCCTGTTATCTGTGTCATCCCTTCCCCATGAAAACTGTCATGCTTTTGAACTGAATGTCTGCTTCCTAATGAGATATGAAAGCCATTATTTCCCAGAACTAGCTCTGTTTTTGTTTCATTGTTCATATCTAATCGGTGGTGCAAAGACTTGGCTCTAAAATGTTCTTTTCTAAACAGCATATTGTCCTTCAGAGTTGACACAAACACTGACGCTACAGCGCTCCCAATTTCGTTTTTGTGCCCCCTTCCCTTCTGTCGGAGAGGAAAGAATTTCTGACCTTTTGGGTGTGTTGTTTAGACTGAACCAGTTCCTGGAAATGGAGGCGGCAGATTTGTTTGCTGTCGTTTGGCGATGTTAGTCTGTCACTACTTTCTTTTGTTTAGTTTAGTTTTTTCAAAATTGTATTAAGCTTGAAGAACAGTTTTGTATTTTTGACTCTCAAGTGTAATTTGCATGT
This sequence comes from Cynoglossus semilaevis, assembly GCF_000523025.1. Lineage (NCBI taxonomy): Eukaryota > Metazoa > Chordata > Actinopteri > Pleuronectiformes > Cynoglossidae > Cynoglossus > Cynoglossus semilaevis. Next base: position 14,957,474 of record NC_024320.1, read on the forward strand.
TTGTTTGTTTGTTTTTTTACCTTGGTAATGCAGCATCTCTGAGTTGTCAAGCATTTTAGGAATCTGACAGGGTTTTCATTGCAGAGGACAAACACCTGCCTTGTTCAATACAACCTGACCGCTGAATGAGACCCACTATTCATGTTGGTTGGAAGGGCTGGAATTTTTAAAGCATTGTTTTGAGGTTATGATAGTATGGCTACCGTGCAGTCAGAATAAAGACTAACTAAGAGTATCATCATCATTTATCATGCATAAGATGTTTTCTTGAGGAAAATAATGTCTGCTTGACACAGCTTTTTGTTTCTGAATGGTGTTTTATTTGTCCAAAAATCCCCTTTTTATGAATTCGTTTCAGTTCCAGGTTGTCTAATGTTCATTGTTCAGGTTCATGGTACCTGAGCACTGTGGCAGCTGTGCTTTTTTTTAAACTAGTTTTTGCATATTTTTCTCTTAATGCCATATATTTATGTTTTACTTTATTCTTGCTATGTTGTTGCATGTTGCTAATGACTAAAGCTGCTGGTAATGGTCAGTGCTACATTTGGGATTTTATCGTTTCTGGACCAGTTCTTTTATATTTCCTGGCCCTCTCATTTTATTTAGTTGTATGCATTTTATGTTTTATTTCACACCAGGAATAATTTAGTCACAAAGTAGTTCTAAAGAGCCAATTCGAGATGGTTTTGCCATTTGAAATGACAATTAGAAAATGAGATTAATTAGGCGTCTGCTAATCGACTAGGACGCGTAATGAAAATACAGAATTCTCACAAAAACTGATCATTTTTATCCAAAAGAGGTTTTATAATCTCACCTACCTGAAAGAACATTCCAGCCCTTTCAACCTTCTCTTTTTTTGCCACGCCTTCTTTTATTTTCCTTTTGTATGACTTAAATGAGTCATAATTTGCTCTTTTAAATCAAGCATGTGTGCAAACCTTAGCTGTTACCTACCCACCAGTCCTGAACACAACGTCCTTCCACCCATTTCTTCTCACATTAAAGGGAAACAAAGGCTGCCTTCTGGGCAGCAACATTAATCACAACCAGTGGTCTATTATTTCTGTCTGTAAATATAAGCATTGCACTAAGGAAGGCGCTCTTCACACATCACTGCTGCTGAGTAGGCAGATGTCTATACAGAATCTGAATAATAGGCCCTGAAACCAGTCTTCCTGACCTGTGCAAATTATTCAGAAGCTGGGAGTGTATCGAGTACATCCAGCTATCGTATCATTGAGGGTGAAGCAGCAGTACACACACACACACACACACACACACACACACACACACACACACACACACAGAGGTTCTGCCTGAAAGCATTCTTTTGCTTGTCAAGGCATCAGCACTGCAGTGCTTTTATGGTCTCATTTTATTGAATCACACCTTCAAGTATGTGCTTTTAATGGTTTATTTGTATTTTTGTGTGCTTGTGTGTTTCTCTGAGTGTGTGTGTCTGACCTTCCCAAATCTGACCTGGAACATAAACAATCAACTTTAATTCATGGATTTTGTCAACATTACCAATCAGTAAGATGAATGAGCACCTTCCTACAGAGACTCACTTCCATTTCACTAATGGAGGCTGCAGCAGTCACTAAGCATAATGCATTATGGTCCAACCTTGTGTGTAGTGGTCAACCTGCCTTGTGTTAACCAGTAACTAATTTCTCTGTAAAAACCTATTTAGTGGCCACTTTTAAAGGGATAGGTAAAAGGTAAAACCTTTGTTGGCCTTGCATGTTAGGAGTGTTAAAAAAACTCTGTACACAGTGGACATGGAAATCTAGTTCAGTGTAGACTTTGTGTCAGCATCTATAACAACGTATTTGAAAATTAAATGTAAGCCTTTCATCGTACAATTATTCCCTTAGCTGCAGCGGAGCCTCAGACTCTCTGTGCTCCGTCTCCATCCTCCATTAGTCCAGTTGTTCTTTGTATTTTTATTCCCTTCAACACTTTTTCTTCACTGAATGGATGTGTACTGAGAAGCCACTTTGCCTCACCGCCTCTTTGATTTTGGAGGAGTTTGCTGACTCATTAATCTGAAGATGGTGGATTTCTCAGAGAAAGTTTCTGCTTAATGATAAAGCTTCCCCACCTCCTCCTCTATAAACCCGAAAATACCCATGAGGCTCTTTGTTTTTTCCGATTCTACTCACAGTAATGACCTCATCCTCTTACCCTGGTCTTCCTATGTTTGCTGCCATTGTCCTTGGTGTTCAGTGTTGCCATAGCAGTGAAGTCTTCAGGTGCCTGGTGCTTGGACTATAATTATGTCTGTGTGTGTTATTCACATCTCTTTCTCTTCAGCCTTTCTAGTCTGTTTCCCAGCAGAATAATTTCATGCTGTTTTGTTATTTTTCCTAAAAGGCCATGTTGTCCATGCTGCATGCATTCCAATTGAGATTCACAGTTCATAGGTTCATAAAACACAAACCCTCTCGTCACTGGCTAGACACACCATTACCTGTGGGTGACAAGTCCTACCGGAGTCCAAGTGTGAAATTGCATTTGTTGGAAATGCCATGGTCTGTGTGTGTGGGTGTGGTATTTGTTTCTGGGGGCATAGGTTGTCACAAACAGGAAAGCCCCTGTGGGCTTAGAGATTTTGGTCAGAGAGCAGTGTAGTGTGTTTCTGGCTGTCCACCTGCTATTTCTGAATGTTTCCTGTTTGTTCTGCAACAAAGACAACTGTATCCTGTGTTTTTAATGTTTACATATTTCAAACATGGCTGATAAGTCACTAATCACATCTTACTATTTTAACCTATTAGAATAAAGAAGTTAGTTTGACTGATGATTTGTAAGTATCATTTTGGAACACAGGGTTCCTGATTTAGAGTAAAAAAACATGCAAAAAAGTGTAGTTGTGGTCTATTAACCATCATATTAATAGTTACTGTTGGAATCCCATTAACTATCAAGATTCATTTTTATGCCAACATTGCCTAACACCAATAAATATAGTAGTACTAGAAGAGTTGCTAAGCTTGTAGAAGACCCTAAAGGAGCCTCATGGAAGTCCTGACCAGGTGTAGTGTGAGATTCTGTCAAATGATCCACTGTGGAAATTCTCAGAGGTGATCAGTTGAAATGGTCTTTGTGAATAGCAATTGTGTTTTCCTTGTTCAGCTTTGGTGCTTGTTACAGCTAATGATGATTCCAAATATAAACACTCATTAGCCCTTTGGCTCTGATGCACAAATGACTCGTAATAATAACAACACGGATGAAGGATGACCTCAAACCACTATCAGCCATAATGGTTTCTTTTGTAGCTGTAAACATGGTTAATGATTCTCTGTTATGTTAGGTTTTTTTGTTGAGGTTTTGAGCAGAGAAGGGTGTAGCTGTGGATAGGGAAACAAAAGAAGACAGTGAAGCTGCTGGTTCTGAAATTGTGTTTATATAACATAAATGCAGAGAAAACCTAGAGGCTTAATGTGTTTGGGCACTGTAAGAAAAATGATCTTGGAAGATAATAGATGCATCCAAGGGACATTAATCATAACAATATAGACAAATGTCTTTCATTTATAAGACAGTCATCATTACAAAAAGTATTTTAATAACTTCATTATACAAAGAATTGCAATTTGCCTCAAGTCATTCATGCACAAAATGCAGTGGCTAATGTCTTCTAATACTTTTTGCAAATTAATGTTTTGGTAGGAAATGAATATAAGATTTGCATAAATTAATATCACAACAGTCCCTGTGTTCATCACCTGCACACATCTTCATATAATTGTTGTGTGTGTTAGGGTTATGTTCATGCTTTACTGCAGTATTTTATTTTCTCAATAACCCAAGCTTTCTGTATGACATTTGTCAATGGCTCCCTCTCCTGCACCACTGTTCACAACAAAATCTGGGCTTTCTGCTCCATTAACTAAGAAGCTGCCAGACACCAAAATTAATAATTAAAAAAAACATGCTTACCAAGATTGTCATGGTTCACTCTTGTCACAGTTTGATACATGCCACGGCTCTTGGATCATGATTTGTCATGGATCGGTCAGTGTAAAATGCATTTGAAAGCCTCAAAAGACCAGATTAAACAATATTACATTTATTTTCAGTCACATTAAAAAGAACACAGTACAATTTATACTCTACCAGCAAATGTAGTGCCTGAGATTATTGTTTCAGCCTGTAAACAATGACCATGACATACCCCTCTAAACCCAGTTTAGTGCTGATAAAAACAAAAGGCCAGTCACTACAAGTAATTGTAATAACTTTTATTATAAATGAGGTATATTACTTACAAAGTGAAAAGTCAACTCATAAAAGTACAAAAATAGAACACAGCCAATCTTTTGAATTATAAATGCTTGTATTTGTTATATTTACAGACACATTTATGAAAATGTTAAATTATTCACTCAGAATAATATTAAATAAATAAAATAGTACTATACTACTTTGTTTATATACTACAACATTGGAACTGGATTGAGGTAGCTCATTTATTTACAGTACTCAGATGGAATGTGCGTTCATCAAGAACGTGATGTCTTAACCGTGATGGTGCAGGTCTAATACAAATTCTGTAACACCCTTAACACTCTTTTATTGAAGTTGATCATGTTTCATTGAACCTGTATTAATATTCCGAGCACTTTGCAGTCTAATGGCTAGATTTGCAACTTTCCCTGGTAGGTTTTATATTCACTTATCATTTTTCCTGTTATTTATTCATGATGACAGTACTCACCCCTAGCACCAAACTATAACTTGAAGCCAATTGGTTTACTGCTTTAAGCAGGAGTACATTTTATGAAATGAGCCTGTAACTGCCTGGCACATATTCCATCTTTGTGTCTGTATCACATCTTGCAGCTATGTTTTTAGTTTGGGTAATTGCTCTGTCCCCAACGATAGCACGCTCAGCACAATCAAGATTGACTTCAATACTAAATACAACATGCTCTTAAAAAAACCTGAGCTGTCACTTTATGAGCGAACAACACATCCAAAACCAAGTGCACAATATTAATCCACACTAGCAGACACACCCTGACTAGAGCAGATTATTCTGATGATGAAATTCCTCCTCCCAAATGACTTGGATAATGGTGTTGCCTCAGGTTGCTGCAGTAGTGGAACAGGGATGTTATGGCAGGTTGGTCCCTTGAGAATCACAGCCACTGTGTGTGTATTTGTGCTGTTAAGAGCTAGGGCAAGCACAAACTTACTTTAACACAAATTTAATTAGCAGATAAAGCCCTGAATCATAATTATGTAAAATGCTTATTCTTGAGAAACTCCTGAGACAAAATCTAATCTCCTTGAATATGAATGAAGAAAAGTCTTCATATTTGAATTTACCTCACAGAGTTTATGAAGTGACAGTAAAAGAAAATTTCCTGAATAACAAGATATCGTGTTTAATATATTTTAAGAAAACTGCCAGCAGGTTTACAGCTTTAAATGTTTTATTTAGGTGATACATTACATTGTCATGATATATAGTTATCAGTATTATTGTTATAATTATTGTTGGAATACGACAGTCACAAAAATGGGGTTGTGATAGAATCACAATCACAACATGATGGCACCAGAGGTCTGAGGTGTGTTTACCAAAATCACCTATTATCAGTGAGATCCCCAGTTAACCTGAATCACTGGAACTTATGCGTTTGTCTTGTGAATATTTCTAAATTTCAGTAACAATACGAAATTACTTGTACATATAGCAAAAGTAACTTTTACCCGCAATTGCTGCCGTCTATTGCGAAAGCAAACAGCCAAATAATCAGCCTAACAGCAGTGCAGCCAACGTTGAGGACTAATTTAAACATTTTGTTCATGCTGTGCTGGAGCTGCATAAAATAAAAATTAGATACCTATTGGTTTTACGTGACACTAAGGTTCTAGTGTGAAAGACAACTCAGTAGAAAATGGTGCAACCCTAATGAACCAGAGTACATTAAGACTCAAAAATATATTCAAGAGTAAGTACAACTATAGCTCATGTGATTTGGCAGTTTTTACACCGTAAGGCTCTATTCCTTTTAATTCTTTAAGACTGATGTGCCTTAACAACCACAGTTCTGCCACATGTATGTTTTTAAATGCAATATTTTTGGATTATTATTCAACCTTGGCTCGACTAAAATCTGCTGTGTTAAAAAAGGCCGAATAGACCATAAGTAATGGATCAAGGACCTCAGGTTTCATCATTACCTGTTTTACATCTGCAGCACTTCATTAGAGGGTGAGTCAGATCGGTCAGCATGTCTTCTTTCTCAGTGCCAAGGCTTCTATTTTTGATGACTCTAGTCATGTTGGGTTTTTTACATCTTGTATGTGATTGAACTTGAAGCCAATGGGAGTGAAAAGAAACGGGAAGTGCTCTGTAATTTCCTTGATCTCATTACCAAACATCAGATGCAAGTATTACCATTTGGATGTAAAGTCCCTTGACTCCCAGTCAGCATTCTCTGAAATATACATATCAGAATCTGCCCAAGATGAATCTGCTTCATGTGTTTGACCCATGTCATCTCACCACCTCTGTGACCTCCCAACTCACTTCCTGCAGAGCCCTGTGTGCTGTAGACAACCTACAGATGATCATACTTAAACTTTAATTTCCACTATCATATATTGATTAATGGCTCTGAATAAAAGGGATGCTTTTACATTATCAGATTTAACACGCTGTCACACTCATAAAAGTCTAGAGGCATCTAAGATTAATGCCCTAATCCTGTCTGTTCTACTCTATTGCACTTAAGTCAGATACCTTCTCTCTCACACACACATTTCTCACTGTGAACATTAAGTTGAAATAGGAGTTACAACATTGGTTTGTGGTAGGTTTTTATACACATTTAATTGAAGTAATGCAATTTTTTGGTTCCCATATAAAATGTGATAATTGAGATGTTATATTATATTATGTTATTATAGAATTATATTAATACTACTAACTAATTTTTATTTCCTTCTGCCCTCAATCTTAAAGTGGATGGAGAAAAATTTCCTGTGTTTCCCTAATTTCACAGGTTGTACTAGGTTGATATACATTGATCTATTTATTGTTTGCAATCTGTCTGGTCTGTCCAGTCAGGCTCTTGCAGAATGTTGGCAATTCAAATGGCTGCCTCTGTTAAACAAGACAGTATCCTAAGAACAGGTAGAACACAAACTCTGGCCAAATATGTTCTACTTTGCAGAGAATATGGACACACACACACAAATATTCTAATGAGTAGTACACACATATTCACTAATAAGCCCTGCTAAATGTTACGTACTTGCTGTTACAGTGATCAATAAAATTTTAAGTGTCTCTTTAAACTAATGGGCAACCGGTAACAGTAATGGGCCGTAGCTACATCGCACTCCCATCATGTATCTGCGCACTTACGGAAGGTTAGGCAGAGTTTAATGTATTCCAGACCTTGAAAAAAACACACACCAACTCACAGACACACCAACACACAAACACACATGCGCTAAAGGCTCCCCTGTGGGTGCTGGTCCTGCAGCGCCATTAATTGTAGAGTCTTATCTGAGGCACACAGGCCTGCCATGGGAAGCAGGGTAAAAGAGGAGAAGGATTTTGTGTGTGTGTGTGTGCACGTGCACGTACAGAACTCTGACACATCTTGCTCCTCAGGGAGTCTCCCCATGGGATCAGAGCTGATCTGAGACTGATCTGTGACGCCCTCTCTACTTATCCAGAAAAACACACACACACTGTACCTACTTTAATTGTAATTTCACTGTATGTACCAAAAAATCACACACGCTCTGGCTGTATTAAGCCATTTATAAAACCATTTATAAATCCTAGACTTAGCCACGTGTGTTATCATATTTTGTTACAAAATATGTCTACTTCTCTTTTTATTACTAGTAAAAATTTAGCAAGGTAATTTTGGTTCCTTTATCTAATTCTCAGAAAAAAATAGCATTTCCAATTACAATTTTTTAAAGGTTCTTCTCAGGAGTGTAAAAGAGCCCAGTTTTACTTTTAATGTTGTTTCCATAAATTTCAGGGTATTTAAAATGAGATTCAGATTTGGTCAAAAGATGACAGGGTATATAATTTAGCAACGTTTTAAGAGGTTTAACCATCTCAGGCCAGTTCTAATTTCTTTATACTTCTCCCACTTCAAGATATGTGTCAGACACATGATATGGGATGCAGTGACTCCAGCTGTGAAATAGGTCCTGTGTCTCAAATGAGAAGTGCAATTTAAATAAGTGTGTGTCTCTGTGCAGAGTTGTGACCTGCTGTTGTGCAGCCATTTAGCCCCATCTTTCACCCTGTTAGTTTTCGCTAGTTTTTATTGAATTGCAGCAGAATAAAAAAAAAATCACTTAAATCCCTTTACTGCTCAAACTTGGATGTAATTACAGCGTGATTTTGGTACATTGCCGGGTGGGCTTGGGATGTTCAAGGATTTTGTTTTTGTTTTTCTATGAAAGACAAACTCTATTTTCCTCTCAATAATTAGGTAGACACTGCTTTCTATGGTTTATGAGCCAACATCGCAAACAAAGCTGCAATAATTTGAACGAAGGTTGAGTATAATTTGTTTTATTGGTCCCTTTGGGACTGATCTTAATATAGAGGCTGCACAAAAACAATCTGAAACAGTTTTCTGCTCTGTTACTTTTCTCTATAACTTCCTCGTCACATTTAATTTTGCTTGGTTTTAACTTTGCTAGCATTTGGGATGTACCAGTAATCTCTGTCACTTCACAGTCAAAACTGGGAGAAAGTGTTTAATCGATCCATCTTTAAATCTTGAATCTTGAATCTCATGTCTGTGTTGATCAATATCACAATTGGTAGTAGAGTGCCTTATTCCCCATTGTTGCTGTGATGACTGTCATGCCAGAATGAGGGCAAAAAGGGATATTTCTCCTGGCCAGGCTGCCGTTCTAAGCCTCCGTGCCCAGATTATTGCTCCCTCCCTACAGGATGACCAGCTGGCAGGCTGGCAGGGCTGTGACCTCTGGGTAAGATAGAGGATAAACATGGGGAGGTTGACAAAGGCAGCAGAGGAAAGAGACTAGG
>NC_024320.1:14966585-14973559 GCF_000523025.1 Cynoglossus semilaevis
GACTTTTCAGCATCCTTCTGCTGACAGTCAGAGTAGAGGTGAGTGTCACATTAATGGGAGCGAAAAAGCAAACGCTTAACAGGCATCTTAGTCTGTTCTTCAATGATTAATAAAGGCTCCCCAAATATTACACATACCTGTTTGTTCCATCATTATAATTTTCACATACACTATTGCAATTCACTGAAAAATGTAAACAGTGCTAACAAAAAATCTCAATGCTGCAATCCTTGTGTCACGGATCACTGTATGATCAAATCATAAACTTATTCAAGGATTTTTATTTTAACACGTGGTGGTACAAAATCGGTTACTCTGGTAAAAAAAGTACTATAAATATAGATAATATAACACTAAAAAAAATCTAACAATGTAAAGAAATAAAATGACAATATAAAATAGTGTTATACTATTGAGGTAGTGTTCAAATGAAAAAAAAATAAAATTAACGGTTGTAATGCCAGTATATTATATAATGTGCATAGAAAGAAGATCCCACTAGCTCACCAAGTAAGCCAGCACATGGTGACAATGAAGAAAAATATGAAGGAAAAACCATATTATTTGCTCTAGAATTCAAACGTCAGGTTAGAGTCAAGTTTTGTGAAGCTGCTATAGGCCTAGACTGCTGGTGGAGATATAATTGTGTGCTATATTGTTAATTGCTCAATTTATACAGTATGTTACTGCAGTATACCATAAAGAATGTTGATATTTTTCCATCCATCCATCCATCCATTTTCATCCGCTTATCTGTTACCGGGTCGCGGGGGCAGCAATCTCCGCCACCCAAATCACATGGCACCGTGCCAACCTACCCGAACCTTCCTGCAGGTGGTGAGTCCACTGGAAGGTACCAACCGCCCTAACCGGGATTCAAACTTGCCCAGGAGGTGAATCCTGGGCTTCTACACCAATGACAGCGACATTGCCTGGCCAAAGTGCCACATGTTGATATTTTTATACCATAAAATAATAAAAAAAAAAAATTAATTCTGCTGAGCTGGAAGTTGCAGGCATTTCCTCTATTTCAGACAACACAATCACTCCAACATCCTGCTCTGTCTCCCACCCTCCATCACCCCTCCCCCATTGCCTATGTTCTATTTAACACAGTGCTTGAACCCTTGCTGGGGCCCAAAGCCTTATTCTTCAATCCGTCACGTCTTCCATCTCTCTCACCTCCCACCTTGGTTATTGTTTTTTTCCTCACCTTCCCTTTTTCACCTCCTGCCTTCACCAACATTGGAGGACCTGGATTAATACGCTTACAATCCCTGCCTCCTCCTTCTTCCATTTTCCTCAGTGACGAGATTGAATTGTGCCGATATCAGAGTGGAACAGCAGGAAGGAAACGGGTGTCGGTCTGTGTGTGTGTGAGCGGTGGTGAGGGTATGATTTGCCTGCCAAAAGGGGATGACACAAAGAATTTAAATGTCATCGAGCCACCGGTGATGATTTGTGTACCTGTGCTGCAAGCAGAAAGGAAAGGTGTTTAATTTTTTTTTCAGTAAGTGACAGGGAGAGACCATAGGGTGGCAGGGAAGGAAGGAAGTGAGTTAATTAAAACTTGCCATGCATGCAAATGAATTTTTAAAGGTTATTTTGGAACTTTCTTTATTTCTCTCACTTTGAATTGCACGGTCCATTCACAAAGTCATAAAGGATGGGTCTTTATCAGTCTGTCTATACAGTCTGCACAGATGGCAGCGTGGGAATCAAATGTCAGAATCCTGAATTACCCCAAGATGACTCTGAGTCGTGACTGATGGCCACCTGGGTGTATGTTCTTGTTTTGTGTGTGGTTGTAAGGAACTGTGTTATATTCATACCATCACTGTGTATGATACGAGGAGCAAGTTCTTGAGAAATCTGGCAATTTGTAGCACAAGATCAAGTTTACATGTTAGTGAAGTAAAAGCAATCACCGTAGACACCTTTTCTTTCAGTAGGTTAAATACTTGTGCATTTATAAGAAAATTAAAATAAACAACAACCTGGAAGTGTATGTTTAGTCATTAGCAGATATTTTAAAACACTTCCTGTGTATTGTAGGAGGATGTGATGGTTCATTTCTCATGTTGTTGTTTGGTTGCTGCTAAAAAATTGTCACAGTTACAAGAAATAGAAAAAAATGAAATCCAGTAAAGCTGTCAAATATTGGCCGAGTGATTTATCACGTTGCAGCTTCTGACATTACAGGCTGTAAATCGCATATCCCTACAGTTTGAGGTATGATCTTATTTTGAAATCTGTGTGCTGCTACAGTATATCACTGTCAAAATAAAAACAAATTAGAGACACATTACAGTTATTCAGCGTAAACATTGTTGGTGTCAGAATTAAACTGGAAATGATTGACACAAGTATGACAGGGTTTGTTTTGATACAATACATTATAAATTCACACGGTCCAAAACCGTGACAAGAATTCACTTATTATCTTTACTAAAGTAGCCCAACTCAACTTCACAGATTATTTACATTACTACGCATTATGTAAATGTAGTCATCAGTCATCAATCAGTCTGTTCTTGTGTGATTTTATCCTCTGTTTCTCTGCTCCATTCTGTAAAATGCACTCTGTAAGAAAAATGAACTTGCAGCTCAGAGAGACCAGTGCCGTCCTTCAATTGGCCAGTTGCGTAAATATGGTCAGTGCGGCGCAATCGCACCTAATGTGAGCTGATGCTGTCCATTTTTCCTCAGTGAGACACCACATACATGGCTGTTGTATTGATCCAAACATTTGAGCTTTCAGTCTCAAATTGAATCCAAATTGATCTGCCCGCCAGCCCTTCTCATTTTGGAGAGAGGATTTTATGCTTGCAGCTTCTTGGAGGCAAATCAAGTCTGCAAGAAAAAAAATCCCATCCATCTCACAAAACAGCATTTGTTTGCCTGTCAGGGCCTCAAAAACCATTAACACGATTAGGCAGCACACAATGGCAGCCATCTCTTTTCTAACTCCCTCTCTCCCTCTCTCCCTCTCTCGCTCTCCCTCTCTCCCTCTCTCTCGCTCTCTCTGTCTCTCTGCCTAACATATTTTGTTAGAGCTCATTTGCCAGCACAATGCAGACATTCAGTGGCTTGTCTGCACATCATCACTGACAAAAACACCTGACTGTCTTTGTGTGTTTGCTTCAGTCAAGCACACAAACACAACTTTTTATTTATTAAGAAATGTATACATTTACACCAAAGGCAAGGGTCGGGTAATTATAGAGGAGGACAATACCAATCTTACATACACTGAACAAAAGATTTGCAGTTCATGGTTGAGTGGACAGGGTACAGCTGATCCTCTAATAATTCTATTCTCAACATTTGGTGTTTCTGTCCATTAAAGCTTAAACAGGGGAAATCTCCTTTAATGTATAGTTACAAAAAATCCATTAAGAGCGACCTGCTAGGGCCTGGTCTGACCTTGATGTTGCCTTTGAAAATGTTTAATTCCTAATGGCAGGAAGATGAGATGCTGGAAACACTTAATCCACACTGACATGATGGCATCACACAAAATGAATCACTTGACTGTATGTTGGTCAGACAGAGCCCTGGATGTAACATGGAGGTTCAAGATTACACTGTTGCAAAAATGTTTTTGTTACATGCAGTGAATGAAATGTTTAAATTGAAATGTTAATTTCTCCCCAAATCATGTAATTTTTAGGGCATAAACTGAACATAGTCTTCATATAAACACACTTAACCACATTGTACAATAGCTGGACTTCAAATGCTTAATTTGCAAAATTACCCTGAGAATTTGGTTCATTTTTCTACATCCTTTAATTACACTCTTGATTTCCCCTGTAACAAAACATTTATTCCCCCACAATGATTTGAAATCGTCTCCAGTTTTGAATATTTCTCTATTATTCTCTATTACGTCTCCAGTTTTGAATATTTCTCTATTGTTTGTGTGGGTGGAATTTTGTGTATGGTAATCTTAAATATCTGCTTTTAACAACCTTTTTTACAGAGGAAGTACATTCATAAAAATAAATGTTTTTCCGAAGCTTGCATTGACTTATTTAGTGAGATTTCACACTGACACACACACATACACAAACTCTCTCTATTTCTGTGCTGCCATCCACGCTGCTGTAATGTGTGGTGTGAGCCACATTAATGGAGTGAAATGAAGCAAAAACAAATGAACAGAAGGTTACATAAACCTTGAACTCTGCTGGGGAAAAAATGAAAGCAATCTGTGGTCGTGCACTGTTTCTTCAACATTACAAATCAGTGGGTGTGCACGCCTGAGCACAAACATCACAGAGAGAATCATTTGCTCGGGGGCTGTTGTTTGAGGCTATTTGTTCACGTGAAATTATTGATTTTTTATGTACTTCTCTTTTTTGCTTTGCGCTTCTTTTTTCCGTCCAGGTTGCTCTTGAAAACACTAGATTGGTAAACATGAGCAGAGATGTTTGCACTGCTAAGAATGCAATTACAAAAACAAATCAAACACTGTTGATGAGGTCGAGGGAGGAAAATGATCACCACACACTCTGTCCTCATCTCTCTCTGTGTCTTTTCATCTTAAACTTAAACTTACTGATCCCTGCTTCATCCTGGCAATAAGAATTTAATTGCGGTTTTCATTAAAAGTGCTATGTCTCATTAAGTCATCCTATCTTACTCCTTTCGCTCTGTTTCTTTCTCCTTCTCCCACATCCAGGTGCCTACAGATATTTCCACAGGGCTGTTGGCGGAGCCACAGGTCGCCATGTTCTGTGGAAAACTCAACATGCACATCAATGTGCAGAGCGGTAAGTGGGAGCCAGATCCTTCAGGAACCACAAGCTGCATCGGCACCAAGGAGGGCATCCTGCAATATTGCCAGGAGGTAAAATCTAAGTTTGTGTGTGCATGTGCGAGTGTGTGTGTTTGGAATATGCTTTAAAATCTGCTCAACATGAACAAATATGTGTACAGTATATATATATATATATATATATATATATACATATTTTTTTGTATATTCTCCCTTTTGGATCAATTAAAATCTGATTTTTTTCAACTTTGCCACATTCTCAAACAGCTGCAAATCTCAAGTTTATGTAAAGTAGCAGGTGGATGTGCTGTAATTACACAGATGGTTGTGCAAGAGTACTAATGCGCTCGCAGAGCCATAACTGGTGTGTACTGATGCACGCACACACACATGCTCCTTTATAGAGCATGACTGTCATCAACAGAGACACAAGGGCAAACAAATTATAACCACTTAAAACAAAAGGCTCATCATGTGAAATTGCCATCAAGTTATGTGTATGATATTATAACATGATTGCTTCTGTAAAATTGAGCCAGCATCTTCAGCTGATTTCCACCTTTCACGGAATACTATTTTCCTTTTGCCTATATACACGTAAAGATGATAAAAATACAATACTAAAAATATTATATCATTCATCATATTAATGGATTAACAACTCTAATTGTGAATGAGTCATTAGTCCAACCTTTGTAACCATGCACCCATGCATTACATGTATATTTTTATCTGTACAAACCACTGTATGAGTTGCTGCCACCTAGTGACTGGAGGCTTGTTATCATTCAAGCATTACAGCAGTGGTACACTTATGTCTAGCATGCCATATTCTATTGGAAGACCTCTCCCCCAATATTTGCGAAGTACTGCCATAATTTAGTAGAAGTACTGCAAGTTTTTAACTGGGAATCAAAACGTGCACACAAACTGGGGATCGAACTTAATGGCAAAGTAGACATGGAAGAAATTCTTCCTTACTGTAAAGATGTATGTATTGGGAAGTTTTAAATGAATCAGGTTTAAATGTTTGATGATGAGAAATGTTAAGAGATTAATTACCATGATTTGTTGCAGCATCATAACTTGAAATTGGCTCCAATTTAGCTGAAATGACTGTTTATTGTGTTGTGAGAGCCCAATCAACTGGGATCATCATCATCAAGTATAAAGTTTTATTGCCTTTTTACATTTTAGAGTTGTTAGTGTGAGAATGTATTACAGTATTGGAGTGGTTGGAGCTGTATTATCTGTTATAAGGGGACACAATATTTTTCTGTGCCTCAGTTTGGCAATTAAAAAAAAAAGCCTGCTTCGATGTTTTATATTATGTGCATAAAAAGGAGGCAAATTCATAAAAAACAATTGAGCTTTGTTTGCACTGAAATCCCATGATGCCAAAACCTGCTTTTGTTAACAAGCAGCAAAGGTACATTAGACTGAATGTATAACTTTCAAGTGAGTTCCTCTCTTTTGTTGAGTCAAAGAAATCAGGTCAAAAAACATCAACAGCACAACACAGCAAACGTTCCTGTTTTATTACCCATCCGTGAGTTTTTTTTTTTTCTTTTTCATTACTGCAGTCGTCTTCAACCACAAAGAATTCTTTTGGGAACGCTGCAGCACTCTCTGGAATGTGACTGCAAAAACATACAGTGGTATGAAGGAAATGATATCGGACAGACTCAAAGGAAATTAAGGCAGAATATGTTGTTTGTGTGTTTTTTTTTTAAATCAAACAAATAAGAAATAATCTGCCTTGGTTTTATTGCCAAACATTTTTGCCTCCATAATATTATTGCAGGTCTGTCTATTAGAAATATATCTTTTTATATAATTATCAGACCTGCCAACCTGTACACATTTTGCGTAGCAGGTATGCAATTTCACTGGTACGATTTGCCAGTCTAAGCTAAAAAATCATCACAACGAGTCTGCAGAACCTGTAGCATAGCCCCGCTCCACTCCTTCCCACCTGAGGTCTTTGCCTGCCTCCCTGATCCCTTACTCGCAGCAGCTGGTGATTGAAAAGGTTAATACCATGTACCTGTAAAATGTGTATCGTTAATATTGTTACATTCACGGTGAAAATACGACATCAAATCAGCACCATATTTTCTGGACTATGTCGCAACCGAGTATAGTTGAGAAAAGGAAAAAAACGTATATCAGTCACATTAATTTTTGAGTA
>NC_024320.1:14973609-14990350 GCF_000523025.1 Cynoglossus semilaevis
AGCGTGTAACCAACAAATCTTTTGCAGCAAATTTAGCATCCTGCCACTGTCATGGCTGAGACAAGACCATTTCTGTTGGTAATATTATTTTACATAGTTCTTACAAATAAAGGACTATTGTATTTGGTCATAATTTGTCTCAAGCTCCTTTTGTTGGTGATAAAGTTGTATTGTGAACAAATAATAACGAATCACATTGTATCATGAGTTGAGTGTATCGTCACATCCCTAGTTTGAGATGTTCAGGCTACAGCTTATTTTCACAATATATATGTGGAACCATAGTTCTGATATTTTGGCAGTGCAGCAGATTGCAAGGTGAACTTAATTTGCTTTTGTCCTCATCACTGTTAGGCCACCGGTCAATAACAATGTTAATTATACAATGTAAAATCTCATGCGGTAGGTGTATCCAGAGCTACAGATCACCAATGTAGTGGAGGCAAATCAGCCAGTCAGCATCCAGAATTGGTGCAAGAAGGGACGCAAGCCGTGTCGGAGTCACGCACGCATCGTGGTGCCGTACCGCTGCCTCGGTAAGTCCCATCACTTCTGGATATTCTGGCCCGCTCGCACATTCTGTGCATTTCGTACAGGGGTTACCATAGCAACCATTTGAGATGGCGTTGATCAGAAAACCCCATCTGAAGGTGAAATGGATGTTGTATGTTTTTTGTCTCTCTTCTGCAGTGGGAGAGTTTGTGAGCGACGCCCTGCTCGTTCCTGACAAGTGCAAATTCCTGCACCAGGAACGTATGGACCAGTGTGAGAGTCACCTGCACTGGCACACTGTCGCCAAGGAGGTGAGCACACAAGCACAGACTCATAAGCATCTACCAATAAACAACAACATGGCCATAGCAGTCACGTTAAAGCCAAAGCAAGATAGCAGTTTATAACACACTAATTCAAACGGAGTTCACCAGTTGTAGCAGGATTTTCTTGCCATTTTCTGTTATATCTCACATCTGTTGTCTTCAAAAGCCAAGAAAGTACAGTATCAGTGGTCAACAAGCTCTCTAATAGAAGGTTTTGGTCTCTAATGGAAAAAAAAACTTTGAAAATTTACACCACAAGCTTTTTGTTAAATCAGTGGCAGTTTGATGCAAATGCTTTTGTCTTGTCTTTGTACAGTCTTGCGGAGATCGGACTATGAACCTCCATGATTATGGGATGCTGTTGCCATGCGGCATTGACCGCTTCAGAGGCGTGGAGTTTGTCTGCTGTCCCGCGGAGGCTGAGCGTGAGGTTGAGAGTGCTGAGCAGGACACCGATGATTCCGACGTCTGGTGGGGCGGAGCCGAAACAGACTACTCTGACAATGGGTAACTGTACAAAAACCCTAATAGTTAGTTTATTACTTAGTTGCTAGCATTACAAGGACACAAGTTATTTTTAAAGATGTTGCCAAAAAGTTGTAAACTTACAAACACCACTAAAAGAACTTTGGATAGTCTGTTGACCATGTGCAAAAAAATCACGTTGTGTTTACAATACATCACTCTTGAATAAATCTTGGTGAGTTAGAAGTATTCTGAAGGCAGGGGTGTGAAATATTCACATTTTTCTCCTTGACAGATTTTTTTTCTTAATTGTCTGAATAAGGAGAAATATC
The DNA here is from genome assembly GCF_000523025.1 of Cynoglossus semilaevis. Classification (NCBI taxonomy): domain Eukaryota; kingdom Metazoa; phylum Chordata; class Actinopteri; order Pleuronectiformes; family Cynoglossidae; genus Cynoglossus; species Cynoglossus semilaevis. Next base: position 14,975,225 of record NC_024320.1, read on the forward strand.
TACTTTTGATTAGATCCATGTCTTGGCACAGATGATCACATTTAGTTATCATTTAAAAACTGCTACAAGGATAATATTCCTGTCCTTGAAAATAAGCTGCAGGTGTTCTAATTTACATAACTTGTCTTTCCTCACTCTTTTTTCTTCGCATCCCTCCTTTTTGAAATGTTTCATTCCCATAATGCACGTGTCATCCCCATATGTCCCTTCACGCCCCCCGTCGCCATCTTATCTCTTTTTTTTTTCTCAACATCTTTTGCTCCCTTTTCCCTCTCAGTATGGTGCGAGAGCCAGAGCCAGTGGAGCAAAAAGAGGACGTGAAACCATCTGTGGTAGCTGAGGAGGAGGAGGAAGAGGTGACGGCAGCAGCAGATGTAGATGACGAAGATGAGGAGGAAGATGTACTTGACAACGACCATGATGGAGATGGAGAGGAGGATGAGGAGACAGCTGCAGAAGAGGAGGAGGAGGAGTTGGAGGAAGAAGAGGAAGACGGTACAGATGATGATGATGATGATGATGATGATGATGTGATACTTGACGACATCGATAACGAGCCATTCACCAATGTGGCCCTGACCACGACCACTACCACCACCACCACAGAGTCTGTGGAGGAAGTTGTTAGAGGTGAGAAGAAAACCCCAATCATTGTGTTTGTGGCTGTTTGGAGTCTTTGACTTTTTTAATCTTGTTTCCAAATAGAGTTAAAGGAATAGTCCAGGTTTTATGAACTATGTCCTACAAGGTACTGGCAGATGGTTGGCACTGACCATGCCCACGGAGGCTCGCTGTCATAGAACACATTGCTGCCAGCAGGGGAACAAAAAACACAGATTTTAGCTACTTCACAGAAGACTTCAAATCTACACCTACTTCAGTCTAGTATATTTTCAAAATGTTTTTGCTACTTTGTTTAGCCTTCAGACAGCCAACACTGACAGGAAGCCAGTTTTGTGAGGAATTCTTTCTCCTAAACTAAAACCCCCTTGAAAAATAATCAATGTTTTGAGCCTGCCAGGACACAGAAACCACAGAACTGCTGCTGTTTTGTTTTGCAACGTTCCTGTCCTTGAGGTAAATCAGAACAAAGGATTTCAAACACCAAACTCACCAAATAACCAATTTGAACTTACTGATGGAGGCAGCAGTTGATCAATAACTTGTGTTTGCTGTGACATTAAAAAATTGATTTTTCTCAATGGACTTTGGTGTGTGAGAAGTGAGGTGTTTACAGAGTGAGAATGTTCACAGCAGCAGAGACGTAGAGCAGATGTACTGTTTATAGAATGAGGTTGATGTAGATTTAATTTAAACCTATACAGCTCTCCCTTGTTAACTAGTTGGCTAACTTAGATCATTTATTAACTATGGGAAGAGTAAAAGGTGGTGCCTTCTTAATCCAAGAGTTTGTTTTTGGGGGGGCAGGTTGTTTAGTTTTAAATGTTGCTGCAACTAATGGATTTTTTTAATTAGTTCCAGTTATTTAAACAAATAGTTGACTAGTCTGGTAATTATTCAGGAGCAAAGTTTTTATGTCTTTGTCTGAAAGTTATGTTGTTAAAAAGCAGGACCTATACTCTGGACTAAATCTGGACCGTATTTTATTTTAGCTGCAGGCTAAATACCCTTGTGCAACCCTCTAGGTTTCTAACCTGCCTCCTCTGTCGATACCTGTAGTATGGATCAGATGATGATGATGATGATGATGATGATGATGATGATGATGATGATGATGATGTGATACTTGACGACATCGATAACGAGCCATTCACCAATGTGGCCCTGACCACGACCACTACCACCACCACCACAGAGTCTGTGGAGGAAGTTGTTAGAGGTGAGAAGAAAACCCCAATCATTGTGTTTGTGGCTGTTTGGAGTCTTTGACTTTTTTAATCTTGTTTCCAAATAGAGTTAAAGGAATAGTCCAGGTTTTATGAACTATGTCCTACAAGGTACTGGCAGATGGTTGGCACTGACCATGCCCACGGAGGCTCGCTGTCATAGAACACATTGCTGCCAGCAGGGGAACAAAAAACACAGATTTTAGCTACTTCACAGAAGACTTCAAATCTACACCTACTTCAGTCTAGTATATTTTCAAAATGTTTTTGCTACTTTGTTTAGCCTTCAGACAGCCAACACTGACAGGAAGCCAGTTTTGTGAGGAATTCTTTCTCCTAAACTAAAACCCCCTTGAAAAATAATCAATGTTTTGAGCCTGCCAGGACACAGAAACCACAGAACTGCTGCTGTTTTGTTTTGCAACGTTCCTGTCCTTGAGGTAAATCAGAACAAAGGATTTCAAACACCAAACTCACCAAATAACCAATTTGAACTTACTGATGGAGGCAGCAGTTGATCAATAACTTGTGTTTGCTGTGACATTAAAAAATTGATTTTTCTCAATGGACTTTGGTGTGTGAGAAGTGAGGTGTTTACAGAGTGAGAATGTTCACAGCAGCAGAGACGTAGAGCAGATGTACTGTTTATAGAATGAGGTTGATGTAGATTTAATTTAAACCTATACAGCTCTCCCTTGTTAACTAGTTGGCTAACTTAGATCATTTATTAACTATGGGAAGAGTAAAAGGTGGTGCCTTCTTAATCCAAGAGTTTGTTTTTGGGGGGGCAGGTTGTTTAGTTTTAAATGTTGCTGCAACTAATGGATTTTTTTAATTAGTTCCAGTTATTTAAACAAATAGTTGACTAGTCTGGTAATTATTCAGGAGCAAAGTTTTTATGTCTTTGTCTGAAAGTTATGTTGTTAAAAAGCAGGACCTATACTCTGGACTAAATCTGGACCGTATTTTATTTTAGCTGCAGGCTAAATACCCTTGTGCAACCCTCTAGGTTTCTAACCTGCCTCCTCTGTCGATACCTGTAGTATGGATCACAGGTTTATATATATGTATATATATATATGTGTGTGTGTGTGTGTGTGTGTGTGTATATATATATATATGTATATATATATATATATATACACACATATATACACATATATACATATATACTGTATATGTGAATGAATGTATTTGTTCTTTAAGAGGTGTGCTGGGCCAGTGCGGAGACTGGTCCGTGCCGGGCCATGCTGCCGCGCTGGTACTTTGACCGGCAGGAGGACCGCTGCGTTCAGTTTATCTATGGTGGCTGTGGAGGAAACCGGAATAACTTTGAGTCAGAGGAGTACTGCATGTCTGTGTGCGGCAGCAGCGTCAGTAAGTTCTGAGAACTTCAAGCCCACGCCAGATGTGCTCTTCACATCCTCGTTGTCTTTAACCCTCGTGTTTCCTGGCTGTCGCTGGACATTTAGAGCTGCTCTCTGGACTATCGCTTCCTCTCCCTAACACTGACCTCTTCCTCAGCACCTGCCTGTTTGTGCTGTTTCCAACCATTTATTGTGTTCTATAAAGACTTGAGCTTTAAAATAACCTTGTGTATCCTTGAAAGAGGAGAATAATTAATCTTAATTATTATTAATTAATATATTGTGCTACATGTGTTTTTCTGGCTTGGCTTTGTTTTCTTATATTAACACCACACCATATTGCAAAGCTGATTCATGTTTTTAACAGATCAGAAAAATTATTTGTAAAACTGTAAAACAACTATAGTTGAAAGCAGAACTATTACAAAAGCATCATTTTGTTTATTCAGGCCCTTATTGAGAGCACACAGAGCTAAATAGTTTTAAAAGATTTTTTCCAGTGGCTAAGCACGTTTTGGGCATTATTATCTAAGCTCAATGATTTGTCAAGCCATCTGTGAAGAAACTGTTTCACTAGGTTTGAGATCCTTGAATGTTGTTTTATCAGTAGCAGTCGGACTGATAGTTCAGGTAAAGAACTTTATCTTCTTCAAAAAGCTTCTTCAGTTATGATGGTGAAACTGGCAGAGATTCACAAAGAAACTTCCCTTCCACAATATCCACTCTTATTCATACTCCTTTAAAACATATTTCCTTTTAAGTTTTACCAGAAGCACACATGCACTTCATAAACAACCTATGATTATTTTTTTCTTATTCCATGTGGCCACAGTGACGTGTGACCTTCACATTTGACATTTTTTATAGTAGCTCACACACAGGAGTCAATCAACAGATTGCCACTGATTAAAACTAGCGTTCACACATTATAATGAGATGATTCGCTTGAGTCGACCTTAGTTCAGTGTGTCTTTTCATGGTGGTGTTCTGGCTGAAGATTTGCACTAGTCAAACAAATAAAAGGTTTATTTTTGCAGCTCACTCTTGGACTTAAAACAGTCAGTTGCTTACTGTCTCCCCTTTCCCTCTGATGTTAACACTATTAACACATTTGAGGTATTTTCTTTGTCTGAGTTTGTGCCATTTTAGCCACCTATTTTAAAAAAGAAAAAAACGTCTTCACCTCTCTCACTTCCTCTTTCTGTCTCCACAGTTCCCACAGCCATGCCTAGCTCTCCTGATGCTGTGGACAACTACTTGGAGTCACCTACTGATGAAAATGAACACGCCCACTTCCAGAAGGCAAAGGAAAGCCTGGAGGCCAAGCACCGAGAGAGGATGTCACTGGTGCAAAAAACCAAAATATTCATTTTTCATTTCACTTTAATAGGAACGTTTAGAGATTCACAAGTCAGGTTATGACATTATCATAGAAAGTCAATAGAAAAGAATCTCTGACTTTACATTATTGCCTAGTTGTTATTTCACTAGATTTTGCTTTACTCTGATGAGCTCATTTTATTTTTCATCAACAGAGAAGTAGGGAGAGTTTCAAAACCAAAGTTATTCAAAGAGGGTAGAGTACCGAGAGAGGAACTTACCATAGTTTTTTAGAGGAACAGAAACTGTTTATTTTCCATTTACAGTAAATCTGAACCCAGGAAAAACTTAACAAATAAAAAGAAGAAACGGAGTCTGTATGTGTTTATTTAACACACATTCTGTAAGTTGATACGTAAACTCATCCCTCATTTTTCCTGAGCATACCAGGTTGTTTGCCAAAAACTAAAGGTATGTCGTTCTATTTTTGTACCAAAAATAAGCTTCAGCCCTAAAAAGCCAAAAGCTTTCTGTGGAAGCTTTAATTATTCAAGCTGCTGTGCAAACATAAAAGCACTAGAGGGCAGCTGAGGTAAAATAGGACCAGGTTTTAGGTACATATGATTTTTTTTTTTAGGTTTGTTATAGTATACAATTATAGAAAGCATATATTAGAAGTAAAGTGCTCAGGTCTTTCTCAGAAATCTTCAACATCTTTGTCTCTCAAAACCTAAAAATAGATACTTTAAAAACTCAATATTTTATACTGCAGTGGGTTTATGCAATACCTCTGTAATATTTAGCAACCGTGTACCGTGATCTTTAATCTGTCAGTGCTTGTGTTAAGAACTGTAATGTCTACACATGTGTTTTACATCAGGTGATATTAAAAGGGCATCTCTCAGTTTTTGTTACTGATCAATAATAAATTTGGATGTTTTAGTAGAAATTTGATGTTTTTTGTATCTACTGCTGTTTACAAACTGGACTCAGACTTACAGAATGAGCTTGTTTGTGATACTATTTCCTTTTTAGTGTTTGTTTTCTGTTTCTACCTTTGCGCCTGTCTCTGGAAACAGATGTGCAAAATATTTCTTTTTTTCTTTTTAGAGTGACGGACCAAAAGAAAGCACAGTAAACTGACAGGACTAATGAGTTTGTTTTCCCCACTGTCACTGTGTTCAGGTGATGAGGGAGTGGGAGGAGGCTGAGAGGGAGGCCAAGAATCTCCCAAGGGCAGATAAGAAGGCTGTCATTCAGGTAGGACACAGACAGTGTTGACATTTTGAGAAACAAACAGATGTTTTGGTTTCCTATCATTGTTCCTCATGGTGTGTTTTTGTGCAGCGTTTCCAGGAAAAGGTGGAAGCCCTGGAGCAGGAGGCAGCCAGCGAGCGTCAACAGCTGGTGGAGACCCACATGGCCAGGGTGGAGGCTCTGCTCAACGACCGCCGCCGCCTGGCATTGGAGAGCTACCTGACTGCCCTGCAGCAGAACTTGCCCAGGGTGAGCCCCCTTCTCTGTCAGTCAAAGAGATGATGTTTGATTTCAGACCCTCTGTCAGGTTTATATATGAAGACTTTTACAGTGAGTTTTGTTTTAAAGGAATGAATAGTCAAAGGGTGAAACAAACTTGAGTTTATAGGATGAACAAACATACAATAAGTCTTAAATTTATTCCCTACATTTTTGCAGCCTCGTCATGTATTCAGCCTGCTTAAAAAGTACGTGCGGGCCGAGCAGAAGGACAGACAACACACCCTCAAACACTTTGAACATGTGCGAATGGTGGATCCCAAGAAGGCAGCCCAGATTAGACCTCAGGTAAAATTTAACCCCTATTCAAAGTAGTTTAACCCAGTTTTACTGTGCTTACACTAAAAGTGTTACTTTGGTTTGTATTTGTAATAGGTTCTCACCCACCTGCGTGTCATTGAGGAGCGCATGAACCAGTCTCTGGGTCTTCTCTACAAGGTTCCAGGTGTGGCAGACGACATCCAGGACCAAGTTGGTGAGTTTGTTTTCCACATTTTTGTGTTTTTTATACTGTGTAAGTATTAAACACCATTCCATTTGATGTTAATTAAAAAGCATCTGTAATTAAGAAATAAAACAACAAATGCAGTCTGATCATGTCAGAGGAGAATATATATCCAAATAAGGCTACTCAGCCTCAGAATAGCTGAGAGCCACTAAATCCACTGTCATTTTTGTAGTTCATTGTTAAAAAAAATAGATATTATATGAAATATATATAAAAAGTAGTTTGTTATTGTATAAATACTATATAATACCACTGTGCAAACAACTGAATTTGCAGTTTATGTAACTAAAGGTAACTATTATTGACATCTAGTCACAGGCCAAATGTTGGGTTTTGCAGTCTGGAAGTGACCCCCGCCCAGCCAGAAGTTTAAACCCCCCTGATCTAACTGATCGTAACTTCTGGTTTATAACATTTCCCCATATTCTGATTATTTAATTCTACACTATTCTCTCCTGAATTAGTGTTAGTCAGTTTTGAGCATGTAGCCCCCCTTTCCTGGTGGGGCAAAGTACACATTTGAAACCCCTCTCCTACAATTCACATAATTTTATGTAAAAAATTAATTAATTAATTGCACCAAATTAAGGCGAATACTAACTAGCCACTGGATATATGAAATGTCCATCATTTAAATCACATAGAATGGAGCCATGTTATTAGCTGCATGTCAGTATGTAGCTTCAGGCTCACACTATCATTCTAAACAGGAAAAAAAACACAAAAAAGACCAAGAAAATTTAAGCTTTCAATGTTCATAAAACCAAATGCTTTCTGTGACCCCTTTGAACCTCCTGAGGGAATTCATAAAAAAATCCTTTGACTTTCTTTGTAAATTGCAAGGTTCCCAATAATATTTCTGGTTTTACTGTTTTCTAATGTATTCTTATCTAACTGGTGTTTTTGGTCGCACATCATTTTGTCTTATTCTGTATTTATATGAATATGAGAAGGCTTTGGGTCATAATCTTTTTAATGGTTAATTCTTTCTATATGTGAGTCTTACCAAATTATAACACTGTGAACTGTAGAGGCTGAATTCCTGCATTTGAAATCACACTTATTGTATAATAATAATAATTTCTCATGCTTGCGAAAATTAAATTTAAAGTTTAATCAGTTTGGCAGCTGAACACTACAAAGAATGAAAATAAATGAAGACAATGAAGCTAACTTTATTAACATGTATTAGACAGGAAGTTTCACATAGACAAGGAGCGTCAGCACCAAATCCTTTTCTGTTGAAACTTTGTTTGCTGTGAAGAAGAATAAATCTACGTTCACCTTCGTCACTATGGTATCTGCACTTTTTTCAGGATTCATTGGGAGTTTTGTGCGTCACACAGCCATCTGTGTATCTGTCCTGGCAGCTGTTACAGTCTGACAACACAAACACCAAAATTACACAGAAATGAAAAAGAGAAAGAGAAACCTTTAGTCACTTCTTGGAACTAAAGTCAAAACCTAAATCTTGCAGCTTCGCTATACCTCTTTTGAAAGAGACGTTTATTTTGGTGATGGTGTGGCATGTAAAGTACTATATTACCATCATTTCTAATTTGTAAAATTTGACTTCAGGTCATTCACCTTGTCTTGGCAGTTTTTCTAGTCAAAGACTTATCCATTAATACCTCTTTTTTTAACCAGAGTTTGTGAATCTGCATATTTCTTCTCCTGAACATTTTTCTCCTTTACCTTTTAACTAGAACTTTCCTTGGCACCTGTCTCTTTTCTTTGTTACTTTCACAGTGACAACACAAATCTTTAGCTAAGGTCTTCTTTACTGTAGAGAATTGATCTTTTTCATTAAAAAAAAAAAACTAAACCTCTTTATAAAGGTTTGGAGCATACTTATTGTGTTGTGGCTGATAATTAGTGTGTGTGCTGTGGATTGAGTGTATGTAAACAAACTCTTTCTCTAAAGATTTTGATTTTAAAGTAAAACAATATCCGCTTAATTTTTCACCCTCGATGCAGAGCTGCTGCAGAGGGAACAGGCTGAGATGGCTCAGCAGCTGGCCAACCTGCAGACGGATGTGAGGGTGAGCTACGGCAATGACGCCCTGATGCCCGACCAGGAGCTGGGTGACAGCCAGGCTGAGTTTTTGCCTCAGGAGGAAACTCTTGGCCTGGGAGGAGTTGGTTTCATCCACCCTGAGAGCTTCAACCAGCCCAACACTGAGAACCAAGGTATTGAGAGACTGTTACAAAAATAACATTGCTCACTAAAACAGCGTTGCAGCATCAGCTACATTCTGCCTGATTAACATTCTCTCTGCATTCTTTATTTGGAGGTTTCTGCTCTGTTGCAAAAACTATTTAAAACGTTTCTTCTCTTTCTCTCCCTTGCTTTTTGTCAGTTGAAGCAGTGGACTCTCGCCCTAACCTTGACAGAGGAATTCCCAAGAGGCCAGGTTTGTTACACTGTTAAAAGCATATTGTCTTTGATAACATGGATGTGAGACGAGTAAATCTAGATTTACTAGACTTAACAGAAGGCCTGGCTAATAAAATCTGCACATCTATTTGATCACTTAGCCTTGCTGTTCTAATGCAAATTAAAAAAAACTGATAAACTGTTCGTTCTCATACACCAGGGATTTCAGTTTTTAACTGACATTGAAACAGACCCAGCTGCTCATTGACAACAGTGCATGTTGTTGATGTTCTTCTTAAATGAAATCATTTTGAACATTAATTAAACACGTATCACACACATATTCATACTGATGGAGGCGTTGTAGATCAACAACTGCTGTGCAATGTAGAGCATAACATTATGTCATGAGGTGTGTTGGTAGAATATGTTGTTCAAGTCAAGTGTTACAAGTTGCTTATAAAACATAGTTCCATAATAGTTTGTAAAGATACACATTTATTTGAACATAAATTTTCTGGGAATATATATATATATATATATATATATATATATATATATATATATATTTAAGTTTCAGTTAAAATGATTTGTTTTAGAAAGAATAAAATGTAAAAACAATCTTGGTTATACACTCCAAACAAGTTGAAAGTCAACATTGTAGGAGGATCTTCAGTTAGCCAGTTGGCTGCTCACAGGTCAAAGTATGAAAGAATCTTCTACCATAAAGTGGCTGAGTGCAGTAAATGCTGCATATGCATTAGTATTTAATGGAGTGTCTAAAATCCACAAAAATACATTTCTCTAAAATCCAACCTTTATTTTAGGTAGGTCACAGCCATCATAACACTTGACTCCTCACCAACTCTCTCATCCTTGCGTTGTGCTCACATCCAACTCTTCTTGACCTCCATTAGGCAGCAGCTGCAGTGTCAGTTAAAGCAGCTTCTGTGCATCCTGCACAAATTATTCTACTCATTTCATACCTGCTGCTGCTGCTGCTGCTTCTCATCTGTTGTCCGACCCGCCTCAGCAAGCAGGCTTGATTTCAGATTGGTTTTTTTTTGTCTGTCTGTGTGACTGAGAAAGCACATCAAGTGTCAGCAGCATTAGTGGATCACACTTTTTCCATCTCTCCTGACAGTGACTGGAATACAGATGGTAGCCGTGCCTGAGCTGAGGATGGAGTCTGGTGACAGACAGAGCACGGAGTACGAGGTTCACCACCAGAAACTGGTAAAATTATCACACATCTACACCTTAGAGACTAACAACACCCATAAATGACTTTTAAAGGTCTATTTTCTCATGAAATTATAATGTTTTTATTAGATGCACTGTTAAAATGTTCCAGAATAACCCTGGAATATATATTGTCTGATTTATTGGTGACCAGTGGTAAGGGTATAGAAGTGCAGTTCCATGATTTTTTTGAAAATTATTTTGAAAATTCTATGTGTTCTTATAGAGTGATATGCACTGCTCAGAAGTAAAATGTATTTTTGTAGTGGTTTGGTGCAGGAAAGGATTTTTGAAACAGAATTTTTGAATTAACTCTCTTTATATGAGTTCTCTACAGTATTTTATTTCATACAGAAACAAAATTGGAACCAAGAGTACATTATAATATTTAAGGAGAACTTAGCCATTCAGCAGTCCAAAAACATTCTTGCTTTGTGCAAGAAAGCAAATGGAAAAAAACAAATGTCATAATAGAATAATATTTACTTGATGGGAGTCCTAATGATTTCTCTTCCAAAAATCTACACACACAAAGTCTGGTCCACGGTTTCCCACTTTGTCCTCCTGGTAAACTTCCAAGGTTGTTACCATGGAGACGGGTGTCCATGGTAACAACCTTGGAAGTTTTTGTTACCATGGAGACGGGTGTCCATGGAGACAGCCGTGCTAATGCCTGCGTCACGCTCGCTTGCCTTCTCTGATTACGTTCAAGTTTTTAACGTGTTGTTGATAGCGATCACTGTTAATATTCTGACCTAGATCCATAAGCACTCCCTGACCAAGTAGCTGTGCTGCCCTGGCCTGTAGGTGGTGTTAATCACACATTAGTAAGCCCCATTATGTGATTGTCATACACTGGTGCCATGATTTATATAAATCTAACGCTGTGAAATAATTTCACAAGAAATTAGGACAACATTTGGTGGTTAGTCATTGAATCATCAATATAAAATCTGCACATGATTAGAGGCACTATCATCTAGCTGTTTGAGTGGCGTGCTGGCACAACTTAGCTTGTGCTGCAAGCTAAGTTGTGTGCTCTAGCAGATTGTTCAACCACCCAGATTTCCTGACCCAGCAAAGGCACAAAAGATCACAAAATGCACCTTTAGATAGGCAATAGTTTTGACAGATGAAGTGGATAGATCACATGAGCAACATGACCTGTTAGAGCAGCAGTTAGGTCATTATCAGGGGAGGTGACATCATTACAGTATACATTTAAACCTTCATGTTCACACACAAAAAAAAAATAAAAGCACCTGAACACTGCTTCACCTCCACCCCCCACAGGTCTTCTTTGCAGAGGATGTGGGCTCTAACAAGGGCGCCATCATTGGTCTGATGGTCGGAGGGGTCGTCATAGCGACCGTGATCGTTATCACCTTGGTAATGCTAAGGAAGAAGCAGTACACCTCCATCCACCACGGAGTCATTGAGGTGAGAATGAGCTGACTGAGTTCCACTGAGTCACATCTGTCTGTTGTCAGTGTAAATATATAGTATAAAGTGGTATAAACTATGTCTAAACTAGAAGGGTATAAACTAGTAGAGTATAGTTTATACTTTGGTTTAAAACACTGTAATGGGTCCAGTCCCGATTCCCTCAGCTTTTTCGTTTTTTGGCAAACACAAATTCACTCTCCGCTCTCCACTAACCCACCTGCAGGTGGACGCTGCCGTCACCCCTGAGGAGCGCCACCTGTCTAAGATGCAGCAGAATGGTTATGAGAACCCAACCTACAAGTTCTTTGAGCAGATGCAGAACTGAAGAGAGTCCCACCTTCACACACATTCACATGTTCATACATCAACCTCCCCACTCCTCCTCCTCCCCCTTCCTGTCTTACTCCTCATAGTGGATTTGATCAAGTGACTGAACTAGTCAGTTAACTGTATCTGTAGCCAGGGTTTCATTTTTTCCTCCTTTGTTTTCGGTATTCTGTGCTTTTTCTTTTTTCTTTTTTTTTCCTCCTTACTGCTCGGGCGGAAATCGTTTCCACCGCGTTTGTTCACTTTATTGGAGCGAGGGCTTTGCTCCGTTTGGGCCTGCTGATGTGTGGAAAAACGATGCTCCTCTCTGAGCATAGAATTGAGCTGAATCATAAGAAGGGGGGGAAAGTGTGTGGTTTTCAAAGCACCAATATGACTGGCTTTACTTTTGGTCTTCTACTGTCTAATCAATGATTTACAGTTTGAGCCTCATTTTTAACAGCAGTCAGTTCCTGTATTCTATTGACCTCTGACCTTTACTTTACTATGGACGTAAATGAGCTGTGGTTGTTCATTAAGGGTTTACCAGACAAGTCAAGTGCAGGTGTGTGAGCTGTTGTAAATGAAGCTCAGAAGTTTCCCCTCTCGCTGTACAACAACATTGATTGCACTCGCTCTAATCTGTCGACACTGGAGTTTGAAATCCTGATCACACTTATATTAACGTATCAGGCTGTTTAAGACCAGAAGTGGTAAAAATTGGCTGCTGGAGATGGCAGCTGACAGAAGAGGACAAGGTCAGAATTTAGGCAAAGAGAAATTTTAGGAAACTAAATAGCGAGGTTACCGTCTTCGGAAGTCATTGAGTTGTTGTCTTTTTTGTTCTCCTCTCGTTTACAGCTTCTGTTTTTCCAAAAAAGCTAAAAAAAAAAAAGAAGAAAAAAGTTAGAAAAATCTGCCAATGTAAAGTCATTTTTTTAAATACTTGCGTGTCATGTTACTGAAGTAATGCTCAAGTCTTAGCTGTTTCTCTGTAGTGCATGAAGGCAACAATGACGAGAGGATGCTACAAGAAAACCAAAAAAAAAACAAAAACAAACACTGTTCTCTCTGTTTCTCTTGATCTTTTCTCATGTGTAGATTGTCATTCTAGCAAGATTGTACATTTAGTATCTTCTCGTGATTATGTGACTTTAAACAATAATGAATATAAATATATATATATATAAAAGAATGAATCTAGACAGACAGGCTTTGATATCATGTAAAATATTCATTTAAATGACATCTGTGTGTCATTCATTTATTTGATTTTAGTTTTTCTTTTTTCTTTTTTTTTTTTTTTTTTTACATATTACACATATTGCATCAGTGAAAAGGCACAGGAGACACGAGCTGATTCGCGACACCACAGTATCGGTCAGTTGAAAAGAACAAAAAGTCTAAAATACAAAAAGCGCCATGCTTACAGCAGCGGCATTCTCTTTTAAACAGATTCTGAAAATCCTTGATTTGGTGCTAAATCATCAGCACAAATGTCTCATCAACAGCACAGTTTTTTCTACTGAGGACTTATACATTGACGTTGTATCAGTGTCTTCTGTAAGACACAGAAGTGGAGGGAAGCTGTCTCTGATGCTCAGTAGACTTTCATTTTATTTTTAAATGCTTAGATTATTGGTTTCATGCTTATGGAAGAAAATGCCAGACATCAGGAAGTTGAGAAATAGGTTTTCCTCTAGTGTTCGAGACGTTTTTGTTTTTTTTACTTTCTCTGACGGATCAAATGCTGAGAGCAGGATGAAGGAGAGCGAGGTTGAGAGGAAATGACTTACAGTTCCAGGTGGATGGATGGATGGTCATTCAGGCAGGCAGTCAGACAGCCTGTGTTTTTATATTAATATATCTGTAATGGATTCTCACAACTCCCAGCATCCCCTCCCCCCCTTCTTCCTCTGACCATGCCTCTCGCTCTCTCTTTCTCTCTCTCTCTCTCTCTCTCTCTCTCTCTTTCTCTTTTTCTCCCAATCCTCACATTTACAGCACAACAGCTGCACTTGCTGAGCAGTAGAAGTGAGATGTGGTCAGAAAATCTCCCGACTCCTCTTTCACACAGTCGTCTCATGTTCTAGTCTCGTCTCCATCCAATCATTTACTCCGTTTTGTGAAGAGGAGGAAGAGTTGTTTTTCAGAAGCCCACCAGAGGGCAGTAGAGTAGACGAGAAAGCAGGATTTTCTTTCTGTCAATAATTTGATCTAATTTTATTTTGTTTTCCTTTGGTCTCACTCTCTGTGGGTTATACAGTATATAGGTTTCTTATTTTCCATTGTGTAATAAATATTGTGCAGGCCATTTGCTTTGACTGGGAAGATGCTTTCTACACTGTATTCCATATTAAAGTTTTGAATGTACATACAGATGCTGCCTCTTTGTCTGCATTTGGCAAACATGACAGATATTACACCTTCTGAATGTTCATCTTATGTGGGCCTGCATTGGACTGGGGCCAGGGGCAGGTCCAGGTCCAGAGAATTTTCTGGAGCAGGGGAGATGCTTCTCTTGGCCACATTAAATCTGCAGGATGTACAAGTAGTAGGTTTGAGTGGGATAATGAGGGACAGCCACTATCATTTAAAGCTGTTTTTACCAAGTTACATGCATATATTTCACCTTTTATCCCCACAAAACCAACCAAAACTCTATACTACCCAAGACATAACCTAAACCTGAAAAGCACACATTCATTCTTAATTCTTCTACATTCAACATGAAATAATAGGTCTCTGTAAAACCAACAACTCTTGTGGATTCAATGGCCATCAGTGACCAAAACATGAAAAAGAAAAAAAAAAGAAATACTTTACTGCCACCAAACAGATTTTGCATACAGACTATTTTCTAAAAACTTTTTTTTCAAAATGCTCTTATTTGATGAGAAATGTACAGAAAAGTTGTAATTTTGAAAAAAAAATCCAAAAATTTTCATCACATTTTTTTACCATCTAACAACATGATACGCAAAATGAGGGTTTTACTGAAACATTCTAAAAAAAATAAAAATGTCTAGAAGATTTTTCAAAATGATCTTATTTGATGAGAAACGTGCAGAAAAGTTATAATTTTGAAAAAAAATCCAAAATTCCAAAAGTTTTTCACCATCTGATGATAACGCGAAAATAGGAATTTAACATATAATCTTGCATTTTAAGGCATTT
>NC_024320.1:14990450-15004202 GCF_000523025.1 Cynoglossus semilaevis
ACTTTGCAACATATGGTATTAAAACTAGTCATGGTTAAGAGTTCTAAACATCTTAAGATCAACTTTGATAAACTCTGATGGTATTTAAAAAGCAATATGTAGAACGTTGTATAGTTATGTCTGTTGATTGAGATGTTTGACTGACCATTCACAGTAGATTCATGACATTGACAGTTTAAAGAGGATTGTAACAGTATTGGCAAGAAATGTTGCCCTTGGGATTAAACTGGTTAATAATACCACGGTTCTGATGGTAAATTAACACTGTGAGCCGAGACAGACCCTGAGGCTATTGGTCTACAGCTGCGTAGTGAAAATAATAAAATTTAAAAAATTGAATGTAAAAATCGATTTTTTTTAAGGATTTTGGTGAGCGAGGTCCATCCTCTCACATGACCAAAGAAGAAAAATAATAAACATCAGCTCTGCCCTATGTTTGAGCACAACCTAAAGGTGCCGACATTCATTTTTTGGAGACTTTTTACCAGTAGGACAAGTAAAAATTATACATAACTTTTACTGGTTTTGACTCTCAAAATTTTGAAAAGCTGCCCATAACCTTAAAATCAATCTTTTGATCAATTTTATTTTTACTCTAACAAATAACTTCCTCCTTCTCATCAAGACTTCTTGCAGACATCACTCTGCATCTGCCATCAAAACAAATATATCAACATTATCTTCTGAATTTATATATATGGAACACAAATGGAGAAAACAATACAAAAAAGCCAATGTGTGTTATCTAATGAACTTCCCAGGCTTTACGTTCTACCAACAGGCAGATGGAGACATGTCCTTCAGTGTTTTTTTTTTTTTTTTTTCAAGCACGTCTGTAGAAGTGCTGCTTGTCTGGATGCTGTTAAAAAAAAAAAATGACAGTGAAGATGGATGTGTCCCGCAGCCGCTCTTTCCTATCAGTCACGAGCACAGACGAGGACAGAGCCCGGGAAACGTGTCAGGGAGCTATCTCTGCTGCCCTCTTCACTCACGGGCACGATTCAAGTTCAAAAGGTTTGGGGTAAGGATAATAGGAGATGGGTGACTGACAGAGACAGGTCAGATTCTGCCTCTGTTGGTTGAAAACACTGTATGGGGCGATGCCTGAAGCTCTCTTCTGGCTTTATAGAGCTCTGAATGCTCAGAGACACTCTTAAAGGTTTCGTAGGTAGTGGCTTATCAACAGTAAAGAAAACGTTCACAGCAGGACACCTTAATCTTGAAGTAGGTCAGCACGTGTCCAACAGGAAACAGGAAAGATTCAGGGTAGAAGGCACTTATTTACATCTATAATAATGAATGACAAAATTTTAGTCTGAGTCAGTTTGGTTTGGAAAAATTGGTCACTTTGTCCAGTTTTAGCTTGAATGGAGGGATATAAAGAGGAGGAAAGAGTAAAGAAAACTCGTCCCTCTCCCTCAGCAGCCAGGGAGGATTTGTTGTACAGGACTAAACAATTGTTCCGATTGTTCTACGCTGCTATGTTTTTGATTGAAGGTTTGGAGTTTTCGAAAGTGGCTGTGGAGGGTAGCACTGTGCATGGATATTAGCAAGAAGGTCAACAGTCAGATTGACTTTTCCTAGATTGAAATGTACGAGATTAGGGAAATTGAAAACACAAGCCTTTCCTTTGTTGTATCTGCTTCCCTGAAGTTTTACAACTTGATTCAACTTGTCTTGTGTAAAGTTGTAGTATGAGTATATGGCAGCGGTAATGCAGCTGTGCACCAGATATAAAAATATATTGTTATATTATGGCAGACTTTTGTTGCAACTGCGTCCCCCTTGGTCAGCTCCAGTCCACTGCAGTCTCTGTTGACTGCTTTTTTGACCTAAAAAGAAGAAGATTTATTTATCCTCTTGTGGTTGCTTTCACAATTGTCTTCTACAATGAAATAATTGATGTTTTATTATTATGGTATTATAATTAATCCAGAGGCAAAATGTACTGAGCCAGGACGATCAAACAGGAGCCTGTCTTTAATAAACCTATTGAGATATGCCAATAAATAAACAGAATAAAGAGATGCAGGAAGAAATGCTAAAATTCAAACATCCATAGGTCTGCACAATAACAAAAGATAACTGCGACTTGGAGAATCAACAGAAGAAAAACATCAGGCACTGACAGAGGATTTGCTTTATTTCCCATGTTTGGCTCAGTCGTACGCTGGCAGCCCAAAGAGCTGTGGTGAAAACTCTTCCATGCTCCTGAGTAGCAGCGTAGCTTCCTGTGTCAGGCTGCGATCCAGGTTGTCGTCAGGAATCATTACCACTTGCATTCCGGCCGCCAGTGCTGCCCTGACTCCATTGGGAGCGTCTTCGAACACCAAACACTGAAGGGCAAAGACGAGAGAAGCAAACATTACCCCGTGAGGCCGTTTCGACCAAATGTTTAAAATCACAGCAGATACTGTGGAGACATGAAACAGAGAAATCTTTTTTCTAATTGGGTGAATTTGACTTTCTCATTATTTTGAAGAAGATTGCCCTGAAGGTTTCAGAACTTAATGTCGGCTTCACTTACTGTATGGGTGCCGCTTCTATTTTACTCATTTTTGGCTTCATTTCATTTATAATCCAGTCTAGTTGTGAGCTACGACGTAAAGGCTCAGTATAAGAAGCTAATTAAAGGTTAATTTCTGCTACTCAATTGATAATTACTTCTTTTTACTGTTCCCATCAGTGGGATTAGCCGAGGGCTCTGTTGTGTGCCGTTGTGTTGCTGCTGTCATTGTTCAACATCCTTTACTTTTGGGTTAACTGACATCACACAAGTCAATTAGGGCTCCTTGAATAGACCTCTTTATTTTAACCTGTGTATTAGAGAAGACCGGAACAATGGACCTCAAGGCTGGTGGTTTTTTAAGCTTTGTGTTTCTTTTGTGAAGCTTCTGGCTTTTTTATAGGCGGAACCTTTATTTGCACTGAAGTACATTTTTTTAGAAGCAGGGTTAAAGCTGTGCTTTTAGCCCAGTAATGAATTCACCAGCCAGCGTTGACAGGGAACCTAAAAAGGTCTTTTTCTAATTTAAGGAAAAGAGCACAAACAATGGCATTTGATCCTAACTGCAGTTCAAATTAACCTTGGCTGAGTTTCTAGTGCAGTTGTCATCGATATTACAACTGCTGTAGTTACTTTTTGCAATATACGTTTTATTTCAGTGAGGAGCACGGACAAAAGTTTTGAAACAACTTATGTTAAAATGTTTTTTTTTCAGATCCACTTATAATCTGTTTGCCTACAGGAGTGTAGAAAACATTTCATTTCACTTTCTGTTTAATCCACTGAGAGCCTCTTCTTCCATACCTTTTCCCTCTCTATCAGCACTGTTCTGAATGTGATTATTGGACAGTAAAAACTGATTAACCTCACTGGTGAAGGTTCAGCCTTATTAATCTCCTGGAGGTGCAGGAACATCCTCGTTCAACGTATGCACAGGAAAAGCTTTCACACTGCAACTTGTGCAACTTTTCTTTTTCTTTTTTCTTTTTACCACCCACAGATATTTTCTCAACACTCAATGACTGAACCTATTCACTGTTCAGTACTAACTCTATTAAAAAGGCTTTCTAGTTATTGGTATAACTGAAGTACGCTAGTATTATCTACTTACTGCAAGTTCACTTATTAAAACAAATACAGTTAATGAATCTGTGTATAATCTTAGCTACAAACGCAAAGTTAAAAGTACAAAGTTAGCTACAAATGCTAAGTGTTGGATTCATAGAGACATCTTTAAGCCTTGGCTACTGTCTTCCCCAGTAACACAAAGTTAACCATTTAATTCAGGGAGACTTTTTGTGGTGTAATAAATGCGGTGGGAGTCTGCTTACCATAATTAGAAAATTCCAGACTGAAAACTAAAGGATAGGATTCGTACACGACTAACATACAGCAACAGGGAAGTATTATTACTCACTCACAATACACAGCTATAATTGATGAGTTTAACATATTAGTGTGATGGGATGTAAAGAACGTAAGAGACTGTAACTTCTGATAAGGCTGAGGTCACATGTCTGTAGCACCTAATGACCAGCTTCAGCTCCAGCTTCAGCTCGAGTAGAAACATTGGTTTAGGTGTTAAGAAAATACTCAAGTTGGAATTAGTAAAACACAGCACCACTCATTTTCTGGCTCAAATGCGGTCTATGTGTTGACTGAAAATTTCCCCCCGAAAATTAGAAAATTAAGTTTGGTATCTTCTGATAAAAATGTGTGTCTGTCCTAACAATGTGGTATTACGTGTTGATAAAAGCCTACAAACATTTCAACATCAAGAGCAACTGGACGAAGTAGGTTTTTTGAAGTGGTTTCACCTCTCATCCAAGAGGCTTCTTCAGTTCTGACCTGGATGACTGACAACCTACATAGACAGATTTACAACATATGTTGTTAGACAGGTACACTGTATGTCACAGCGAGTGATGCATTGTGCACCGTGTCGTTATATAATTGACTGTGTTCAAAGATCACGTGTTTTACTCAGATAAACAGAGACATACGCAGACAACGAAAGAAGAGAAAATAAAATATATGGAGCTTGTTAGAGCTGTGACGCACAGCTGATACATTGTGAGTAACGTTAATAAGCTGATACGCTCCTATCTGTCACAACACACATGCACACATACATCACTGAAAATGCACGTGTGTTAGTGTTAGTTAGTTAGTGTGTGTGTGTGTGTGTGTACACATCATGCTACGTGTTTGTGTCATGGGTGTAGCACTGAGTGAATAAATGACAGTGACAGATTGCTCACTGAATCTTCCAAATGATCCTGAAGCCCGGGGGCATCTTAAGCAAAGGTTGGGAGACATTTCATCATTTATGTTGTGTGGAGCACAAATAAAGACGGTGTTGATGACAGATGGACATTTACAACAGGGGATAACTAGAAATTGTATTTCCCCAAGTTTTAGTAAAACAGTTTGTATAGAAGCCAATGTGAAATGAGGCCACATCTCATGTTCCCAATAAACACAGGGAACATTTCCGTAAGGATCATGATGTTCCTAGTCAGGGGTTGAGAGTTTTCATCAAATTAACCTGATGTTCCTATAACGGCAATCAGACAAAGAAGAAGAAGAAAAAAAAAGAACAGGAGGAAATAGAGAATAGAAATTAGGCTGAAGGTTGAACAGTTGGAACCACTCTTGGAGCTTAGTAAAAAATAATCTGATTATTTCTTTGTACAAATTCTATGTACAAGCACTGGCAAGCTAATAATTTAGCATACCCTGTGGATTTGGTTTGAACTAATGTTGTATTCAATTTATAGCCCCATCCCAATGTTTCAATACAGGAAACCACATGTGGCTGAAGAGCCACAGTCTTCAGACCTGTGCTGTAGGGTTTCTTCTGGAAGAGGTCTTCTCTCAATGAACCAGCCTAGGCTAAGACAGGTAAAATTTGATAAACAAAACAAGTGCAACTACCTGAAGCACAAAATGAAACTTGCTAATTTGCTGTATAAAGCTTTTTTATACAACCATGTCTCCTGCTGTTTTTGTTGCGTTGCTTGTGATTTGAAAAAGAAGGACTCTGCAACATACTTTTAGGATAGGGTTCTGGACATAAGTTGAGCATCATTTTTGCAGGACAGATAGGGTAAATGCAGTGTGTATCAAGTAGATTTTAATGAACTTGGCCATCAGAGCCCATTGAGCAACCCCTTAAAAGTTTGTTTTTACAGTATTTCATTATATATCTCAACAGTCAACCTTGCAGCTCAAAAACAGCTCTAAACCGTGCATGTCTCTTTACCTGAATGATAGATAAAAACTCGGTTAGGAATCTTTTGCCTTATCAAAGCCTCTCTTTGACAACAGTACCATCTGCTCCATGACTAGTCCTAGACACGGGGCACAATTAGGCTATCAGTGGGAGAAAAATGAGGTTGCTAGAAAAAACAATGAACAACTGGAAGCTTACCGGCAGCTTTGAAATTACGTTTTTTGTTCTGTTTCAGTATGTTGGATCAGTTCCCTGATTATTTAGTGTGAATCCTTCTAAGCCCCTGATGGTTTTGCAGGGAGAAAGGCCAATAAAAGCGTGGGGGTTGAAACAAGTCCCGAAATATAGTTGCTGTGTTGGCACGGCATCATTATCTGCACATCCAAAGCTCCAATGGTCAACAGGGAATTTGCAAACTCTATACACACTGTGTGTGAACCTTTCCTCCCTCTCATTCCTCAACGCCAGCTTTCCATAATTTACTCTGCAGTCATAAAGTTAGCAAGAGGCCTGCCTTACAAAATACAGCAGCATCATTCTGATTTTACTGCATCAGTGGTGCTACGGTCTTTTAGCACCAACTTCAGTCATTAAAGGACAACTGTTTTCATCCCCACCAGCTTCAGTTTGTTCTATTTCCCCCCTAAACTCTTGAAGGATTCTAAAAAGGATTGCGTTTGGTTTAAGCACACTGACAGTAAAGAGCATATGTAATCCAATATCTTCAAAAGAAATCCCATCATGTTTGGAGGACAACTCGTCATCACATACATTGACGCAGCAGGACTGTCACTGCTCAAAAAAAAAAAAAAACAAGTTCAAACAAATTTTCTTTGACACCACAAATCTTTGAAGATATTTGGATTTTGCTTAGGTCTTCTATTTTCACAGGAACACCAAATGGTATTTCATTCTTTCTTTTACCAAGATTGCATCAAGCTCGGCTGCACTTAAAGGGCCTTAAGACGTCTGAGAGATTCTTCTCTGGGAAAGGATGCTTTCTGGACTAGAACAGTAATAAACACTGACAAATGCTTTTGTTGAATTTAGGGAAACTACTTGCAATGCAATTTGTGTTTGAATAAATGACACACAATTCAAGGTCTACAGAATAGTCGTAAGACTATTGCATCAGCAACAGTGGCCCACAGCATGCTGGGAAAGAAAAGAACATATTGAATGACAAAATCTGAGCAGCAACTTGCACTAGAGGAAAAAAAGTATGGCAGGGCATTTCAAACTTGAAAAGAATGTAAGGTGACACTTAAGGATGTTTTGCTACACTCAACTCAAAATACAATATGTTTTTTTTTTGTTCACAACACAATTATATCACTATTGTTTTTTTTAAACAAAATGGGCTCCAGACAAATTATGAACAAATACAATCATCAGCCTAATTTGTCTTCGTATTTACTGCACATCATGCAGCTATAGAACAACTATAAAGCATTGACAAGGTATAGACTGGAGTTTGCCAGAGTGAGTTCAGTGATTGCACATTCATGTCACTGAACCATTGCTGCAAAGGATAAAGTTAAATGCAGTCTGAAAGTCAGTTGACGGCTGCCTGGAAGCAGGATGATTGGGCTAGGCAACTGAGTCGTGCTGTGCCCTTAATGAAGGAAACAAGAAAGAAAAAGGAACCTGGCAAATCTCCTGCATCAAAAAGAGAGCACACCCAGTTGGTGCGATTTCACAGGAAGTAGAAGCAAAAAATGCACCTTCAGACCCTCCTGCATGAAGGTGCAGCACTTAATCATGGGTGTTGGCAAATTATTTGTTACAGGAACTTTTAATATCATTAATCCAAGTTTATATCAGTGAAATAAAAATGCTATATTTGGATATAGCCTTACATACAGTATTTCATAAGAGAACCAAATACACTGAACTTACATATTTCATAAGAGAACCAAATACACTGATTTGCATTTGCCTCTCTCTCTACGGGCTGTAGGTAAAAGGTGAATATGTTAAACTTTGCCAGCTCTGTAATGGACCAATTTAATGTATAGATAGAAAAGTTCATGTCTTTACAGTACCTGATTTAAATATCTGGATTATTAAGCTTTCCCCAGGTGTAACACCTCGTATGATAAATGACGGAGGAGCACTGGTTCTCCCTCTTGCTTTTCTCTGCATCTTTATCAGCGTGAGCATGAACGAGCTCACTTTTATGTTTCATTAATCTTATTCACGTGGCCTAGCACACCTTTGGTTAAATCTGCCGCCTTATCGACAACAGACGCTACTTTGCGGTTAAAGAAAATGTCGCTGGTCTCAATGGATAAAAAGAGAAGTGGCTCTTCTCTTGCATTCGGTTAGACAGACCACATTACTCACCTGCGAAACCTTTCTGCTGCTGTAATGTTCACAAGGAGAGACACGAGGCTCTCTTCACTTCACCTCTAGCATCGCGAATACACCATCGAATCATTTATCCTAGAAGTTCTCATTTGATGCAGAAGAAACCATGATGGAACCATTTGAAGTAGAAAAAGCACAAATGTTAAGATTATTACTTCTTCATAGTGATGGTGGAGATGTTTTGGAATGCAACAGTAAAATATTTAAGTATTGTTGTAGTCCAACCCTCATGATCTATAAATCAGAATGAAGTATAAAAGGAAGGTCTACAAACAGCTTTGTTGTTGCAATGATGAAATCTTAGGGTGTACTCACACTAGGCAATCATACTGTGCCCAAACATGTTTGCCCTCTATAGTCCAGGTTTCCACAGCATGTGTTAGTGCATGTGTAATGTGCCTGAGTATGACACATACGCACAAGCTTCGAAACCTTCCTATGTTTCCTGCTGCCTCCGCAAAAATCTGTATGCATACAGGAAATTGCTGTCTCACGTAATCAATTAATTCAGACATTGGCGAGCGCTGACTATTTTGAAGATTTCACTAATAACAGGGCAGTCACTGCAATTGTTGTTGGGTGCGCTCTCCAGCAGCTTCTGAGACGTATGTGTCAAAGGCAACCAGGCTTCAACAGCCTGGCTTTGGGGTAATGCGAGTGCGGGCCAGATCAGTGGGGGCAGCTGGGCTTTGGCACAGTACAGAACAACTGGCCCTAGTGTGGGTGCACCCTTAGAGGCATTTAAAGATAAAAAGTAAAGATGTGCAGACCTTTGTTTTTGTCTCAGCTAGACACATAGGCGATCATGTCAGTGATTGACCAGACATCCTTAGGATCACAAAGACAACAGATAATAGTGACAGCTGACTAGTGAACTTGGGTCTTTCCACAGAAAGAATAGCCAAATGTCTTTTTACAACACACGGAATTGTTGTCCGAAGAAGTAACCTTGAGGTAGACATTAATCAGTTACAACCTTTTTAGACTCTGTTGCATGTTTTGATTTCTAAATTACTTTATTTACAGGGTCCTTTTTATTAGATTCAAAAACAACAACCAAATTGCAGACTTAATTCTTTCAAAAGATAATCATAACAGTTTCTGTATCTGGAACATGTTTCCTACACAACGTTGAACAAAATGACATTAAGGCACATGCCATTTACAAAAGGAGAGAACTATTAGTAGATATGAATGAACCTCAGAGAGGCAGGAAAAGATTTATCTGAAGCTAAAGTAAATCTGGCATCTGGGCGCTTTGCCTCACTTTACCACCTTATTACATGCAGTGTGAGCCAGGTGTGAGCTTTTCTCTACAAATAGTCAAGATGAAGAAAGGGTGGAATTTAATCGAATAGACGACTGTGCTACTTTACTTGCTTTCTTGGGCTTTTTTTCTGCCCTTACCTTGAGACCTGTATCTTTTCTGGTTTGTATGTTGGTGTAAAAATGCATCCCACAAAAAACACATTGTGTGACTGTGAATCCTTTTCTTGGTTTGTCTTGGTGGATGAAAGGTATCAAAACCTTTGCGTCTTTTCTAAGATATGAGTACAGAAAAAGTTTTGTTTTTTGCAGTTGTGTGTGCGTGCGCCCAAGCATATGTGTGTTTTTATGTACACCTCATTCTTCTGTTTACCAACCCTCTGTACCTCCCCGATCCCTTTACCTTCGCCTCTGTAGGCTCCACTCTCATTCTCTTTTCCTCGTTTGTCCCTCTACTCTTCCTTGCTAGACCCTAAGTCACAGAGCAGGAGCCAGGCAGTGACGCATCGCCATTCGTTATTCCACTGAACACTCAGTCAACCCTCCCCCCTTTACTCGCTGAGCTGCAGTTTCATATCTCATCAAGAAAAATGCCAGCTCAAACCGTGGTTGGCTGCAGATTAAAAAATCAGGTGTGCCCTGCCACATGCAGACCTACTGGCTGCAAAAAAAAAAGCCTTTAGAGGAAGAGTAGACGTGAAAGAAGGTAGACCACTTTATAGATATGTACTTGAAAGAGTAATGAGAGACAATAGAGACATAAAAATCCAATCAAACCAATGGTTCAACTAATAGTTTTTCCAAAACAGACAATTAAGACAAGTTTTTTTTCTAATATTTGTTTTCATCTTAAACCAAATAAAATCAAAGTCTTGTTTTATTTTCATGGATATAAACACAAGACACCTGATGTAAATGATAATGATTGTGAAGATTGTGGTTTTTGAAAAATGCATTATAATCAATAAATCCATTGATTGCATTAAAATGAAAATGAATTTGATCATTTTTCCGGTATATTTCCATGTGAATGCATGTTTTTCCTTGTCTGTGGCCCTCCAAACAAACTAGATGCACCTGGGCACGTTTGTTCCATAGCAGAATGAGCAGGCTGAACCCTCTTGTCAGTCATCCACTCTTTGTAGACACACAAAGAGTGGAGCAACATAGATAGGCCAGTATGCCAAATTAGTTTGAGAGTGGTAGCAACAAAACAAGGCAATTCGACAAACTTTGCACCAAAAACATAACCACCTGACACAGTTTGGGGAAAACCTGCACCTGGAGATGCAGAGCCTTCGTCTGTATTCAACAAGGTAAGTACAAACAGAAGAGTGCAACTCGATGTGTGTTCACAGAAAGAGTAGTTCTCTACACCACAAAAGCTTCACAACCCCCGACAGCCCTTAAAATATGTATTTTTTATTAGGGGTCCGTGATGTGTCCGTAAATGCGGGATGTTCAGGTACCATAGATTAAAGAATCGTAAAAACATACTTATGTGAAATCAAATTTATTGCATTTGAAAGGTGTAAAAACATATGAAATCAAATTTATTGCATTTGAAAGGGTGTATTTGAAAATAATATATGCTGTTTTATCATTACAATAGTGGCTCAGTCTCAAAAAAATGTTGAAAATATTATCATTTATCAGCAATCATTTGTGGGACCATATATTGTTCAGCAAAATTGGTTATCGTCCCAGGCCTATTAATGTTTTAATACTGAGCATTGGAAAATGTTTCAGGGCCAACGAGAGTTAAATATTGTATTTTGTTTGTCTCAATTTGGGTGGCTTAAAAAAAAAACCAAATGTCTCACTTATGATCTGAGTGATAGGCACCTCGAATTTGCTTTACGTTATTAAGAAATACTGTACCTCCAATAAAAGTTGCTTGTCACATTTGACAGTGTTTATGTCCCTATGCTGTGTGTAGTTGTCTTTCAGCAAACTGCTCCTTTCAAAAGGACATGATCATGGTCCATCCCAATTGACTGAATGACCAATAACAGTAATAATCTCAAGCAAAACACCATGAACGAAGCAGAGCCGTCTATTGGAACATTCAGCGTTCATACAAACACATTTTCTAGCAGCTTTGTTGTGGTCATGATCAGAGTGAGGGCCGTGGGATAAAAGAGGATTCAAAAAACTGTGAGAGTGTGTGTGTGGGTAGAATGGCTTGTAAATTTACCCTCTCGACTCACATTGAGCTTGTGTTGCGTTTGATGCCACTTGTCGATGAACAACTCATCTCTGAGCTTGTAAAACCATAAAACGGGAAATACGTTTCTATTGCTCAGAATAAGAAAATGCTTCACCTCAGTGTTGTTCTGTCTAACTACCAATGGAAGAATTCCACTCTATGGGCAGTTTTGTATTGTATTTACCCAGAGATATGTACTTGCTGGCTATGCATACAAACCTACTTTAAACCCAACTCAGCCATTATCAGTTTGACAATAGTAAAAAAAACACACACGTGAAAACATAGACTGGGAAAGATAGCTATGTCTATTCATGACTTGTATGAAAAGCGAACAGTAGCTACCATTTGCAGCCATAAGTTAACTTAGCATCTAATTTCCACAGCAGCCTAGTGCTCTGCACTTTTAGCATGGCTAGGCAATGTTGGAGATATCAAACATCTTATTGCATTTTACATTTGGTTTTGCCCTTTTCCTCTGTCTTCTCTAGCCATGATTTATACTTATCTGTGTGCAGCCACACATTGTTGAAGGAGCACCTTTCCGGCATTGTCTTGAGCTGTTGTTAACGTGTTATCACTTGATCTGATCTGCCCCTTGCTATGCACGTCAAACATCACCTTACGAGAACAGTGGCTGATCACATCAAGATTTTCAGATACAATTAATTATTGAACAATTTGAAATCAACATTATAGGCTGCTATAACTAAGTGCTAAGTGAGAAAAAAAATCCACAAACTTATGTTTTGAAGAATTTAAGAATTTTCCAGGCCTGGACATTTTCAAATTCCCTTACTTTTCCAGATTTACGTACGAATAATAACAATTTAACCTTCACTCCAACTGACAACAGGAACACACCAATCGACTAAATGCACTAATGCAGCATCACTCTGACATATAATCATGTAAATGTGTAAAAAAAATAGTATGTTGTCACAAAAGTGGGAAACAAATTATAGTGTTTTGAGTATGTAACAGCAGAGTCAACACTGCTAAAAGCTACCAGCTTGACTGAAAATACATCTGAAGCAGCCAGTGATTGTGAAAGCTTTTCAATTTTGATCAAGTGCGGAAGTAGAAGGTTGTGCGTCTGCCTGACGTCAGGCTGACTCACTGCGAACGGAACACATTAACTGGGAATAAAAAGCCTGAGGCAGCCAACAAAACACAACATACTCAGGATGTACTGTACAAATCCATTGGCAATGCAGACAATTTGTAGTTCTCAACATCATCTTTACTGGTGCATGGATATTTTCAGAGCACCCATATTTCACAGGTAACAGGTAACAGTTTAGTTTAATAATCATTTTACAACTGGAAGCCCACCCGCCCTCAACATCGGCAGCATCCCTCAAGTACATCAGACCACACTGGATGTTAAGCCTCATCTACGTGCAATTGTATTGTGCCTGCACTGTTTTTAGGCTTTTTGTTTTCAGCCTGTGTTTTGTTTTTCAGTGTGGCCACGAAGCTGGGCTCCTGTGTTCAGTTTCTCTTCGTGCGAGGACTTGCAGGGAGTAAAATGATAGTGTCTGTTATAACATGACAGAAACAATTGTCTAAATATTACCCATCAGTGCTGATATCACTAGTATATACAGTATATACTATAAAGTAAGAAATCATGTGGAATAATATTGCACAGATGCACCTGACGCTATCAGGTGTGTAATTAATGCTACTATGCGTTCACACTGCAAATGAATGAAATTTAATATAAAGCATACAAACTACTAGTCTTGTGTATATTTTTGTTTATTATTAATTTATCTTGTGGAATAATTACAGGAGGTAGGAGATAAGCATAAAATCATGAATATCGTTTCGTGAATTGACTGAATGTTGCATTTCTACTTCTGATTAAATCTCAAGAGTCAAGTCTGTTTTATTTTGCACTTATTTCAAACAAATTCTAAAACTGATAGAGTTGTTCATGTTTATTTTGTATTTAGTTACTTTATATAAATACTAAAACTCTCTATTGTAGGTGACTGTGCTACATTTTTTCATTAAATGTTTATACATTTAGACATTTTTAATACAATTAGTTTCTTTTTGGCTTTAAATATTCTTCCAATATAAAAATAAATAAAATAAAACTGGTTGTAACCATTGTCCTGCTTGTCCTCACTGTGGTATGGGTTGAGCTCACACTGC
>NC_024320.1:15004247-15034906 GCF_000523025.1 Cynoglossus semilaevis
CTGAAAGTCCACTGCATATTTATGAGACCGGCCTAAATTAGTATTAGTACTCGGTTTTCGCAAGAACACAAATGAAAATACTTCTATTTGTACTTGTTTTGTTAAAAATTGTACCAGGACAACCCTAATCCAACCCTGTTGGAAATTAAGATCTTTAATAAAGGTCATTCTAATACAATTTAAAAAAAAAATCTGCTTTGTATCTTTTTTACTTGTACCAGAAAGCAATTTTTAAAAGCAGACATTTCACCTTTTTTGTATTAACCATTTCACTAGCCTTTAATAGTTATTGTTTAGTGTCCCACAGGACAGTGGGTGCAATAAAAACTACTTAAACTTAAAATGTTTGTTTTTCTTACCTTCTCTGGAGAAGCTGCAGGATTGAATCTTCTTGCACAGACCAGGAAGGAGTCAGGTTGGGGTTTCGCATTTTTCACCTCAGGATCATCGCCCAAAACAATGTGGTTGAACAGAGCAAAAAAATCTTTGTGGCGGCTTGTCTTCAACTGAAATGTTACACCGGCTGAGCTGGTTGCCACTGCTATTGGGATGCCGTGCTTTTGGAGATGGTTCACGAGTTTCTCAACACCTGATGGAACACATGAGAAGTAGTCTAAAGCTTCTAATTTATTTTTAATTGTTCAACACAGGACTTTTTATCACAAAGGCTGTGCTTCTTTGACCAAAGCTGATTCTGATTCCTGATCCAATGTTGGTGATAATGAGGCAAGATATGAAGAGAAAGCTCATTTGGAAAAGATTTTGGAAAGTTTCTCAACTGGCCACCCTAGTGATAAATCTTAAATTGGACAACTTGTAAAGTAAAAACAATTCACATACATGTCCGAACAAAAGGTCAAAGGCAAAGAGCTACATCTAAGCATTCCAAATGGGATGGGCGAGGTCACATGGGCTTGGAAGTGATCAGTTGATGTTACAAAGAGATCAGGTGACTGCTGCCTGCAGTCCAGATTTGTCTTATCAGTGCCTCATTTATGGAATTAAAAGTGATAAAAATGTGTTTGCTTTTGTCCATTAACTAATGCATTCACCAAAGATAAATACTTTGGTGGATTTCAGAAATATAGTGTATTACTCATACACATCTTTTTTCAAGACTGATAATTATACCTGACAATAAATAGTTATTTTTTTTTCTAACAAAACCTCAGTGACTGCCTGAAAGTGATTTTGCAGTCATACAAGGTCAATGCACATACAGTGTATATATCATGTAATTATCACCTTTTTTAAACATTGCAGAGCACACAGTTAGGGGGTTTTAATTCCCTGCTTCAAGGACTACATTCCACTGAGCTCCCTTAATGATCTGGTTCCATATAAATACCATTAGTAAATATATACTAAGCATACTGATCAGTATTTGAAGCAGCTATTGTAAGCCACTGCTTTTTTGCACTTTTTCAGTTGACATTACAACTGTAACAATATAAATAAAATTTGCAAAACACCCAGAAAAACATTGGAAACATGAATTTGAAAAAAATGGTTTAGAATTACCTGGCATAAGTTTAGCAGAGGGAAAAATCTTTTCTTGTATTTGTCGACTTTCTGCCAGAAGTTCCTCTGCTGTCATGGGAAGCTCCAGTCTGTCTTTAATAATTTGAGCAGCTTCCAGAGCCTTTTTCCCCATGACTGATGACTTCACATCCCATGTGTACTGCTTGTCAAAGCGGTCACAGATTTCCTGGAAGGACACCGTGTAAAGGCGCTCAGTGTCTATAACAACATGGAAAATGGGGGGAAACAATCAGCATTAGTTTTAAAAGTTATATTGATAACAGAAGCTGCAAAGAACAGAGATAATCTTCTGGAAATGGTTACAATTAAAGGAAAATGTTTAAGGTGCATCAGCTGACATTGTTTCATTACTAGAGGACATAGTTAACAACTTCCCAGATATATCTGAATATTTATTCTTCACTTAATTGCAGTCCCTGGGGTAATCGGTGACATGGCGGCAGAAGTACTGTAACTGCACACTCTAACTGAACCTCATTAAAATATAACGTTATTTCCAGCGGCCAGGATTATTGACAGGTCCATGCTCGCGTTTCACAGATCTTCATTGATGAAATTTTAAGGCGTATTTTTACTATTCGATACATTTCACTTCAGGCATAATTGTGGGAACTACCCTGTTACCACGATGACCACCATGAGTGTTACTTAAATCTGTATTATTTATGTGCAAGGTCGGATTTATGTACAGCGTTAAATGTTATAAACGCTTACGATTACAATATTGTATAGTTTGTTGCTTTGAGACCATACGACCCTAAAACGTGAAGGTGCACATTCATTCCATGGAGTTCGGAATGAAGGCAAATAGACGCGTTTAGCGCTAATTGTGCAGCTTCGTACTGAATGACCAAACGTTCCTAACAAGGTAGAAAATACATATTGTGCATTTCAAGACCTAATAATAGTCCATCCATATCGAAAATGACATGGCTCACTGCAGAGTATCCGGCGCTTGACATGCTGAACTATAAATACAGTTTACTTCCGCGTTTGTGATGACGTGGCGGGGCCATATAAACTCGATACATGGTATTTCTGTTTAAGTATACTCCATCGTTAATAACTACATTAAACATTTTTTATTATTATTTTCTAGCTATATTGCTTCAATTTCTTTGTTATTTTAAATGCAAATGTTTTATATTATAAGAATGTTTTGTTCAGGAATAGGTTTTGGTCGACCAAATGAATAAAGCCCTACTCTACTCTACCAACGTAATGTTTCAGTACGTTTATATTCACGTTTGTTGCACAAAATAAGAGGTTAATTTTAACCTAATA
Source organism: Cynoglossus semilaevis (assembly GCF_000523025.1). Taxonomy (NCBI): domain Eukaryota; kingdom Metazoa; phylum Chordata; class Actinopteri; order Pleuronectiformes; family Cynoglossidae; genus Cynoglossus; species Cynoglossus semilaevis. The sequence goes on from NC_024320.1 coordinate 15,007,074, forward strand.
CTATGCTTTAACGCTTAATGCTGCAAGAGACTATTTAAATCAATTTACACAAAATGCAATAAATAGTAAAATACTGTGTTAAGAGTGTTGTGTTTTATTGTCTATTTTCAATATAGTTTTTGGAAAAATACATTTGAAATTGGTGTTTTAGTTCATCACTGCTTAAATCTGCTTGGTTCAAATTTGAAATTTTAGCAATAATATAGGGTTTTATTTGCTTAAATTTCAGGATGTAGTGTAAGACAGTTATATCATACCCTTTAAAAAGTTTAGAACACATTCAAGGATATTCAGCATTTTAACACTAGGTTGGCAATAATTAAAAATCACTGTTAAATGTAATAATGTTGAATATGTAATGAAGAAGAAACATTTCTAGAAAGCAGTAAATGTTACTGCTATTAGCTCATTTAAAACAGTGAGCAGACATCTTCTCTTCTAATTTAATGTCATCTGTGCAAATTGGGTGCACGACTTAAGACTCACTGTCACAAAATATGCAAATGGGATGGACCTGTAGTCTGGACTGTGAAGTAAAAGTTTCATTTCATTGTAGATGAACGTCAAGAGAAGACTGCTGCTATTGTTAAAGGCTGTAATAATGACTGTTTACACAGTAACACACAAAACCTAAAACATTTACATAGACCAGACAATAAATAAGCTGTTGCAGTCACAGGAAAACTTTGAAGTTGTACTGTGATTTCTATTATCCACAGTGTGACACAGAAACAGAGACTGCATCAGATTACTGACAAGAGACTGCTCGCCACGTTGTTCATGGCGCTGGCAGATTTTCCTGAATAATTGGATGCTCTATGTTAACAGAGTTTGTCTTGTTACTGTGAAAGAGACGTCAGGGGGATGCAAGAGCCCTATAACCTGAACTAACTAATGAGCCTGTCGTTTCCAAGTCTAATTGGGGGGACAGTGAGAGGGAAGCTGTGTTGTGCAGCAAAGAACAGTGTCACTTTGGGAAACAGTCGTACTGACCGTGAACTTAGAGATGAACAAGAACCCCTTGTGTCCATCGAAGGAGCACTTGAAACAGCTGCAAAGTCTTGATAAGACATGCAAAACCTAATTTCTTTGTCGGGTGTTAATGCAGCAGTGACGAAGTTGGATTTTTTTTTTTTTTAAGGATTCTAATGAGGAAATGGTTTTATTTATTTGGGACAAATAAAGATCCGAACAATACATAAAAGTAGTGGTACACTACTTTCTAAATCATTGTGTCTTGATAGATAATACGGCACTAGGAACCATGACTCCTTTTGTTCATAGGAAACAACATTCTATTGGATTCTAGAAACTGTTGATTTTTGTCTGTATAAATCACAAGACTTGTTATAATGCAGTGGTTCTGATATGTAGTGGTTTCTACAAGCCTATACTGTGTGAAAATAGTGGCCATCAGATGGCCATCAGCAAAGGTGATATCCTGAGGTAATATAAACAAGAACTTGAAATTAATGTTAATGCTTATCAAATGATGTGTCCAATTTAAATATGCTGCAGAGAAATAATGATGAAGGGATTTCTACACCTCCAAATGGTGTACACACAGTGGTTGCCATATTGACGCCCATTTTCATGGGGCGTAGATATGGCAACAAACAAACTACCAATTTAGAACACCAATTTTCAGGCTAATCAGAAATAAACCAAGCTAACTCTATCGTTAACCTAATGCTCCCATCCACCTGCTTTCCCTCCCATTAGCTCATAAGAGCAGCTTAGTAGCCTCTTGCTGCTTTACCGCCACCTATTGGTTTTATTTTCCATTTGTAAATAGTAATTTATATGTATCTATGTATTTTTTACCGAAGTCATTGTAGTGAAACATAGTTGACAGACAGTATAGTGCATGTTGATGCACAAGGATATTGTGTTAGTTATTCATTTATGTTTCTGATACTTTGATGCAGCTGATCACTGGCATAAAACAGAAAGACAACAAATGCTGCTTAGCTCTGCACTATCTATATTCTGTGACCAATATTGAACTTGTTAATTATTCTGTGGATAATATTTGGAAGGCTCTGCTAACTGTACTGCTAACACTTGGCTTCAGGGTTGTATTGATGTGCGATTAATGACTGAACTCTTTTCCTTATCTTTATGATAATGACCATTCTTTGTAACTTTGTAGATAGATTCATCAAGCTACAGATACGTGTAGAATATCATTAGTACACAGGGATCAAAGTCAAGTTCATTCTGCATTGAGACTTTACTACAAGTGGGCGAGCTGATTTATTCCTTCTTTTCGCTGTGCGATCCGCCTTTTACAGCCAACACTGTTGCATCCAGACGAAATAGTCATTTGTAATTCCCCTCTAGTTTATCCTCTGATTACTGACTGTGACACTTCCACAGAGGGACGGGCCCTGAGGCAATCAGCACACACACACAACAACACACACCCACACATCCGTATTTACATTGTGATGATAAGCTCGTTAATACTCTGTGGCTGATCCACATCGCCCTCAGCTTCAATTCCCTAGCGGACCATTTGTCCTGGATAAGATATCAGCAATCACCATTTTAAATGAGAAAAGGTGATATGAAATGCTAATTCACCAACCAAAAATCAATGCTGTTCGCCCGGGGGAACAAAGTAATGCAGAGTGCTGGGTACACATAACTAAACTGAACTAAAGACAGTACTTGATCAAACATGGTTGAAACAATATGTCACCTAAAGATTGCACTATTAAAGGCATCACTGAGAATATGTTGTTTTAAGAGAATGAAAAATGTTTTGTATATTTATGAATAACACAATATATCAATAAGATATTGATATATTATACCAATAAGATATAGGCTGCAAAATGTATTAAGAAATCCTACTCTGCAGAGGGTGCTGTGAATGCTGTAAGGTTATATTTTATATATCTCAAAATGTAATACTAATGTAGTGCCTGTTATGGAGCTGTACACCTCCAACAACGTCACAACTACAGTATACTGAATTCAATGCACACTGTGTCATAACTACAGTATACTGAATTCAATGCACATTTGTACATTTAACACTGTTATTCTGACAAGAAATTGACAAAATTTTAGTTTTTTTAATTGAATATTTTACATTTATAATCATCGCTCTCCTCAAAGACCAAAATTATTTGCCAACCATTCCCCTATGCGTACATTTTTCTTCTAGTTTTAATAGCAGCTGCCAGTTGGTTGCATTTATGCATTTATGACAACCTTTTGTATTTAATAGAAGTGTCCTGCAAATGTTTGTAAGTGAAATGTAAATCAAACCAACCAAAGAGGACAGTCACAACACTGCAAGTCAAATCAAGTAATTTTCCAACCACAGGGCAAACGTCATTTCTCCAGTCCAGTCTTTGTTCTCAGTAAATTGCAAAAATTGAAAAAGTCCTTTAAATCTCTGCATAATTTCATTGAGAGAGCATCGCTGCCAAGACACAGACACATCACATCGGGGAAATAAACCTGTAAAAGCTTGCACAGCAGCTTTCTAAAAACTCATCTGTGCAGTTCAATAATGTAGATCACGGCTGACCAACAACCAACTGCCTACACCTTGAGCTATATTTGCAAGTATTTTCTCACTGCAGAAATACACAGTAGTAGCACAATGATCCAAATGCAATTCATGCTTTCACTTTCTGTTGTTTTATTGAAAAAGGAGTTTGTTTTAAGAGCAGGAGCCGAGGCTGCTTTGGAAATGTTTTGTCCATTTGATGACTGAAAATAATGTGTTGGTTTTGGTCCCAAACAGACTAATAGGGTAGATGAATAAGCTACATTCATTATTTATTAACTACAGCTTTTTCCCTTTCAGGTAGTGGGGGCCCCGTACCAATCCCAGCTAGCTACAGGCCAGGGACGGTACATTCAGTTTGCCAGTCCATTGCAGGGCTACATATAACCATTCACACTTACATTTACACCTATGGTAAAATTATAGTGTCCAAATAACCTTCTCCACTAATAAGCATGTTTTGGGCTGTGGTAGGAAGCCAGTGTATACACAGGCACAACATGCAAACTCCATACAGAAAGATCAAGCAGGAATTGAAACTTCCAAATCATTCGCAGCGTTCTACCAACATCTGCCACCGTGTGGCCCTTTAATTACCCTTATTAAGCTTGAATATGTTTCAAATGTGTGGAGTATGATTTCCTGATGAAGGTAATGACTGTGATGATGGTAAATCCAGAAATAGTGAAGAGTCAAATCCCTCCTACCCTTCTTTTAACAGAAATAGTGAGTCAAATCCCTCCTACCCTTCTTTTACACTGATGGGCCAAATTACTCAGAGGGTGGCTGTGAGCACTTGAAGCTGAAGTGTTTATGAAAAAGGCTTCCCCTCGCTGATGATAATGCTAGGCTAATTATGGCGCTCATTTACAGGCATCTCCAATTTCAATTATAAGGTTGATTGCATGGGAAAAGTGAATTTATGAGAAGAGAACACATTAATGTGTTTTGATCTTTGGAAGTGATTTCAATTGAAATCTGGAGCAAAAGTTTTCAATCACGCCTTAGAGAACAGGACACACGTGTTTATATTTTGTGCAAGAGAAGGTTGGGTACTGTCTCAAAGTCCCAATAAGTTCACCTGCTCAGTGGTTTCCTTTTTCAACCAGACTGTGTAGAACAACAATGATTTAAGAGAACAACAAAGATTAGCGTCTAAATCATTGGTTCCGAACCTTCTTTGAGGTTGTATATATTTTACATAGGAAAAATCCAATGGCACATCACTAAACATCAATGACACAAAAAAAGTGTATTTAGGGTAAAGTCAAGATTAATTAAATGTTCTGCCCGTAACTGTTGAATAGATGAAAAAAATGCAAATTGCAGAAATAGAAGACATCAAGTGTCTGCTCACATTTCTGATCTGCACACCTTTTCACCCTGCTTCAAACATTAGCTTCTACAGTTTTGTTTCCAAGTTTTATCCTTTTACTGATATACAGTGTTTCTGCCTGGAGATTTATAATGTGCTATGGAATATGCAGTCAAACCTATCAACCTTCCCTATTATGATCATTTTACTTACTATCATTATCTTTTGTTGTCTTCATTTCCATACAAGCCTCATCAGCCGCCCCTTCTTCATCTTCTGTTAGTTTCACCAGACTGTTTGTAATTAGGTTTGGCTCATTGCAGCCAAGCAAATTCCTCCCTCAAGTTGAAGAGAGTGATGTATACGTTTTGAAATTACACATAATTAATTTCAATATTCAGGCGTCAACTGATGATTTGTTAATAAACTAAAATCATAGAGAATTAAGGTTTGTAGAGAGTATTAGTATTATTTTATTTTTGAGGCAGGACATCAACATCAACAAACAGTTACATAATAATAATAATAATATTTTTATAAATTAAATGCAAAAAGCCAAAGGAATGTTAATATTTTTTTTTTAAATAGCATCAGCGCACGCACTGTGTTCTGATTTTTTTTTTTCAATATACACCATTAATAGCGCCGCCTGGAGGCATTGTTAGTTACACTCCATTAGTCACACATCATTTCTCGCCTTCAAATGATTATGGTCTGTCCGAATCCCCCTTGGCTTGAGGGGTTTCCAGCTTCTTGTATTTACTCTGAAGGCCCGTGTTTGTGTAAACAAACAGGGAGGAAGGAGAGGAGGCGGGGCGGCTGCCGTGGCTGTGTTGTGTCCTGTGCAGATATGAATTTTTTATTGGGTTGTTTAGGGGGTCACTGCACGTCAGCTGTGACGAGCCGCTTAAACCAAGAGCTGTATCAAGTGAGAGAAGATGTTCTTGAGCTGCAGCAGACTGTTAATGTGGAGGTGTGTGACCCCCCTCTGCTAGTTATACATACAAATGCAGCACACACTACAGGGAATAAGATCATGGTCCTCATCTATCGAGACATTTAAGTGTCTTTTTCTCTATAAAATATTTTGAAGTGTTGAATCAATGAGTTTAACAGGTTAGAAGGATTCCAACGACATAAATCTAGAGGTATTCTTCTTTAATGCATCAACTAGCATTTGGTATGGTGTATGTTATACAACATTACATTCAAGTTATGCAGATTTTAAAAATGTTTATACATATATATTGGGCAACTTAAAGCTAAAACTTACTTCTGAAAGCTAATGTTGTTGTTGCAAAAACGTTCCATTTTGGACATGCTGTAACAATGTAGACATTTTTAAACCACCTCTGTTATCATTGCTACTTTTGGTCTGGAGCTCCTACACACAGACAAATGGAGAGCTTATTCCATAAACTGTTAGTCGTTGCTGCCAAATTCATTTTTATTTCACCAAAGCTTTTTGGTAGGTTTCAGAAAATGTGCACGTATCCCAGAAACCCCTGGAATTCTGTCAGAACATTTACTGGGCGTGGTAAAGTTTCATCAGCGTCCTAGTATAGAAGACTTGTTGATATTTGCAAATTATATTCTCTCTATGTGTGAATTCCCCATTGGAGCTAATAAGGCGTAGATGTGAGGCAAATCACGTGTTGCCAAACAAAGAGAACGTCGTGGTTGTCAGATGACTGATCAGAATGAGGTTGCTGTTATCAGCAGGCTTGTTGAACAGGGGGCTAATGTCATTGTGTTTAATTCCCTCAGCTCCCCCGGGGGGCGCTGCGGTGAGTGATTAACAGTCAATGTCAGCTCGATGTAGATTTGTGTCATTAGAGCTTCCCGGGGAGAAATGGAACGCTTTTGTACCATTACGTCTCGTATTTACACTTCAGTAATTAGAAATAACAAAGGCAGATCCTCATCAGTGCATCTCTTATTTGTGAGATTAATTGTGTTGTCACAGGGGTACAGTGTCATGGGTAAACTGGAAAGTGGAAAATAAGAGCAGAAAACTGATTTGGATTGTCTGAGTTATGAACAGTATTTCAATCACAATCAGTGCAGTAGTCAGAATAAGTCAGTGGGGCAATGGATTATAATGGCACAAAACAATGAAAAAACACAATTCTAGAGTCAGTAACATATTACCTGACCACCTAGAACCATGTTTCCAGGCCTGAAGGCTAAGTATTGTCTTATGCCAACATTGGTACAAAATTTCAAACTCAGACTTTTTCTTAATAATGCCTATAAATGCCTAGACTGCTGGATGGACTCCCACAGTGCATTGAATATTTTCTCTCCCTCCCCTACAGTTTTCCTATATTTTTAAAAAATATATATTTCTTCCTTACCTACAGTAATTCCCTGTTTAGGGTTGTGCTAGAGAGATAGTATTATAGCAGTAAAGGTGGTAAAGTTGTATTTCAGTTTTTTCTGCAAGACATTTTATGTTTGAGTTAAAAAACTGCACAAATAAATTATGCTTAAACTATAAATAAGAAGATTGCAGTATTTTATAGGCTACAAAAACAAAAAACAAGGAACCCACTTCCAAAAACCTAGTGCCTCTTTATTAGGAAATATATGGCCTGACTTTTCTATTGACTGTGTGACTGTTATGTATGTGTGCACTCACAGTTTGTAAAATTAGCAGTTAGCTAAGCTAATATATAAGCAAATCTTGTTTTCGGAATAATCAGAAAAAAGTAGAAGAAGATTGTATCGTGCTGCTTTACCCAAGAAGATAACTACCATAATCACAGAGCTGGTTCTGCTTTGTCGAGTGGACAACACCAGGAGAACTTAATGCATTACATTATCTCCAGAATACATTAGCTCTGTCCTCCACTTCCCTCTAAGTGACAGCGGAAAATATACATTTTTATGAGCAGATGAGAGGACAGGCAGAACAGTGAACAAGCAGGAATTACAGGGATGAATTTTCACACCACTTCAGATTAAAAGTTAATAGGGAGAGCTAAATGTGGGATGAAACGAGCCCCGGTTTGCCCGCAGCTCCCGCCAGCACAAAGGCAATTTGGAGTCGACCTCTTAAAGTCTGTGATTCACAGATCACGGCCGCTCGCTCCAGGACTTCTTTGATCATGCTGCCGCAGAATCGCACCGTGACAGAGCTAATCAGGGATGTTTTCCAGGGAACAACTGTCCACGTGAAGCTCTGTGAAGCAGAAGCACCGTGAGAGCATCGTGGTGTTCTGGTGACAAGGGCTGGAATGAGTTCAAGCCACGAATCAGGTCAAATGAATTCACCTCCGAGCTTTAGTTTTGCCTGTTTGCACGAAGAACTGCTAACAACAAAGATAAATGAATGACAGTTCTCTGTATGTCTGCGATAAAAGCACGTTGAATTGGACCGAGAAAATTTTGCTTTGAAAAGGTGTAATCTCCTTTTATTGTTGACTTTTGATCCATCCGTCCAAGACAAACTCCATACAGACAGATCGACTGGGCCTGGATTGAACCAGTGAATCTTTTTTGCGTAATAAGACTTTTTTTTTTAAGTTTTGCAATTTGCAGTGCAAAGCGTTTTAAATGCTGCACCTAAAACGTCCTTGATTCTCATGCACATTCAGCAGTCCAGTCCTTGAGGTTGAAATGTGGAAAGTTACAGCTTTGACACAAAATAAAAGCCCACCAACCATACTTCCTCATCAAGACCAAAACACTGGTGGATGCTTCTGTTGTACCTAATCCTAATTCCTTCTTAATAACTGCACGTTGAGAAACTCAACAAACTGAATTTGCTTCTTTCTCTCCAACGCAATACTATTATTGTCCGGCTCATAAATCATAAAATAAATGTCTGCTCTTTCATGCACATCAAAATGGTTAAACAAGTAGTTGTTTTATTTTAAAATGCATTTAGACATAATAGAATGTAATGTTTTTAGCCTAGCCCTGACCCTGTAACCTTTCCAAAGAACCTAAACTAAAGCTAAAGCTGAAAAGCTCAGCCTTTTGATAAATGATTTATTCTTTAGCAGTACTTCAAGGGATTTAAAGGGCCGGAGGCAAAAGTTACTGCAGTTGCACTGATAAAACCCTCTGGTTGTCTATCTTGATGAAGCCTGGTTTCAGGTGTCACCTGCCTTTCTGTTCACAAAGACCAAACAGAGGCAGAAATAACAGCAACTGAAAGTTGAGATAAGGTGTGTTTTTTATTAAACACTCCCCCAAACAAAGCAGCAGAGGCAAAGGGGAGGCCTGAAGTCATAGATAGACAAGTAGAGATTTGAGTTATGAGCCGTCGTTTTGATATGAAAATGGAAAATACAAAAATGTTTCTTAAAGATAAGGAGTTGTTAAGATGGTGTCTGAGATTTGAGCCGACTGTTGACGTCCTGAGATTTGTCTGATAGGTTTTTGACAAATAGAAACCCACCGGTAACTATGTCAACTGATGTACTTCTATATTAATGATAAAGTGTCAGATTTAGTTAGAAACATTTTGTCTTGCTATAGATATAATATAAAAACAGTATTTTTAAACGCTTTAAGAAGTCTGGAGATCATCTCTTGGAATGGACTTCCACTGTAAGTCAAGGACGTCCTGTGTGTGCAACTATACTAGAGTTAGAGTTAGAGGCCCTAAGTCAAACATCAGAGATCTGCGGTCCAGCCCTGTCTTGACATCGTAAGATAAAATGTAATTTCAAGACATTTTTTTAGCAGCTATATTTTTATCAGTAAAGGTCCCTTTTTTTAAATATACAGTTCATATTAAACAGAATTTTGTCTGTTTTTTAAACCTCGGAATTTAACAATTTTAGGGGGCAAAATAATTTTGAGGAATTTATTTTTAAGGAAAGAACTTAAAAAAACAATAGTTGTGTTATTTGAGTTATTCAAGTGGAAGTTATAATTTAGATAAAAACACAACCACCTGGTTTGAAAATATTCACCTGGAAATAAGATATACATACAGTATTTCTTTGTTATGAATACATGAGATAAGTTCCAGTCATCCTTGCTCTTACAAGATTTCTCCATTACACTGTGGCACTCCACACATTCAATCTGTCTCCCACTTTGGTGGACCTCTGATGTGTGCTCCAGACCTCGGGAGGAGCGCTAACCCTTTATTGCTCCAACCGGGAAGATTTCAGAGCAGCTTCTCTTGCTTCCGCCTGCCTGAGTGACACTGCGGTGCACACTGTCGACATGAGAGAGAGAGAGAGAGAGAGAGAGAGAGAGAGAGAGAGAGGAGGTCATGTGCCGCTTCAACCTTACATTTAAACCGGTTCTTTTAGACGTGATGCCGGGTTCTTATTTATTTGAGTGCCCCCGGTGTCCACTGAACCACCAGACTGTAGTGTGAGTGGAATGACCTGCACTCCACAGCCACAGGCTCAACAGTAGCTCTGAAATTCAGCTACTGCAGAGTCCAAGTGGTATGTGAAGGACTCACACTTAGTCATGGGTGACTGTGATCCCTGATATAAAAGAGAGAGCAGGGGAAGGGTCTTTTTTTAACCTGGATACTGGAGTTAGAGATCCTTTGTGAAAAAAAAAAAACGTTTTATTATCTAAACCGCAGTCCAGTGGTACCACTGTATCTGTATCTTGTATCATCAGATTTACTGTTACTGTTAACTATTTATTTCCCACAAATGTGTCTTTTTATGTCTATGTGAAAGTCACAAGCAGCAATTAAATCCGTAGTAGCAGAGACAAGTAGCAGATCTTAGTGTGTGCCTTTCTTCAATTCCTGTGAGCACTCAGTCTTGTTTGAATAAAAATGTTCATGTTTTATTTAGGTTCAGTTTTAAAACACTTGGCTTTAAACTTCTATTCATGCACCAACATTTGAATTGACATCATTGCTTAACTTTAAAAACAACCACGTTGTTGCCCTTTCTGTCATTGTTGCTGTGACTTCAACCTTCCCTTCATCTGCTCTCGTAACCTTTCCTGTATTTCTGACATAATGTCCCAATGCCATGTTTGTTGTTTTTCATTCTTTCTGTCAGTTGTCTTCTGCCTGTTATTAACTTTGCCTGATTGCAGTATTGCCTTTTTTCAACAAATGTACTATCTGAGATTTGCCCTGTTTTGCTTTTGTTGTACTATTTATATCTCTTCTCATTACGGTGCAGTGTTTTGGTTTTTTTTGTTTGTTTTTTGTTCATTTCTGGTTTTTGTATTCTTGTCCCTTTGTACCATTTTGTCTTTTCCTGGTTTTTGTATTATTGTCCCTTTGTACCATTTTGTCTTTTCTGCCATCTTTGCCTTTTTGTCTTTTCCATCTGCTCTTTAAAATCAATTTTGTCTTTGTAGTCTTCACTTGCTATAACCCCATCCCCTGCCCTCCCCACCCTCACACGTAGAATTCAACCAACAGCATCCTCAACTTTATTTTCTGCAGAGTACGCCGTCTTTTTCTAGTTCTCCCTGACATGCACTTGTCTTGACAAAGTCACATGTCTGTCCTCAGGGTGCAGAGGTGACTATGCAACAAAGCATGACTCCTGGGTTTGCTGCAGACACAGTGTATCCATAATTGATAAACAAACAGGAGTTTTTCCTCAGCAGTGCAAAGATGCAGGGACTCTATTCTGTTTCCCACAGTCCTAGAGATGGTTTTCCAATGAAAAAAAACATTTTTACAACTGTTTACAATTTTTCAGCACCCTTGCCGATTAACAGAATTATACTTGTCTATTCCTTACTCCTGTAATTACAGAGGTATTTGACATGGGTAAAAATAAAATAGTTTTGATGAATAACTTCATTATATGAAGCAGAAGAAATCGAAGTTATACTGAAACACAACATAGAGATGGAAACCTGGAGTTGCTTTTACAATAAGTTGTAATTCGCAACTATAAAAATCAGTCCAGAAAAGACATATCTTTATACACAACATAAATATAGATTAATTTGTATAGTATTTTTGATTGTACCCTAACAATATCATTGTTTATGTCACTCACCTACACTAACACAGTGGTAACATCATAATGTAGGACATAAAAACATCAGAAGACTTTGACTTACACCTGGGAGCCAAAACAAAGGGCAAAAAGTTCCCAAATAAACAACAAAAGTGAAAGAAAGGGAATGAAGCTCAATTCAATGTACGGTGTACAACCTTGGTATATAAACTGTACAGTACTGTACTGTACTGTACTGTACTGTATTGTACTGTACGAGACAGTGGTGGTTAGTGCCTAAGCTACTAACAGCTGAAGTATTTTTGGGCAAAAGCCAGGAGCAAGGAGACGTGTGTGTGCAGTGGTGTGCTGTGTCACAATGACAAGTAGTTCACTTTCCCTTCTTTCCTTTCCTAAACAACGCTGTCTTCCGCATATAACGCCCTGTGACGATCATCCGATCTGCTCGCCAGCTAGTTCCAGTGTGAACTAGTTAGCAAGTTCATCATCACCATCACCCCAGAGACCGAAAATCATCCATCCACACACTCATTCATGTGTCCAATTTACCATGTACAGTACTGCATGTTATAAGACAGGGAGAAAACGCAGCCTCCGTACAGAAAGACCAGAATCAGTGATCTTACTGTAGAGCACATTTCCTACCAAGAGTATCATACAGTTGGCTTATGATGGTGTTTTCTCCCATCATTTGGATTGTCTGTATGGGACTTCAACTACGGTGGAAATGCCTTCAGCCGATTCAGGTAGAAATCACTTTTAAACCTCTTTATTGAATGGTGGTAATGGAAATGCATCTCAGGTTTTCAAAATGTGCACAAGAAACAGAGCACACCTTTATCTGATGTGCCGACAGTGCACCGAGAGATGGAGTCCAACTGTCAAAGTGTCACTGCAAGCAGGTGTGCTGTGTAAATGGGAGAAAGGCAAAGCTAGAATAAAATAACATACTGTGAGCGGATAATAAAGGCCAGACGAGCTCATCAAGTGGAGTGGCTGTTGTGTGTGATTTTGCAAAATTAGGACAAAGCCTTGGATGGACTGCAGCGGTGCAGCTCTGTGAAAATGAGAAGGACACAGTGAAAGGCTGGGAAAAGTCATTACACATGTCGTAATTAACATCTGGAGCTGAAGTAAGGATTTCATTAACTCTCAAACTGTCACGTTCATAGGGATTTTAAACACAGAGGACTGGGGGTGGGGGGAGGGGTTGGGGGGATATTCCACATTAAGCTCTGCCTGAAACACAGAGCGTCTTTGTATTAACAGATAAGGAAACGCATGGCTCAGGGTAAAATGTATCACCCTCACTGTAAAGTGTCTAATGACTTTCACCATTTGTGTGATGTATGTTTTAAAGAAATCACTTTCTGTCACATTTTTCACTAAATGACTGAGCTGATATGACACTCACATCACGACTTCTGCAAAGTCCCGGCTGCTGTGCCCTATAATTTACACAGATTAAATAAAGTGGATTATGATTAAAAAAAAAAAAAACGTCCAGGGATAAAGATGACTGCGGGAAACGAAAGACAAACTGCTTTTGTGTGTGTGTTTTTTTTCTTTTTAATATATTTTTTTAATTTAGTCATGATCTACCAGTACTCTATGTGTAATTAGACATCCATCATCGGAATCCTCATCATCAGGGTTAAATACACTGTTGAACAACAGTGGGTGACAGCAATTAACTTGCTCTCATTGCAGTGAAACACCATTTACTCAGTTTTCCTGCAGAGTGATGTGAAAACCTGAAATGCTGCAAAAAGCATTTAAAAAATGGGTAATTAATGTTGGTCTGTTGTTAAAGTATAAAAAGCTATTCAACAGCCCCTGGTGATCATGACCCAAGAAATTATCAATTGGAGACAACTTTGGACTGAAGACTGGCCAATCAGGACAACCGGTTTATGTCTAGAATAAGGATTGTCGTTGACCTCTTGAAAAATGCATGACGTTGCCCACAGATTATATCTGGACAATACTGTAGGTGGAGCATTGAGAGAAGAAATGATTTGTGAAGTCGCTACTTGTCATTGTGACACAGCACACCACTGCACACAACCACGTGACCTCTGCTTTTATCCCATCACTACAGTCAGCAGGGGGCAGTTCAGATGCCCGGGGACAGTACCATGCTCAGAGCACCTCAGTGGTAACTTGACAGCTGGTGGACTCGAACCTGAAACTGTCCAGACCCAAGTCCGCTTCCGTAACCCAAAAAAAAGCCCCATCCCCGCCTTCGCTTCCCTGAAACCCGTGGTTATCTCATGACAGAACACATTTCTATCATCTGGCTCCATGACTTGGGCCGTAATGGTTGCGTAACAGTTACTATTAACTTTCCACCTGCAGCTTAAAGATAACTCATTCAATTCAGCACCAGTTTTTGCTCTTGGCTTTTGCCCAAAAATACTTCAGCTGTTATATTTAATAGCTTTAGCTGATGCCATACAGCTGCCTGCTGGTTAGAGCTACTGCTCTGCAGCGAGAAGGTCGCTGGTTCAAGCCCCCGGTTCAAGGAGGTGACTGGAGCTAAATCTCTTGGTATGAGGTTGTATGTTGTCTCTGTGTGTACATGTGTTTCCTCCCATTGGAAACTGAAGCAGGCTTTAAATATAGCATAAAATAGATTTAGTGATAGAGAAGGGGTGTCTAAATGAATAAATCAATAGATGACGTGTCCGAGCAGCTCACTGTCTTGCTGTCCAACTGATTGCTGCTACCTTTATACTATATACGGTTGAGGTATTCATTACTTGTTGGAATTTGTCTAAAGCAGTGTTTCCCAACTTTTTTTGAGCCACAGCACATCGTTTTTAGTAGAAAAAACCCACGCGCACCACCAAAAGAAAGCACATTGTTTTTAGTAGAAAAAAACCCACGCGCACCACCAAAAGAAGATCACAAAAAGTACAGGGAATGAAATATAATCATCTTCTAGTTAAATCTTATTACAATAGCAGCCTGATTAGTTGAAAACAATGCTGTTTTTTTTTCTGCCTGTCACTTACGCATTGACAACTAGGGAAAACTTATTTAGAATAAATGAATAACAGTTTTCAGAATAACTAAGTGAAATAGGATTATTGGTTGTGAACCACTGGTCTAAAGTATGCACAAAATTATTCAAGTGTTAAATTCAAGTGTAAGAAAATTAACATGCAACACTTGATGAAAACTGGATCTGTGTGATTATTTTCACTTTATGAATATGTGAACTTAAACGGAAGCTTTGAAGCCCAAAGATCAAAGATCCGCTGTCATTTTGACAGGAGTCACTGAACACATCACAGCCCTGTGATTCAGAGGTTGTAATGGAAGTGTGACAGTCACCTGGATGGTGTGTGAACACAGTAAACACGATCTCATTTGAGGTGGCATTTGTCTTTGTTCCCCACTGACTTCACCACATTTCCCCACTGTTTGCTTGTCGGGTTCGTGACTTTGCTCGGTTTTATCAGCGTATAGATTTTGGTTCAGTTCCTGACAGTGTTGTTTCCCCTCAGGGACTCAACTATCTGGACATGACCTCTTTGATTACAAGACCAGCTTTATGAGTAATACTCCAAAAAACTGTTCTCCAGTTAGAGTCTCTGTTTAATCTCCCAGTTCCTTCGGATTTTTTCTTCTATTCTCTTTACTATAATACAATAATGTTCCATTTTTTTTAAGAGTTGCTGTTTAGGATTTTGCTCTATATGTAAACACCTCTACTGTCCGTGACATGACCTATAAAAACTAGGGATGTCAGATATTAACTTTTTGCCGATATCCGATATTTTCCAAACACTTAATTTCCAATTCAGATGTCAACCAATACCGATATAAGCCTGGTATTATTTATTTGTTTATCTGTAAAATTGTCAACATTCTGCATACAATAAAATCCCCTGATTATTAAAATAGATCAATCAAATGAGTTGCAATGCTGCCATCTAGTGGCTTTCACTTTAATATACAGCCGTTTATCCCCAAAACTTTTTTTAGGGAACGCATTATTTGGCGAATCCCAGGTATTGCGTTATTGGGTTTTCATCATTGGAGGAAAAACAATAATGATTTTTACATATATTACATAACTATGCTAATATTGGTCGATAATAACGGTCAACTGATATGATCGCACATCCTTAATCAAAATATTAAGTTCATTCATATTAAAATCGTATTTATTGCCTTGTACGTGAAATACAGAGCAGCATGAAGATGCCATCATTTTGTTAAAACTCAAATAATTTAAAGAGAACGAGAATGTGAAGCTTTGGTCCAAGGTCATCTCTTTACTTTGTAAAGATCGTTATTAGATGAATGGTTAAAGCTAATATGTAGCTTCTCCATTATTTGTAGATTTGCTAATCCAACACTCAGGTACAGTACATTCATCTGAAGTCAATAATTTTTAAAGCTTCACCAAACAGTGTGTTCTTCAGTAGTTGTTAATAAAAGCTGGGAGTCTGCATACAGTTATAGTTCTGCTCTTGACTGAGGAAATGTAAACAGTGAGAGTAAATATTTCAACCCTTCTGTACCCTGCCACACCTGTCAATCAAAGTTTTTTTCAAGTATTGTTTTGGTATTGAGACATTACCAACTCAGCCAGGAGCTGGAAACTCACTGACTGACAACACTGTTGGGACGGTCAGACCAGGAACACCACATGGATTTAAAAACTGGCTCTACCTCTCAGAGGACACTGGGATATTTAAATGCCAGGGTGACACAAGGAAAACAAACTACTTCTTTCACCACGAAATTATTTGAATAAATGAATTTTACATATGATTTCATCAACAGTTGGGGCAAAAAGGCTGGGGTGGTTGAAAGGGAAAACAACCAAAAAGACAGAGACAGAATGAAAAATAAATGGGCAAAAAGAAGAAAATAAATAAATAAACACTGGCAATGATAATTGAAAAAAAAAAACACATGTGAACAAAGAGGCAATGAAGTCCAGGAAGAAAGAAAAAGTGCCAAAAGATAAGATGTCAAATAAAGACAAAAAGGACAAAATGGTGACTCAATAGAAAGTCAAAATCAAACTAAAAAAACTAAAAAAAACCTTTCAATATAAACAAAAAGGCGCCAGGGAAAACAAAAGTAAAAGCATAAGCACAGTAGCAAAAAAGGGAAAATAATTAAAAAATAAGTTGCGAAAAAGACCATTTTGGAAAAAAATCAAAAGAGAGAAATAGAAAGAAACATAAAGAAACCTGCAAGAAGAGACAAAAGAAAATTGCAAAAGAGACCGAAATGAAAAAAAAAACAAAAAACAAACAAACTTCTACAGTGGTCATTAAAGTGCAACGAGGGACAAAATGGAATAATAATAATAATTAGAAAAAGCTTAAAAGAAAACCGAAAAAAGCCAAAGTATAAAAAGTTAAGAGAAAGGTACAAGGGAAGATCAGAAAAAGTTTTTCAGGTTTTTTAAACAAACATACAGAAAAGTGTGATTCTCTTTGAATTACTATGTTTTTCAATTAAATCTACACATTCAATGTGTCCTACAGGCCCCATCACCTCTGGCACTGGTTTTTGTCTCCATCTCCCGCTTTAGTGACAACAAGAAGCAGACTTGACGTCTGCCACATTGTGCACAAATTGGGCGAAAATAGGAGTTGTTTGTGCAAATATGACGGCATGGCTCTGACAGATGGCAAGCTTCTTCTTCTACAGCAAATGAGGTGAAACAGTGCAGACAGAGTAAAACTTGTCACGGGCATCAGATGCCACGGGGTTGGCAGCAAAATGGCCCACAGACATTTTTTGTTTAACACACTGCTGATTCCATCGCTTCTGTCTCCGCAGTTATTACCTCACTTGGTGTCTCTGTACCGACGGGTGTGGGGAGAGAAAATATGATTTTGTTTTAGTTATGCTAAATTTGAAAATAAAATGGTGCCGTGACATGAATCACTCAGGGTTTTGCAGAGATGTAGTTTAGAAACAACACATTGAAAATTTTAAATAAATACTAGAAAACATAACACAAATGTGTTACATGAGGGCAAAGTATAGAAATGAAAAAAAGCAAAAAGAACAAGAAGTGGCAAATATGAAAAGAAGACAAACATAAAAAAAGAGCAAATGATTAAATAAAATCATCTGAAGTGCATTATTCAATGAAGAATGTCAAAACTGGTAGAAATAATAGCAAAATATTTATAAATGGCAGAGGTGGAAAAAAAAGCAAAATGGCAAATACAACAAAGAGCAAGTAAAGTTAAACAAATTAATAAACGCAAAACAGGACACTGAGGACATAAAAAGGACAAAATGGAATCTAAGGACAAAAATAAAGAAGAAAATGGATGAAGGGGAAATCAAGACAAAAATGGAAAGTGGTCTATAATGGACTAAAAAAAGACCAAAAGGTGCAAAAAGAACAAGGAGGTAAAAACAACTATGGCATTAAAATTTACCCACAAATTGCAGAGGGACAAAAAGAGAAACAGGGCAAAAAGGACAAAAAGGACAGATAATAATCAAATGTCAAAATAAGACACACAAGTGACGGTCTTTTATACTGAAATACAGATCACGGTTTGACGGCAAACAAGAACATGTACATTCAGATCACTTCTTTCTACTCTTATTGATTATCTTTGGCAAATACATTGTCAATGCAAAGAAAACGATTCCAGCATCATGAATATAACCCAAAGTCTGACCATAATGGTCAACGTACCATCAATACAACTGTGATGTTGAAGTGATGAAACCTGATCTTGGATGGAACATTATGTACTGTACATTATGTATTAATTATTGTGATTATGATTATGATTATTATTATTTATAAATAAGGTATTCAAATCTTTAAACTTTGCTGTTTCTCTCCCTTTGCACATAATGTTGCACCACCTTCATGTACTTCTGCACCGCTTCCAACCTTCTCAAACTATACCAACATTTCTCTGCTATTTCATTAATACTAAATGTGATTTTGTTCACCCACTCCCAAACATATATATTAGGGCTGGGCAACAATTAAACATTTTAATTGTGACCAATCACATGAGCTCTTATGCAAAATCCGATCATCAAGTCTAAGCAGTGTATAGCACACTTTTGTTTTAAATGTACTGGTGCCATAACATTTGCTATGCAAACACATTTAACATTTTCTTTTATACTGTAGCAGTTAAATAAAATATTTAGTGTAAATCTCGACCTAAACAATGTAACCAAAGCAAATACAACTAAACATTAAAGCTTGTTGTCACTGCAAGGACATTAAAATGATCTTGTTTGTTTTATAAAAATAAAAAAATAAAAAACTTTAACCATGGTTTCCCATACACCTCTGATTACACAACTATACAATTTATAGTACTGAAGATGTTTTGGAATGTTTTTTTAATTTATAGAAACTAAACCTAAATAAAACAACATGATAATAACTAACTTCATGAACACAATTCAGTATTTCTCAGCTGCTTCAGTAAAGTGCCTAAACACACATATTTGCCCTCTGACCTTATCTAATTAGATCCACATTAACTTTATACTTCACGCTGGCTAACTGGTCAACAAGGTCAAAGTCATGTGACACGGGGTTCAACTCCCTGCTCCACGATGACACATTAACGACTGCGGTCACAGTATTAATCAGCTGTACAGACTGTGATGATATACAATTATGTATGGACTGGACCTCTGAACGGATCCGCAGCTATTAATTGCGATGCCTCTTGCTCTCATTACCACAGAGCTTCACACCCACACATGACTTGCATGCACACAGTCACATTATTGAGTTGGAGAAAGGCTTGACACCAAAATGCTAATTAGTGCGACGAATGTGCTCTTTAAACTATTATTGATGTTTAAGTAATCGTTGCTGAGCTTTGATTTTACCCCTTGTCAAAAAAAAAAAAAATGCTGCGGAGGAAGTTTTTTTTTTTTTTTGCCTCTCCGTTGAACATGGACAAATCCTAGTGAATGATGACTGTGAAGTAGAATGTTATGCAAACCAGCCAGAAAGCATCCCTTAAGTTATGCAGTTTGGGGAAGTGGTGTTTTTGTTGCTGTTGTTGTTGTTGTTGTTTTTGTTTTTATGCGATTCTTTTGCTCACACTTTTACCACTGCACAGAGACGGAGACAGAGACAGAATGTGATGTTCAAGCAGGGTTTCCCCTTTTGGGCACACATCCCCAATGCTTTATGCAAATAGCCGACATAAAGCAAAACTGACAGGGAGGAATCACAGGGCGGCGAGAATAAAAAGCCCTGCAGGCTTCTGTAACACATATTGATAATGAGGGATGAGCTACAGCTCTCACATGTTTGTGCTCCGTCTCTGGGGGGGTGGAGGGTGGGGGCACACACAGAGGGTGGTTGCTGGTGCAGGCCTTTGCACAAAGCCTCAGGTTTCATGCGGAACATTAGGGCTTACGTTCCTCTCGGTTTCGGTCTCCTCGTGGCATTTGACAAAGGCTGTGCATGCAGCACAGACTGATAAGGTAGATGAAATTGTGTAGGCAAAGGGTTTTTCTGGGATTGGGGGGCGAGGGGTAGAGTGGGGGGGTATGTTTTCTGATTTCTAACTTAATTACATGCAGTACTTCTTTATCCTATACCCTACATAACACTTATATACCTGGAATTCATTAAAAAAAAGGTTGTGGATTATTTTTAGTGAATACAACTAACTGCTGGTGAAATGCATCTCCAGAATAAAACAGAGCCACTCTTCATACATTCAAAATCACCACACACTTAGATGCAGACATCTAAAATTAAGCGGCATTTTTTTGTGTGAACTACATCATGGAATATGTTTCTGCTTATCGATATGGTACTCATGGATTATTAGCGTTTCATAGGGCAACTTTTATTACCCCCCATCAACGCACTGCTGTGCTTCTTGACTGACTCCTAATCATATTAAACCATAAGCAGATCGCAGTCAAAGACATCACGGAGTGCCTTAAATATACAGAAGGAACTGTAAAATAAAGCAGTGTCTGAAGTGTAATATCATAAAAGCCTGTACAGTCAGCGCCACCTGCAGAGCAGATCAAATGTCCTCAGATATTAGCAGATACCTTCCTTCATCTTGCACAAAAACACACATGCCTCCAAATCAAAGAGCCGGGAGCACTGTCTTGCATCTGAGATGAGGAGCACGGTACGGAATCTCAAATGCTCCACTGCTGTCTGTTTTATCATTGGCCACTCCAAATGTGACACATTCATTCTCTAAGGTTATATTTAGGGAGGAGGAAAAAAAGATGGAGAATGCCCACGTTCCCTTTTACATCACCTCGTCCTGCAGTGAACATTATGATTCCTTCACTAGGAAAACATCAGTAAAAGTCAAGTTTTTTTCTCAGAACTCAGCGAGAGCTGCCATTTGCACAGTTGCGGCTGTTGCCCTGCTATTTGATGCCGCCAGACATTCAAGTATTTCTGTTTAAGGCCTTAAAGATGGAAACTGTTAACTCTGTTGTTTCTTTAGCCACAGCTGTGCTGTACAACGCTTTTTTCCAGTTTTTTCCAGTCACTTATGTTGCTAAAAAAACACAAAGTAAATGTCAAAGATAAAAGCATAGCGTGACCGTAAGATCTTTGAAGTTCAAAAGTGAAGAAGAATCACTTTTGCTGTCATAATGCATCTATAGACACGTGTTGAAGATCCTTGTGTGTGTCTTTCTTCAGTTTCTGCAAGTGGATCAGTGTTGTGTTCAACGACACAAGGCCAGGTATCAAACTGAGTAAGTGAATTAAAAGTAAAATTGAAACTACTAATTGGACGACTAATGTAGTGATACAATGATCATGTAATGTTAAATGGTACAGAACAATAAGCATCTTGAATCACTTCTTTCACTTTTCTAATGTAAAATATATGCTGTGACTGAGAAAAATTGGAAAACACTGAAGACTATTGGTTCTTTACAATATACTGTATATATATATATAAATTAAAAATGCTAATAAATATATAATTTAATGCTAAACAAAGCCATTTTAGTGAGTACTGTACAATAAAAAGTCAGGTATGTAGCATTAAAATCTCTTCTTATAAAATTTAGAACTGGTAAAATAAGTAGTTGTGAAAATTGTTCTCCTTTAACTTATTACATTTTTACTGTAATTGGGTAAACCTTTTTAAATCTCTTGTAGGTAAAAAAACAAAACAAAACAAAACAAACAAAAACTTTGTTTATCTCATTTTTAAATCTGTCTTTTTAACAAGGTCTTTTCAAGGTTGAAATACCAACCAAACCAAATGTGCAGCCTCCACATGTCCTGAGCTCCAGGGGCCATGAAGCCTCTGGGGCCCCTGCTTCAAGCCGTTCCCCATAATTTACTTGCAAATTTATTTGGCAATAACATAGACTCTTTCCTAGAGGGGATGGCGTGCTCTGGAGGCAGCTGTGATGTTGTGATTGGCTAAAGTATTAAAATACGTTACAGTTGAAGCCTTGACTCTCTTCACTCACATGCTGTGTTTTGTTACTGTGAATAAGGTTGTGTTTGCAGAAATTAAACCCAAACTCCTGACATACAGGAAGCAGTGTTCCAGGTGGGAGCCAGACAGAGAAAAAGAATTGTTCTCTATTTCTTAGGGTTTCTGTGCAAAAACATAATGAACCTGTTCTCATAATGTGCTGCTGTGTGGGCTGGGCTGATTAGAACGTTTGATTCTGACCAGGTTAATGTGGTCAGAGGTGGATGTTGAAACTTTTCATGAAGTTGTTGTTATTGTGCCATGTCATCCATGAGCTCAGCTTAAAATGGAGATGGAGTTCGTGAAAACACACTGCAGCCGAGCGTACAGACTTCCAATAGACCAATTACAGGCCATACTGTGCACACTCTCAAACTGCAAAGCACCTGTATTTTCTATAGTTTTCAGATTTGATCATGAAGAGAGTACGGTTGTCCTGATACTATTTTTGAAAAATTGATACAAGTATTTTCATTTGTGTACTCACTGATAGCGAGACTTCTTTAGATTGAGTTTAAATAAACAAGTGAAGGCAGTGTTATACACCAACCCCAACCACAGTGAGGAGCCCGAAGTAAATGCTTAAATGCCAGTTTCTTCTCATTAACAGGAGGATATTTACGGTTTCGCCAAAATATCGATACAATAAAGAGTGAAATAGAGAAATAAAATAGAACTTCCTGCGTAGTTGACACAGCTAGCCGAACAGAAAGTGAGCAGAACTTTGACACAATGTCACATAAGTACTGAAAGAGTGACTTTGTGAGGTGTAATCTCATCTATCAATTTAGCTCTTGAAGTGAAAAAAAGCATTAGCATAATTAGCGCTAAGGCCCATCTTCAGGTGTATAAATTCAGGTAGCTACGTCGCTTAAATACCTTGAATTGCAAATATTTTTGGTCGGATCAATGCGGCATGAAATATTTACATGGTCCCATTACCACAAACTGTGACGAATACTTCCAATAAATAATGCAGACAAACAGACCGCCTGGCTTCAGCCTGCAAATCAGTCTAATCTGATACAGGGGGACTATCTGAGGGTCAGATCTTCCTCCCTTCCTCAGTGCTCCACATTCCAATAAAAAGCCCAGGAGGACATTTAAAATCGAGGCCATCAGTCCTGAACGCGTGTAAAAGCCTGTTTCACACAGCGCTGCACTACAAATAGGTACTTTGTCGTCGGTGAGTTGTGTTTTCTGGCAAACAGTGGGAATTCACACTTCATCACAGCAGGATAAAGCGTGAATTTTTTTGCGCAGCGCTTCCCTCTTTCAGACCTTACAGTGATTCATCCTTTACAACCCTTAATGGAGACTTCTGGGAATATCAACACCCTAAAATAAGGAAACCAGTTGCTTTTCCCCGAGGAGAGAGGCTTATTTCTTTTGCTGATTCATGAATAATGGATGGAGTTGCTGCATAATCCCTGGGCGATAACTAACCTGATCAGTGCTGAAGGAAATCGCTGGAAATAGAAGCCAGAAAACACAAGAAGAAGAGGTGAGAATGACCTCTTTGAGTGGATCTAAAGTACAATAATAAAGAAAAAGGAAAAAAAAAGCAGTCCCTCTCTCCTCTAACCCCACACACTCACACCCACACACACACACACACACCATCATTGTCGATAGTGTTCACCTTGACAAAGTGGGCTTTACCTGGACCCAGAGGTCCAGCGGCTGATAGTTGGGATTGCTATAGCAACAGTAACGACTCCTGCATAGACAGATATCTCAACATCTCTCAGGTAAGTTATTATATTACAGAGGCTGACGGGACTAAAACACATCTATTTCCAAAGACGGCTTCTTAGGGGATTGTGTTAAGGAGCTGAATAACAAGCAGGTCTGGGAGCAGCAGCGGCAGCAGCTGTGAAGCAACTGCTCCCCCACATGACAGCAGGCGGCACTGCACACCTCCACACACGACGCCCACCGTCCCTCCTCCCCCGAGTGAAGAAAGAAGTGCTGGCTGTCTCAGAGGCCACACGCCTACGCATCAGATGTAATTCAGCAGCTTGTAGCGCACACTGTGCACCGCAAACACACTCAGCCACACACACACACACACACACACAAAAACACTCTCCCACACAGACAAATCGACGCATGTTGCTCATGTCCACAAGAATACTTTAGAAAAGACATCATCATCATCCACGTGAAATCACTCATCCTCCCCGTCTCCTCTGATTTCTATTAACCATTGTCTGAGCTGCCGCTGCAGAACCAGGGAGCAGCCATTCTCTGACTGAATACATGTTGATACAATGGCCCGCAGCTTTCTTTTGACAATTTAAATAGATCTTAATGTCCAACTGTTGTTGAGATGACACACACGTACTGATGCTGCACAGACGGAATTCTGCTAATCGACAACTTCGTGTGACTTTGTTGCCGCTGGCACCAACCAGCAGCTTTAAATCTCAACCCTAACCTTCTTAAATCTAAGTGTGCTATCACTTTCTCTACCAAACTATTTTTAGTTCACATCATCTTGTCACAGAACAGCAAGGTTTGATTTGAACACAATGTGTTATTTAAGCTAACAGGCTCACTTCAGTTAGCACGGGTTGACAAGTGATCAGGAAACAACCAGCAAGGATCGCAGTGAGGGTCAGAAGCCTGGTGACAAGGCAAAGGTCAAAGGCAGGTCAGGTCAGGATCAGAGAAGCAGTGAGGAAACAAGTGCTGGAAATTCTGACAATCTGACAGGGAGTGAAAGGAGTGTAGCTGTGGGGAGCAGGTGGAAGCAGTTGCGCTGATTAGAGGGTGTGGCTGCAGGGTGGAAGTTTCCACGGCAGAGGAGCAGGCAGACATTATGAGCAGGTGAGAGCAGTGACACATCTGGGCGAAACCCAGGGTTTTCATCATAGAAGGAAAAACCGATACAGATTCTTATCAATATTACATAATTGAGGTAATATCGGCTGATATTATCGGACACCCCAATACACCCATATATATACATATACTGTATATATGTATACATATATATATCTTTGTCCAACCTAAACTAAAATCGTTCTGCTTCTTCTTCTACCATTCCACTGTGGCCTTTCTTGCCACACACTGTCACTCAGGTCCATCTCAAAGTAGGACTTTAGCTTCCAAAATAACAAAGTCCCATGTCATCACTTACTGATGGAGACACCAGTGGTTCTCGACCCTGTGTGCGCTGTGATATAAAACTGATGCTTTTTCTCTAAGGACTTTGGTGCAAATCAATACAGATTTCAGTTTCTAGTAAAAAACAAGTCATGTGACGTTGAAAACGACAGACACAGTCTTATCGTTGACATTAGAGCGTTCCAAAGAAATCTACTCAGGAATTCTATCAGCGTTTCGCCTGAGTTTTAAGCTGGTTCTCAGAGACGAGGGCGATCCAGTGGCTGGGACCGGGGAGGATTTCCCTACAGTATGTGCCACTACCTCACACAGCTGCACCATCCTTTTCATTTCTCCCTATCTAATGAATTTCTTCTGAAGGACAAAATTGCAGTAAGAACTTGAACAAACGCCTTCTTTTGTTCCAGCGGACAGATGTGCCACCACTGAAGGCAACGCTAAATTTCCCATAAGGCATTTTGACATGCGGCAGCGAGAAAAAGAACTGGCATGAATATTAAAATAAATGAGGGCTTCATTTCATTCGGCTGCTTCGGTTTTAGGGCCCCCTGGTAAATGTCACACTGCTGTGCTCATTAGGGCACAAGGTGCAAAAATTGTTAGAGATACAGCATGGAAACGTAAACCATAGACACCTAATGGGTAGCGATAATAGTCTGACAGTGATCTGTCAGGGCAGATATTATTTTTATATATTTATTTTTAATTATGGTGACTATGGCTTTGTGTATTTGTTTGTACAGTGTAGGGGTACAAATGTCTTTTTTGTAATAAACATATGTAACATGATTCACAAGGAAAACAAAATACTACTAGTTTTTTTTTTTTCAGTTTTGTGCTGTTTTTCATTTTCACTATAAATTAGAAACTTGTTTCTCTGCTAATTGCTCCTAAAACTGACAACGACGCTGTTTCTTTTCTTTTTTTCAACCCAGAAACACAGCAACATGCTGTAACAGTAATTACCCAAGTGACCTGTAATCAGTTGAACATATATATTCTCCGCTTAAACCACCAACGGACACTGAAACAAATAATGCCAATCTGGTTTTCTGGTTTGCAGAAAAACCATAAACGACAACATCTGAACCTGATGATTGAGTTCGACGTCAGCAGCTCAGAGAAGAGGGAACTCAGTGACTTTGGCTCCAACAAACTGAGCAGAATGCTGATGCCCTTTTCTCTCACTTATTCCCTACTCCCCTGTGTATCTGGCCAGTAAAGGTCGCATCATCATTTTGCAAAAGTCAAGCTGTCTCTCAATGTTGTCGTCCTCCTGAAAACAGAAAGACTTACACCGGTCATGATGTAATTCAGCTTTAGATTTTCAACACCTGCTGAGACGATGTGTTCGTGTGTAAGTGAGGAAATGGGTCTGACAACAAACCCGATTGTTGATATTGTAACTCTCTCGTTCATAATTTCGGTAATTGGATTTTATGTCCCTGTAAAACAGTTGGCTACAGTTTGGTGTAAGAAAAAGAGCCATAATATGTTTATTACTCCATGTTATTTTGTGCTACGTTTGCATCAAAGCACAAGCATGTACGTGACTCTGTGTATTTGCCGACATGTTTTTTTCTTATGACTGTCAGTCAAATTAAAGTGGAAATTCAGCTCGTAGTTTTACTATGGGGCTGAGAAGACTGTCTGAAGAAGTGGCAAAGATTAATATAAGTCTATGTAAATCCTTCCAATTAGTGACCTTCTTTGGACAAACCAACTGTCCTGATCTGCAACTCCTCAGTCTTCTTCAGTAAGTTAGTCAATTCTGTAAATAATGATCCTGGTGAACAGACAGAGGTACGCAGATGAATAATCCACTTGGAGTGGAACTTCATAGTCATCACTAGTGTCCGGATAAGTCACTTATATACATATATATATATTCTTATATTCTTAGGAATATCAGGAACTTCTTATTCCAGTTGATGACTGTGGAATATGCTTTAAGATTCACTTTAGAATGAATTCCACAGCTTGACTGTGAAACTGCAAACCTCTGTCTGATCTTACAGTCCATCTGAGATGGTTTCTACTGTAATAGCACCTATGGTTACTGCAACAGAAAAGTTAATAAGCAGTTGGTTCCCTCTTAGCTTTTTTCTCCAACTCCCTGTTTCCCTGTTACAATATTATTATCTCAAAATGGTAATTAAATAACAAAACAACCAATTTTTTTTTCAATATGGAAAATAGTTTTTTAATTTTTTTTTTTTTTTTTTACTATTTAACACAAACCCATTGCATATCTCTGAAGTGAAGACAGAGACTTTGTTTAAGGCTGCCTTGTACTCAACACCTGACCAGATAATCTGCTAATTGGGAATAACCTTGTTGTTCTTGAGAAACCGCTGACCCGAAAAATGCCTTTAATGTTTTTTGGTGTGTTACAGAGATCGATTTTCTAAATTTGTTTATCTACAACAAACAAAACAGCGGTTGTCAATGAAAACACTTTTAGGTTCCTTTTC
>NC_024320.1:15034934-15038834 GCF_000523025.1 Cynoglossus semilaevis
CACATCAAACCAGTTGCTATTGACACAACGCTTGAGAAATCAGGCATACATTGTGTCTAATATAGGAGTCTGAATATTGCTGCGAGGAAACGATCTGCGAACCACTCAGCGCTTGCATTTCAATAAGCTGTGTAATGTACTCTGGCTGTTTACGGCCACTTGTTACACAGCTAATTATACCAGCCTTTCCTGCTCAGCATTTCCAAGGCGGCTGTGATCAATGGAATTATCAGGACAACATCCCACTTTGACCACGGGGCTAAACAAAACAACAGAATGGCTAATGTCAGTGTGTATGTATGTGCGTTTCTCTCTCTCTCTCTCTCTCTCTCTCTCCCTCTTACTATTGATCACTCTTTACCCAGAGTGCTCTGAGGGAACTCACTGCGCTCTCTCTTGTACTGTGATCGAGTGTTGAAATTTGAAAACACAATGCCTGCCGGCCTCCTGTTTATAATCAGTTTATATGTTGTACAAATTAGACGGGACATGGCATCTGTCTCCTTAGAGCCCGGCCTGCCCTGCAGCATACAACCATGAAATGGTGTTTATGTGTGTTCTGTGTGGTGAGAATGCAAGTGCGGAGGGCCGAGGGGATGGCAAGATGGGGCGGAGGGGGAGGGGGGGGAGGTTTGCATGTCAAAGTCCTCTGACTTAGATTAAATAACATTCAACATGCATTACATTAGCTTCACGCTGTCAAGAATGAAATAACACAGAATTGCACACTTGTTAGGACTCTCACCTGAAGGAAGGCAATCTTCAGAGGGAGGCCGTGGGATTCAGACAACGACAAACCTCTCATCCTTGAAATAACTATTGGATTTTAAGACATTAGCTGCAGTGTGTGCAAGCATCCTGCTTCCTGCAGCATGTAAACAACAGCATTATCTGAATACATAGCAGCGAAGGCAATCAGCCAATGGTCTACGAGCAGATCATTGAAGGTTATTTACAGGCAGCTTTACATGGAGAAGCAGGGACTCAGTATTTTCAGTTAAGTGAACACACAAAAGGTGTTGATGCTGCAGTGAACCTTGATTATCGAGCAGAAGGACGAAATTGGGTCGCTTCTTTTTAATTACTCCTGAATTTTACAAATGAGTGAATTAACAGTGGCCTTCTTTCAGCCAAAGTTGTGTCAATTTTTCGCTGTTTTACAGACTACAGCTGTTTTTCAGTAGTCACTCTCTTCATTACATTATATCTACATTATATAGCAAACATTTTCAACAGGACACAGATCTGGACTCCTACTGGTAAACTCAGTTCATTTTGTGGACTTACGTTACTTTAAATCAGTGGTCCTCAATTATTTTCTGTCATGCCCCCCCCCAGGGGACATAAATGTTTTCACCCATGCCCCCGCGAATTGAAATACTATTGAGAACCTGACAACATGTATATTTTAACTGTACAAACCACTGTATGAGTCGCTGCCACCTAGTGACTGGAGGCTTGTTATCATTCAAGCATTACAGTGGTGATACACTTATGTCCAGCGTGCCATATTCCATTGGAAGCCCCTCACGCCCCCCGGCACCTCACCGCACCCCCCCCCCCCCCCCACCCCTCTACCCCTAACCCTGAGGCTCTAAATGATCTAAAGTCACTTACAGTATCCCTGTGATGTTGCGTTGATGTGTATTGTTCCATTGAGTTTGTTCATTTTAATCAGATATTTGAGGTGATTCTTTTGTGTCTGCTGTCTTTCAATATGTCCGCTAACTCTCTTTGTGTATTTAGCATTAGTCAGTCAGAGAACTCTGGGTTAATGAAAAGCACAGACCCCGGATTTCTTAGTCACTTTGAAGATTTAAATCTTTAACCCGAGTGATTCTGAGCGGATCAGCTCTAATCTGGACTGCAGGTAGACCAAACACGTACATGCAAGTGGTAATGATTTCCTGCAGTAGTCACAGGCTCTGTTTCTGTGTCCACAACAGTAGCCATGCTGCTTCACCTGTATAAGCATCGCCCGACTAGAAACTGGACACGCATTGCACTCATGCATATATTTATCTGAGTAAGATGCAAGAATGTCAAATGTAAATCTCACTTTTCTAGAATCCCAATTGAGTTAGAACAGTTTCATATATTTGTTATACATCAAGTCCTAAAAGTTATATTAGATAAACAATTTTTATTATATATCATATTTTAAGGGTTTACATTGACATTTCATTTCTTTTTTTTCTAAGTTAAGAAGTATTTTTTGGTGAGAGATTGATGCTTGTAAACCATGCACTCCTCTGCCCCCACGTCCACTGAGATAATGTGATGTAGTGGTGTTTTTCAACTCAATATCTTACAATGGCTCAACATCTCCTGGTCTCTTTTGTGTATGTTTGTGACATGTAAATGAGGGATGCCACAACAAGTCCTTATGAAATAACACACTTATGGTTAAATCCAGTAGACACATGGATTTTCTTTCAAATCCATGTGTTGAAAGAAAAAGGGAATTCATTATTTTTTCCTCAATGCTGTTTCTCTTCGCACTCCAGTCTAAGCACTGAATTGACCATGACGCAGTAGTGAATGGGAGAAACAAAACGATGACAATTCTACATGGCGGCTGTATCAAACTGAAGTTTATTTATTGACTGGATTGAGAGTCTGGAGCTTTACTGTTATAGTGGAGAAGGTACACTTGGAGAAAAGTGTAATTCACAGCTAATAATGATAAACTGCACGGATGGATTTCCAGCAGTATTTTTGGAGCACAGGGAGATACATTTTTAATCAGTGTCAGGATGCAGGCTGTTTTCTTCAGCACTCAACCACATGACTGGTACCTCTTGAATTTTTTTAAATCTTTTAATTCAAACATTTGTGGTCAATAGTGACCATTTAGTGAGTGACGAGTGAAGAGTTCCAAGAAGAACCCAAAACAAAGGCCTGTTTGGAGCTGGAGAAGATTTGGATTTGTCAGCTTCTTCTCTTCACCATGTGCCAGACAGATTCAACAGATATCGATCAAACATGCAC
Organism: Cynoglossus semilaevis; assembly: GCF_000523025.1. Lineage (NCBI taxonomy): Eukaryota > Metazoa > Chordata > Actinopteri > Pleuronectiformes > Cynoglossidae > Cynoglossus > Cynoglossus semilaevis. The sequence goes on from NC_024320.1 coordinate 15,037,926, forward strand.
ACTGTCCAATGTCCAGTAATTTTTGTGAAGCAGATGCTTCCATCTTGGGTCTTTGAACAGAGATTTCTTCCTGCTACCTTAATCTCTTCTCAGTGTAATAACTACATTCTGCTAACTTGCAGAGACTGAGCCTTTGATTGATGCTCCTTTTATACACAGCCATGATAAACGTTCCACCAGCTGAGCTCCAATGATCTGGGTGAAAACATTTTATGTAACATTAACATCTGCAAACTTCTAGGGTCCTGAAAAGATCAACGAGAATTTGGTTTTGTTTTGTTTTCTCATCAAAGACTACAGTTTTAACACCAACCCCAAAACTTTCTGACCTTTACCTTCAGGCGAACTTGTCTCTTTGCAGAAGGAGATTGAGTTACGACTGGGCCTAACTGTGATAGGGAACACTGTCAATTTTTTTTCATCCTCCTTGGCCTCAGCATCTGTTCCAAGAATCACATTCACTATTTTTTCCCTTCTTCCTCCTCCTGAAGGAGGATATCCAATTTTCTTTTCTGTAAATAGTTTGTCCTCCATCCATCCATTCTGAGGAGACTTCAGAAATCACAGGAGATGATAATGCATGTTTCCCCGTTCCTTGATCAGTGCCAGATCACCTTTCTGCACTCCCTGAAACTGAGCTGTCAAATATATGTGCGATTTGCCGACGCACATTCACTTAATCAAGGCAGGTTTGATTGTCGCCTGTCAGAAACATATCTGTAATAAGTCTCACAGGATCAGGAGTTCACCTCCGACACTGATCTCAGTGTTTTGGATGAATCATGTTACAGCGTGCGGTGAGTAATGCTCTCGTCCTCACACTCAATTCAGATCTCCTGCAAAATGACAAGTACATGTAGGAACAGTATTGATGTGATTCCTCCTAATGGCCCTTTTAGCGCACCTTCA
>NC_024320.1:15038866-15051805 GCF_000523025.1 Cynoglossus semilaevis
ATTATTATTTTTTCCTCACACCCACATATCCTTCTCTCTCTACTCCAGTCTCTCTTTAGTGCCTTTAATTTCACTGTTTCACATTCCTTTTCCTTCCTCGCTCGCTTCTGGCTCCACATTTGACAGCTTTTCCCCTTGATCTAAAGGCAAGATTTGATCTTTGATCAGATAAACTTTATCTACATGACCTTGAAACGTCCTTATGAGGATGCTATAAGGATTGGCCGATTTGCCCTCTCGTCAGTGTGTGCCTCCGGCCTTTACCTGCTGTAAGCCAAGGAGAGATAAATATAATTATGCCTTACTTACACACAGGCCACATCTTTCTATGAGATTGTGAGAATTCCCCTTTTGTAGTTTTTATAAATTGAAAAGAATTTTATATGACATTATTTAGTTTTGTTTTCATGGGATTATATCTTCCTCTATTTTGTCAACATCAGGGCTATACTGATAACTCAAAGGTGAAAACTTTATGGTCGCTCTGGATCTAAATGACCCATGCTACCTGGAAGGCATTAGTTGTATGTTTTTAGAGTTAACCATATTGTACTTCCAGCAAAAAATACTGATTTTAGCCACAAGACAAAAAACTGACATCGTAAAAACCAATGCCAGTTTTGGTCCATTACACTGAATAAATGTGTTTTTAGTCGCTACAGTATATTCAACTGCCTTTTCAAACCAACATCAGATGTTTGTTTACTGCTCACTCTCCCACACCAAAGGCCATGGAGAAAAATCAACATTTCTAGCTCGCAGGGCCATCATGTGTCTGGCTTACGTCAACCTCATTAGGGAAATAAAAAAAAATGCTGATTAAGGCAAGCTTAGACCAACAATACTCCTGTGTCGGAGTTTGGTGCAAAGAAGTACAGTTTACGACAACCACACGTACCACCAGATCTCTTGGCCTTGCAGCCACTGCTAATAGTGGAAGGCCTCTAAACCTTTCAACCAAGATTTAGTAGTGCACGTATGAGCTGAGAGGACGAGTCAATAAAGAGTACCTCCTTTATCTAAACTGCCCTTTAATTTCTTTAAGTTTCTCATCATGGCCAAAATTTTCCCAAAAGCCAAGAGGAGACACTTAAGTTTCCTCCCAAACTCAGACTAATGGAGGTGTTTATGGTGCGTCAGCAGCTGCCGCTGGGGTTAGTAAGGCAGGATTTATGAACTGTTTAACAATCTGCACTCACACCAACACACTGCATGGCGTCTCTGTGCTCAATTATTGCATCATGTAAGTAATAACAAGACATGTACTTGTACTGGGCTGGTAGGACAAAACCAAAGACATGACACTGATAACGAGTGGTACATGTGGACGCTATTATTGGCAAATCATGTCTCTGAAAATGTTGTGACAAAGAAGTACTTAATTACCAGGTGAACTGGTCAACGGTGTGACGCCGTCTCTGTGAGCCAAACCATGGCATCACAAAAATATTATTAGTATTACTGTGGAAATATTCAAGGACTTAAAATAAATAAGGACAGAAAGCACTGCTTAACGTGCATGATATTTTCCCCACGGTGAGTATATTTTAGTGAGAAAGAGACAGTGAGATTTTTAGGATTTTTATTTTTAAGCAATAATTATTGCTTAAAAATATATCATCGGCAGAATTGAAAAATCAGATCTCACATTAAACTTTGTGCCACTTTGGATGTTGTCAATATCAATAACAACTTTAATAAGTGAACAGACAAAAAAAAATAATAATAATACTAATATCTTCAGCTGTGTAGTCCATGCTATCTAAATATTTTATTTTCTGCTTTACTGCACGCTGACCACAGTTACCAGCTTTTTTGCACCTGCTGTTTGCCTTTCTATTTTATGCTTAACATGAAAACCGTGATGTCATTCTACAATGTGTCTGCTGCCTGGAAACCATCATATTACCCCTTTTCCATTTTATTATTTCAGCAAAAAGCATTTCACAAACATTGTTACTTTGCCTTTTAGCACAATTCCCGACACTGTCTATCCTTCCACCCTACCACTTAAGGTGATGCATAATCATAAGCAGCAACAAAGGAGTAGGGAAATTTTGTGCTGACGTGCCAGAAATAAGAAGCAAGAGCAAAAATGGTAGAGAACTGAGATGGGAGAGGGTCCATGGGAAATTAAACACTGACTGTAGAGGGAGTAGAAGAAGAATTACACTCCAGGGACACTGTTGTAGGTGAGCAAACAACACACTGGCTGTAATAATGTTTTATTATTGGGAATTTTTTTACAGTAGGACTGTCAAAGAATGTGCAGAAATAATTCTGTCACATGCTTTTGGGGTTGAAAACTCCACCAGAGATTGTTCTTTCACTATTACACATATCTAGGAGGATCCTTACATCATTATCTTCATATGAAGGTATTTTGTTTAAGTCAAAGAAGTTCATATGTTTATCAGTTCAGCCCACATTTGATAATGTAAACATTCTCAGAGGGCTATTGCTCATCTTGTGATACTTAAGACTATAATTAAGATGCATTTTTATGCAATGAATGAAAGCCATTATAATTAGTGAATAACACATTTATTGACCTGGATGTTTTATAACTTAGAAGCCATCCAGGAATAAATAGTTATACAAAACATAGCAAAACTCTCACTGGTCTACGTATGGAATGGGCAGCAATTTGAATGAGTTACTATTTTTTCACGTGTTCGTGTTTAGTTTAACAGATATGTTTATTAGTAACAACGTGAGAACTGCTCAGATATTTTTATTTAAGATAAAAGAAAAAAAGGAAAAGAACTTTCCACGTTCAGTTTCCAGCCTGTCCTTCCACGTCCTTCCTTCCAGGTTTTGAAAAACTACAGCCCACAGGCATGCTGGGAAACACGACCAGGGACTATTTATTATTGAGCTCCTCAATAATATGCGGATGTGTTTGGCTGAATAGCGGAAGTAACGCGGAAGCCGAGAACGTCCGCTGAACTTCGGACTTCCACAAATAAACTTAAATTGAGACTATGACAAGTGAATAAATCCAATGACTTCTCACTGCAGGGACAGACGGTAAGACGCTAAGACTTGGCTAAAAAGGCTAAAACACATGTCGCCACGCGGTTTGTTTTTACACAGGAATGTGTCGAGTTAAAAATGAATGACAACATCAAATAAAATGAATCGAGTAATAAAATGAAATGTTGTCAAAAACGTTTATTACCAATGTTTGTACCATTCGTTAATTGTCTAAAGCGTTCAGGGTTAACATTCCCACCAGCTCAGTTCCGTATCAACATTATTTGGATTAGATTTCGCTCACTACTGGGTTATTATCGCTTTATTAATTGTTATTAAGTGTTTTACTGTAGGGGTTAAAAGGTATTTTTTTGAATGCGTGCAATGAAATTTAACAAATAAAAATGTTTGGTGAGATATATAGCAGTTATATAGCAGCGATATATCGTTTAACTGCTACTATAAAAAAATAAACATTGCAGCTCCGTTGCAGGTGCTGTTTTGTGTTTGTATGTGTGTGGGGGGGTGGGGCTAATGTAAAAACTGTAAAGTCCATTGAGGCTTGACTGACTTGATCATTTTTATCTGCTTATTATTGTACGTGATAAAAGTGTGTTTAGTTGATCTCATAGTTAGTGTAATTCATATAGAATAGCATTGACTAGAATAGAATAGAATAATGCAGTTTTATAACAGATGCTATTTATTGCAGTACTATTCAGTTAGAAAATACTGCTGTGTTTGGCGTTGGTGTTTGTTCAGCCATGTTTGAGGTTCTGTGTGTGATCCTTGTGTTAGAATGATTTATTCTCTGGTGTTCCATACAGAACGTCAGCAGTTTTGGTCCATACCTCTTAGGAGTTGCCCAGGAACATATCCCCACGAGGTGAAAATACTGACTTTCTCTATGGTCCACAGTATGTTACTGTAGAATAATCAGTGGGTTTTTTTCCTTTAAATTTATGTTTACAGTACTAGACTTCATTTTATTTGTGAATCACCTTGCAGTATTTCGTCCCAGACAACATGGCCTTTCCACTAATACTGTCAACTCAGATGCTTTTACTGCTGCTGTTGTCGGAGGTGTATGGCTTCAATCCTCAGACAAGCAGCCGGCCCAATTTTATCCTGATAATGGTGGATGACCTGGGGATTGGAGACCTGGGCTGCTATGGCAATAAAACAGTGAGGTAACAACACTTTGGCACTTTTTGTTTTGTTGAACTGTTGTTCATTTTGTTGTGTAAAAACTGCCACTAAAAAAGACTTGCATCATCACATATGCTTTTCCACCAGCCTTTTCTGACTGCAAACTAAATATTCTATACCCGGCACTAAAAGTCAAAGAACAAACATATACTGTAGACAAAGAATCTTTTAAACCAACGCCGACTTTTAGCAAGTGAGTTTTTTTCCAACAAAAGCTTCAGTTCCAGTTCTGAGCTTAAAATGCTGATTTTCTCTGGGGATGTTCATAGAGAAAGGATTTAAGGATAAGAAAAACTAACAGAAGTAGTAGTTCAAACATTTCAAACAAAGCCACAGAGAAAAATATTTGAAATCATCCTAACCTTCGTCTGATGAATTGCTCCTCTGCAGGACGCCAAATATTGATCAGTTGGCTCAGGACGGCGTCAAGCTCACTCATCACATCGCTGCAGCGAGCCTGTGCACCCCCAGCAGGGCGGCGTTCCTCACCGGACGTTACCCGATAAGATCAGGCCTGTACAAACACACCCATGTAAATATATATATTAATATAAAGATCTACAGTATATCACTGACAAAATGCCTGAGGTGGCACTGCAGGTGACAACAAGGATTCATTGGATTTTCTTTTTTTTTGTAGAGAACATGCCCAAACAGTTTTGACTTCATGCCGGGATGATTCAACAATTACATTAATAGTAGTATTTTCCTGATAATGTTCTCTCCAACAGGTATAGTAAATAAAATACCACCGGGTGTCTTCATATTTACTGCAGCAAGCGGAGGTCTTACAGACCAAGAGCTCACCTTTGCCAAGCTTGTCAAAGAACAAGGCTATGAAACAGCTCTCATAGGTTTGTCACAAATGTTCGTCTGTTTTTGCTGAATGTAAACTTGAAATCTTAGCTTATATGTAATTTGTTACTAATAAGAGAAACTTATTTGACACTCTGTTGGAACTGTTCCTGTTAACTAAAAGTGCTGATTTTCTAAATGGACTTTGGTATTGGGGGGAGCTGTTTACAAACTTAAGTGGCAGTGGTGGCTTAGTGATTGGGTCCGGAAGGTTGCAGGTTTGAATCCACCAGCTGCCAAAGTGCTCTGAGCATGGCACCATCCCCCAATGCTGCCCACTGTTCATTTTGGTAATGGGTTAAACTCAGAGGTCACAATGACAAGGAGAGCACTTTCCTTTCCTTTCCTTAAGTTTCCAGACAAAGCAGACTCTTCAGCTGTTTTAAGGCTGTTAAAGACCAAAGTATTCGTAGCTAGTTTGTCAAAAAAAAAAAAAGCCTCGGTAGTCAGGCAAAGCTTTTGTTGTATTGTTCGTCATTTCTGCAGTGCCTTTGTCATGATTTTGTCAATTGTTTTTGTCTGTCCCAGGAAAATGGCATCTGGGTCTTAACTGTGAACGCAGTGACGACCACTGTCACCACCCTGGTATCCATGGCTTCAGCTACTTCTTTGGTATCCCCCTGACTAACCTGAGGGATTGTCAACCAGGACATGGCACTGTTTTTGTTGTACATAAGTTCCTACCATACAGGGAGATAACTGTTGTCCTGGCCACTGCTGTTTTCCTCCACTACTTTGGAATCATCATCATTCACAGAGGGCTCATCCTGTGCCTGCTGTCTTTGCTGCTCCTGGTCACAGGTCTGATCCTGGGATTCATCACTCTAGCCCCCTATTTTAACTGTGTTCTTATGAGGAACCACAGAGTTCTGGAGCAGCCATTCCACTCTGAAAACCTGACACAGAGGATGACTCAGGAGGCAGCGGATTTCATACAGAGGTAAATATCAAGATGTGAAATAAGTCTGTATAACTGTAGTGATGATATATATTTCATTCTTCTGTTTCCTGCAGGAACTCAGCGAAGCCCTTTCTGCTCTTCTTCTCTTTTCTCCAAGTCCACACAGCTTTGTTCGCCTCTGCAGCGTTCAGAGGAACGAGTCAGCACGGAATCTATGGAGACGCAATCCATGAGGTGGACTGGAGTGTTGGTAATGCCATCGTCAATAACAGTTACTGATCCCACCTACACCTACTTTATTCTGGTTAAATACATTTACAACACCTGGTTTTCATTCAAACCACCTGTTGTTGTTGTACTGCTGCCCAGCATTACAGGATGAAACCGTTGTATTTGGTGACTTTAAATCCTTCTTTTAAACTCAACGTAGTAACAGACAGTGCACCAGACACGGCAGCAGTAGAACAGGATTTATGTTTGTCTCATTAAAACACTCATTTTCTCTAAGGACTGTAGGAGAGTCACTGATGCTCTGAACTAGACCATTTCATTTTTTTCTTTGCCTTTACTTCTAAATGACTTTTTTCCCATTATCCTGGCAAAATCCAGGCTACAAATTAAAATGTCATCTGTGTGTAAGGAATTGACAAAGTCTATCCATTCAATACCATCTGTTTCCTGAATTCTGGTCAGGGACATTTATTTATTTATTTATTTATTTTGCTTAAATAGCTCATTTCAGTCTAATTGCTGCACAGATTCAGAGACTCCATGTGATCCCGCCCTACAGTGGACTGAACATAGGGGGTTGTTTTCCTAATGAATGTGTAATTACTCCAGTTATTTTAGCTCAAGGTGTGTAGTGTCAGCACAAAGAAGTAGAGAGCGCAATAATTGCTCTGTCTTTTGCCAGCTGAATGATTGGTCTTTTTTTTCTGGCTCCAGTTTTTGCCAAGAAGCCTTTTTGATCTGGACCTCGCGGTCAGGATGCTTAAAGGAAAATACAATAGTGTGTAATAAAATTTTACTGACCATTTGTCCCGGCGTGTCTTTTTTTGTTTTTTTTACTTGCGACTGCGATGCAAATATTTTATGATCACACCCTAAACGCTTCCCTAGCATATACGGTTTTATTTCTTAATCATTAAGGGCACAGACCTCAGAGAGTGGGAGTGTCAAAGACGTACAGTGAACAATTACATTTAATTAGATTTTTTTTAAAAAGTTGCAGCCACTTTGAAAATTAAGTTTTGCCTATTTTTCTGTATAAAATGACTTGGATCTATTCGACACTTTCAGCTTGCCTTTGTCTGATTATCCTCTTCATCACATGCCAGATATGATGAAGAGGGGGGGGGGCACAGATCTGGACCGCAGCCTGGCCAGTCAAGCACTCATTTTTAGGAAATGGCGTTTGTAACTCTCTCGGGCAATATCTAAAAATACTGGTGGTATATTTTTTTTGTGTGTCGAAAATACTTTCTGCAGTGTGAATACATTTTAGTCTTTACAAAATATTGAATAGGCCACTTTTTATGTGACAAAAGTACTACTTTGTAAGTTGCCATTCTGTTTAGAAAAAGAAGTTACTTTAATGGTACACAGGAGAATCTCATTCCCATTACAATTAGGGTGAGTCACACTGTTGGTAAATAGAGATGCTTGATATTCTAGCTCTGCAGGTTTTCTAGTGTTTGAAAAGCCTGGTGATCTACCTGCATTTATGTCCTGTCTGCTCCCAGGTCACATCCTCAACACCTTGGACCGACTGCATCTGAGGGAAAACACACTGATTTACTTGACCTCTGACCAGGGGGCTCATCTGGAGGAAACCCCCAGTGGATCCAATGGAATATATAAAGGTATAACCTCAGAAAATATCTACATTTTCTTACTGCATATATTCACAAAGTATATAACCTCAGTATACACAAAAAAGGAATACATTTTTCCCCGATGAAAAAACATGTCCCTGAGATGCCACAGTCTTTATTGAACATAAATACACCATTTAACTTTTTTTTTTAAATGCATGTGACAAAACACTGGAGCAGGATGTGAATAGGGCAGTATTGTAAAGATACAGAGCCTTACATGGACTCAATGTCTGCAAAATGTTCAGGGGCAAACACTATTGTAAATAGAAGCAGCTTTATGCAACTGAAAACCCAGTTAAACTATGTAACATCCCTTTAATGGTAGGCAACAAAAATGAATTCAGTTTCAATACAGCTTCAGTGTCATTTTTATGAAGCCAGTTCAAGGTCAATCCAGTGTGTGTGTGAGTGTGTACCAAAGCTGTACCCACTTACTTTTTTTTTATTTACAAGCATGCATACTTGTAATTTCACACTATTGCATGCATAATATTCATGTAATTGATCCAGTGTTTATTCATCGGGAGCTCCTGTGGGATCTTAATATCATTTGGAGGAAGAGGGCGCCTAAACTGCAGCCCTGCACAACGGAATAAATCAAAAGATTATATTTAAAATTCAAAATTCGAGGAGACTTCTCTGGAAACGATAAAACTTCTCCTTGTTGGACGACTAACAACATGTAGATAGTGCAGAAATAAATTAAAGTTAGAATATTTCGTATCAGACTTGAGGTGAACTGGTGCGTCCTCAGACAGTCCACGGCAGACACTTGTCAATGATTCATTTCATGCTGCCAGACTGGGGCTCAGAGTTTGGACTGAGATTTGATGTAATCTTTGCATTTGGACCCAGAAGAGATCATTCCAAAGGCAGAGAATGTTTTGTCAGACAGACTGTATCTGTGCCGCTCTTTTATTTCTGCCAGTATGCAGTCTTAAGGAGACGCCACTTCCTTTAAGTTAGCAGCAGGGAACAACAGATTTACATGTCCAAAGAGGTGCACTTTCATGACCTTGTGTTGTTTTCTTTTTTTCCCTCATTAAACAGCAGGGAAAGGTACAAATTGGGAAGGAGGCATCAGAGTGCCTGGAATTCTTAGATGGCCAGAGAAAATCCCTGATGGCATAGAAGTGGATGAGCCCACCAGCAACATGGACCTTTTTCCAACAGTGGTACGATTGAGTGGAGCTTCAGTCCCAGCAGACAGGTGGGATTTAGCTATTATAGGCAGAGCAGGCAACACAGAGCTTTATAATTAGACTTAAGTAAGCTTGACGTTAGTCCAAGGAAACTGAAATACACAAAAAAAGACCTTTGATGAATACTGCACAATATACTGCACAAAATTACCCACATCTCAGAAAAGCTGAATCACTATATTTAATCTTCCCAGAGAAATCGACGGATGTGACCTCATGGATTTGCTTCAGGGAAAAATAGAAAGGTCGAACCATGAATTCCTGTTTCACTACTGCAACATGTACTTGAACGCAGTCAGATGGCGTCCACAGAACAGTAAGTTGGAAAAGTCAACACCAAAACAGGTGTTGATGAGGAAGAGTCAGCCACGTCCATCACCAACAGAGATGGATGATAGATTTTCAGCCATCCTATCTAAGAGGTGGCCAGAGAAATTAGAATGCACAGACCTAGCTAACTTCAGGAACCCAACGTTAGCTTAATTAACCAAAGGTATGCTCCCAAATATCTGAATGTTGGCTAATAATACTGCACAAAAGCTATATATGATCCACAACATAACTAAAAGAACCCTAGAAAATCAACCTAAAAAGCCAAGTATCACGTAACCATTGACAATCACTCAAGGTGCTGAAATCTAAAGCCCAGCCTTTGTTGTGGGCTGAACACGGTCAACAATTCTAGAACAGTCCATCAGAACTTACAATGCTTCAACCAGAAATAATGAATTTAAAAAATAAAATGTAGACTCTGCCTCAAAATGTAGTTTATGCTAACTGCATATTTGATTTGGGCCAGATATTGCCTGCGAACCTTGAGTTTGACACAAGTGCCTTAAAAGTAAATATATTTGACATTGGATTTCTTAATTTGGGTTAGTGGCAGTGGATTAGGTCTCTAAGTAACAGGTCGTCTTTCCCAAAATGGACTTTGATTTAACTTTCTGGTTTCAGGGAATTCCGTGTGGAAAGCCTTTTATTTCACACCAAACTTCTACCCTGAGAACACTACTACATGTTCCAGCACCAGCCTCTGCCACTGCGGGCCAAATTATGTGACCTACCACGATCCTCCGCTGCTCTTTGACCTCTCAAGGGACCCGTCAGAAACCACCCCCCTGACGCCAGACACAGAGCCGGAGTTTGACTCCATCCTGGCTGTGATGGCAGAGGCAGTGGAGAAGCACCAGAGATCAGTGAAGCCTGTGGAGATGCAGATGTCCACAGGGAACATCATATGGAAGCCCTGGCTGCAGCCCTGCTGCTCTACGTACAAACAGCTCTGCCAGTGCCAGCAGGACCAGTAGATCACACCAGTCACTGGTGTCCAGGCAGCACAGGGTCTGGACACAGGGTCTGACACAGGGTCCACAATTTGACACAAAGTGTCTACTAAACTGCCTCCAGGTTTCACTACCGTGTGAAAAGTTACATCAACTTTGGAGGAGTTTTTTGAGTGTTTACGTAGGCAACAATTTGTTTTCCAGATATGTAGGTGTATTGAAAATTGGAATGAAAACTACAACGTAGCGTTTCAGAATAAGTGGAACAAGAAAAATGGGAACAATCCACTAAATTTTTAGTCACAGAAGGATTTTCTGTGCTAAGAAAGCAAGTCTTGGCCCAGACTTTGGTCGAGGCTCTATGTTTACTTGGTTATATGTTTGACACCTTCACATATTTCTTGAACATTAAAGGTTATTTGCCATAGAAATTTGGTGGTTTTTTGATGAATGTTTATTGGGTGGGTTGGTTTGTTGTTTGTTGTTGTTGCCCACAGCTTGTTAAAAATCCAGCAAACATTCCAGCAGTTGGTTGCAACAAATCCAGTGTTCGAAGAGAAGATGCCTCATGACAATAACACATCTACACATTTGTTTCACAAATGTATTGTTCCTAACTGTACTACTGGAGAAACAGGGGTAATAATAAGTTATACAAGACTCCTGGTATTTGAACAATACTTTGCTGTTTTATAACGGTAATAAAACTGAGACCTGCATGACTATTTTTAGACATTCCATCAAATGATGCTCAAAACTGTCCTTGGCACTTCATGCCTGAATGAAAGCAGTTTTCCGAAGCAGGTTAGTGTCTGTTAAAGGTAGAACTGAAGCTGCTTGTACAGAAAACAAGATGTTCACAATCTTTAGTCATGAATTAGATGAAGTAAAAGTGTATACTGTATCACTGTATACACTGTGATTTTGCTGTTTGTTTTGGCATGTGACTGATTCCATAAATTAAGTGTCTATATTAGCCTGAAAAGGCTAATATGGTATTTTCTATAGTTGAGAGAGCTAATTCTTAGCCTGAAATGACCAAATAATCACCAACAAATAATAACAACCATAAGAACTGAAGACTAAACTTTCACTCTTAGTCACCCAAATGTTGCTCCAAAAATGATCCACACAATAGCCTAATAGCTTAAGAATAGCCCAAACCTAATTATAAGTAAAATGTAAAAGTTAGTGAATGGTGTTAAATTAATACAAACATGGCTAAAAGCGAGTTAAAATTAAGACACAAAAGAAGTCAACCTAAATTACGCCTCATCATTAAAAGACAAGTCTGTCACAGTGACAGGAGCCCCATTTAATACAGTTTTATTTGTTTCTGAGGTTTGTCGATCAAAGCAGAGTTTTTTTTGTTTTGTTTGAGTTGTTTTTACGTGTGATGGCTGTCCGTCACTGTCAAGCCTTCAACACACGGCTATATTTTCTCTGTGGGTCGAAACGTGCCATGTATTTCTGGTCTCCAGCTGTCAATCTCCTGTGCTGTGTTTTATTGAGTGTAAAGCAAATTTCCAGAGAAGTGACAGATTGTAACCGTCAAACATCTTTTAGTTGAAGCCATATTGACCTCAAATAAAATGTCCCCGTGGTTCAAAAAGTCTCTTTGCTTTACAGCTAAGAGTTGATCTTAGGAAAAACTTTTGCCAACAGTAAGACTTGAGGAGTAGATGAATCAAAAATGACCTCCTTAATCAGGTAAAAAACATAACTATTCACAAAATCAAGCGGCGCCTGTCATCAGAGGACGAAAAATCGCTAACAAAAGCAATATCAGTTGTGTAACTTAATTCCATTTTATTTAAATGTTGATAAAACAAATGAGTCCATAGTAGAAGAGATTTAAGCTAAAATACAGAGATTTCATTAGACATTGGTACAGGAGAAACTTACAGTAACTAGGTGGCCTATAATAATTTAATAATTAATTAATTAATTTAAAAGTTTTGACACACTATATTAAAAGCTATCTCAGTTTTGACACACTATATTAAAAGCTATTAGGTATGTTACCTAACAGCTCAGAGGAGGCATTGATCATGTATTTTCTCCATTGCTGAAGGTTCATAGAAAAGTCATAGAATCACACTATAAAATATGAGGCTGGTATCTAAGTCTATCTTACTGTCCTGTGTTTGTATTTTCTCTTCTTGAGGAGATCAGGCCTGCTTTCTTTCAGTCTATTGTTTGCTATTGGGACAGTGCACTGAATAACTGCACTTCCAAACCCTGAATTATTCTCTCACACTAGTCAGGAAACAGCTGGACGTGTCTCGAAGCAGCGCTGCAGCTCGGCAGGAGTGTCTACTGTAGTAATGTTGTTACACAGCTCAATCACATTTTCCATATCAAGCTTTGACGTGGGCAGAAGCACAAGGTGTAAACATTTGTGTTTTGCCTGCAGATGCAACCTCAGGGGGTTTTCTTTTTCATTTCATTCACTCTGGAATCACTTTGAAATTTTTTTATCAAGAGAGATAAATAAAAAAAGTATATATTTCAATTTCAATTCGTTTAACAGAGATGTTGCATACATATATATACATACACACATACATACATACATACATATACACATATATATATATATATATATATATATATATATATATATATATATATAT
>NC_024320.1:15051834-15078952 GCF_000523025.1 Cynoglossus semilaevis
AATCTCCAAAAGTCGGTTATGTTATTTTTCATTAACTGTTCCAACTGAGTTCTGCAGGAGGAGCAGTTCTCACCATAAACTCTGATGGAGAACCTACTCGCATCTCATGGCACTAGAGGAAATCAAAAAATGATGCCAGCAGCTGAGAAACCCTGTGGAAGCATGAATCACTTCAAAGATGATGCACTATCCCCACATCCTGAGGGTGATCACAGGGCACCCATGACTTCAGCATGGACTTCCTGTGAAGTCCTGCAGTAGTCAATTTCCCTTTTTTTCTTTCCTGCACTGCTAAAGGCTGTGGGAAATTAAATGTCTCCCTGGAAAATTGATGAAAAGTACATGTTCATATGAAGGCTTTTCATCATGCTCAGCTGCTGTCAAGGAGCAGAGCACATCCAAAGCCTGCGTGATATAATGCTGGTATGTGTGTGTGTGTGTGTATAAACCAACATTTCAATATGCTGTTCAAATATTCTGTTAAACATCTAATCTGTTTACAAAACACATTATTTCACACTAGGTCAAAGTGTTAATTGTTTATATTTATGTTCAGCTGTGACTTTTTGGTAAAAATGGAACAACAACAGAAAAGACAGTGTTGTCACCTCATCAATGCCTCTCTCTTTAAGAACTTCATGGCATCATGGAAACCCTGTTCACAAAGGAACTGCAGGCCTCTGGCAGGTGGAGGGAAAAGAGCCTGGTTTAACCGTTTGATGTTCTCCACGGAAAACTGTGGAAACCAAAAGAAAAAGTGCACAAATATGGACGTCCCTTTAAAGACAAGACATTTCTGCAGACTTTGTACACAATATGTTCTATTTAGCAGCTCAACAAATTTAAAGAACGTCTAAATAAAACAGCTTCAGTTTATGAGGTACAGAAGACCATTTCAGTGGGTAATGGCATTTTGCCATTTGGTCATATTTTGCCTGGAGCTCATTTTGTTTTAAAAATTGTGATAAAAACATATCACGAACAGAAAAATGTGTACTATGAGTTGAATGTGTTGTTACATCCCCATACATTTTTGACAATAATGATGTAGAGTCCTTAAAGTGCTTGTTTAAAATCAGGGAACGTTTTGCTTAAATTGAAAGTATACACTCATTCACTTGTGCAATCAAAGTGAGATGAATAATTCAGTGAGTATAGACTGAATTTAAATTGAGTAATTGGAGACCTATTGAATATAGACATTTGGTGGAAACCTACTTTACCAAAACCAATGTCATTGATTTTACAAAGCAGTTGTCAATTCATCACTTCCCACATCTCTAAATGTATATATAATGTGTTATTGTGTGTGTGTGTGTATTTGAACTTCTTTATCAGGTTTACCTACAAGGGACACACACCTGCTAAGATGCTCCACCAGCATCACCATCATGTTACTACAACCAAACATGTTTATTTTCTCTTTACTTACTTACAGAATATATATATATATATATTCATTTTACAACAGTGCTTCTCAAAATCCTTTAGTCATTTGCTACTTTAAACAAGAGAAAATTTCCATTTTCTTAAACTAACATCAAGTAAAGTGTTATATTTTATAATAAATCAGCATCAATAACAAAGAGATTATTCAAAATAAATGTGCAGTTGTACCATTATCACTTGATCCTTAATGACACTGATTTAAAACAACTCTATGTCCAGGACTCACCATAATGTTCATGTTGGCAAGCCTCAGCTGAGTGCTGAAGCGCCCCCTGTGGCGAGGACACACATCCTGCGTCCCGACAAATGGAGACACTGTGATGGTTCGTCCCACAGGCAGAATTGGCAGGCTGTCAGTAAATCCTCCGTCGATCCATTTCTATTGCAACAAAAAGCTTGAAGAGTTATGACGCATACGGGAAATGAAATATATCAGGTTGAACACAAAAGTTTTAACTGCACTTTGACCTTTGGAGATGCTGTAAAAACATTGTCCAAACAAAAATGGCTGCAGTAGTCAGTCTAGAAATACTCAAGATCAGTTATCGGTTGTCTTGATTACTATATATAGTTAAAAACTCAAATTCTTTAAGCAAACTTGCTGCTCTATTCTGTCTGCTATTAATTTCAGTGTAAATCAAAGGTCGCTTTTTGAATTGCACGAGCAAAGGACACACAATAAAAATCCCATACTTAATAATATATACCATACTAAACAGTAAGTGTGATTACTTTGTACTGGACACAGTGACAACTGTCAAAGGTTAAACCTGTCCAAAAAATCAACAAGAGTGAACATTAACATAACACTTTATTCTCTACACACATTTAGCCACGTAGTAATTAGTGTTCAAGAGCAAGGAGCTGAGCATGAGAGGTCATCACTTCTCACACATCAGGTGTATGGTGGAAAATTATCTAATTTCACGTCACATTGTTCAAAAATATTATTTATTGACTGGGGATAATAACAACTATTCAAGGCCTGCTCCTGCTTGCGATATACTACAGTATGACCTAACCTTTAAGATAGAAATGTTGCTATTAAAAACTAAAAGGGAGCTGATACAGAAAATCCCTGCCTTTCAACAATTCCTTTGAGTATATCAATGTTGTGTTCAAATAAACACGCCCTGGTTTCAAAGTAAAGATCATCATATTACAATGCATATACCTTTTGGTGATGAAACTTTGGATGTTTGGCTGATAAAGGTTGGGAAACTGACTCAGCTTTTGGGTTGTACAGGTTAGCGATCTGGCAGAATGTACAAGTGAAGCAAAAAACGTTTACAGCGTATCCTTACATGATTAGGTTTAGTTGTATGGGAAGAACTGCCCAGTGTTAGGGGTGGGATAATTATGGTTATCCTCTTTGTGGCAGGTGATTACTGAAACACAAGTCCAGATTAGAGCAGATTATAAACAACTACTAAGTGCTTCAGAGGCACAAATGTGTATAGCATTGCCCTGACAAAGTTAATTTTGTCTAAAATGCTCCCTTAAATAACATTGTTTGTAATAATTTGAGCATGTTTTCAGCCGATGTAGTTTCTGTTGTAACTGCAGCCTTCTTGACAAATAGAAGTCAGATAAACTGGGTTCTTTTACTACCCTTGAACTTTTAACCTCAAAAACACCACCATTTATAGCAAACAGCGCTCTTAAAACCTTCAGGGTTTTTTTTATTAAACCTGATGCAAAATTGTAATGATGAATGCAAAAGAACACTTTGGTGAACTCAAAGGAAAAAAGAGAGTTGAAAAGTTTGTTCCTTAGGTTATTTCACTGTGTGCTGCAATGCTGCAAGCATCTGAAAACTCTTGTAAATCTGATGACAAAAGCGTAAACCTGGCAACACTGTCTGTAAGTGCAGACAGTCTCCATTCCCACCCCCCGATGATATAATAGAAACTGTTAGCACCAATTTATTTTGAGCACACAAAGGCCGATGTGAAAAGCAATGCTGGCTGAGCTGGACACACATCTGTGGCTCTGCCAAAAATCTTAAATAATAGATAAAGATCAATCCAGAGCAAAGAGAGGGCATGTGTTCCTG
Organism: Cynoglossus semilaevis; assembly: GCF_000523025.1. Taxonomy (NCBI): domain Eukaryota; kingdom Metazoa; phylum Chordata; class Actinopteri; order Pleuronectiformes; family Cynoglossidae; genus Cynoglossus; species Cynoglossus semilaevis. The sequence goes on from NC_024320.1 coordinate 15,055,340, forward strand.
CCAGGCATCTTTAAGTGTGTGTGTGTGGGGGGAGGGGGGGGTGAAGAACAAGATGTAGTGTCTCTAGAGAACTTGTGCAGTATTTAGCACTTTTCACTTGTGGATGGACTACCAGAGGTCTGTGAATCTTTCTAGGACAGTAATGAGCCAATTACCTGTCCCCTTAACTCCACTGGTTCAAGTCCAGCATAGACAGGGACGAAGCTGCTGGCCAACAGAGCCTGTAGGAGTTAGAGGAGAACCATGTTAAATCACTAAAAACCTCACAGTAAAAGGAAGGTTCTTGTCTACGGTGTACATCATTATGCAGGTGTTGACTTTCTAAGTGTTCCTTTTCCTGGTCAAAGCAGTAAAAAGAGACACAAGGATGTAAAACAATCATAAACATTTACGGCAGTGTTTTCCTCAAAACGGACTGGTGTTGTGCTGCAGCACTGGGATGCGTGTACCTTTATGAGCTCCTCCCTGGAGGTGAACCTTGACATGATGTGGTTCTTGCCGCTTCTGGAGTGTGTTATTGAGATGTGAAGGCGTTCAGCAGCCAGGGTGTGAGCCTCACTGGGCAGAATATCTTCTATGCCCTCCCTAGAAAGATCGACTCATTACACACCCTTATTAAATCCACCAAGGGCTTTAGAAATATGCAATTTAATTTAAAAATGAGATTGGTATTTCATGACATGATATAGGTAGTTGTAAGGTTTAAAAAAGGTTGGCTGCTATTTTTGATGACACCAAAATTTAGAATTCTAAATATTACTGTTATATCTTTCAGTACTCACACACACAAACATATATATATATATATATATATACAGTTGTTTGAGTTCAAGTTCTAAAGATAAAATACTTAATATATGAAGTGATATTTTAATTACATAGACCTCTGAAGACAAATCTTTCAGTGGAGACAGAAAGTATGACTCGGGTTATACGTACCTTAGTGTCTGCATAAAGTTGTATCCTGGTGTGACTGCTCCAAACCTCTGCAGTCTCACACTGTCGGCAAACCTGTAGGTGAACTCTTTGCACTGCTGCAAGAGAAGGAACGATGTGTGAAGTTGTTTTCAGTCACTCAAGTATTTGTCTTGCAAAATTATGCTTTGCTTTACATACTAAGCTTTTCTTGTGCCTGACACATTCTACAATGTTGTAGTGGGCTCCTACACCTGCGGTAGAACCTAGCTCCTGACATAGCAGTGACAATATTTCTGGATGTTGTTTACCAGTAACAATAACCTTCCTGTTGAACCAGCAGCAGACTATCAGCTAGTGTTTGTATTATGATGCAGTAGCAACTTCAAAATATCTTTTATACACAGTACATGTATAATATATCTCAAAGCTAGGCAGGCTTTTTTTTTGAGGCTGTAGTAAGAAGCTAACATGTATCATTGCTCATTGCAATAGTCATTGCTCTGTTCCTTTCTTCTCTTAATGGAATGAACAAGGAGGTGAACACCCTACCTCCAATTTGTCAGGAGCTGTAATCATTACAGCGGCCACCAGGGCCCCGGCTGAAGCCCCTGCACAGACCCTAAGGGAGCCCATTAGCTTGTGCCCATGGCAGAGAAAGGCACTTGCGGCACCAAGGTGGTAGATCCCCAAGAACCCACACGCAGCAAAGGATAGATTCAGGACTGTCATCTTCTGTTCCTCTGCGATTACAATGGTGGGGCATCAGTCAGGTGTAATCCATTAGATACTGTCAAAAGTATTTGGAAAAGAGGGTGCAATAAACATCTCAATTATCTTCGTTCTAATCTTAAAAATGAATAGTTCAGTAATCCAACATATTTTACAACAACAGTGAGAAAACCTTGTTAATGCTTTGTCAGTGAATACCTTAAGTCGCACATTTTAGACTTCACATTTCAACAAACTCGCCACAGTTGTAAAATACACTTGCCTTCACTAGTTTTTGTGTCTGGCATTTTTAAACAGAGGACTACTTGGACAAAGCACAACATGCAATCAGAAATTGAAAACCTATCAGGGGTTAAACAAGAGTACAAGTTAGTTCCGTAACAATGTAACGGAAGCCGGAAGTACGCATTAGCATAAGTTCACATTAGCATAGTATTGCGTTCCGAGGTTGATGTACAAAAAACGCTTTCTTTCTTGGGTCATTGTAACGACATATGTCTAATAAAACACTTACGGATATCTCATTTAATATAATTGAAAATAAACCGCTCTAAATGTTAAATAAAAGCCACACCTGCTCTTGTGCATCGTTTACGGGACAGAGTTTACAGAGTTTAATTCCGGTCTACAAAGTAAAGGAAGAATTTCAAAATAAAAGTGCTACATATTAAATATGTACGCACTGTATAACAACTTAATGTACTTCATATGTTTTATGATGTAATAATACTCTTTGAGTTTTTCTATATTTTACATTGTTTAGGTAATGTGTCCTGTTTATATAGGATACAACAAAATAAATAGTTAAAAGTTAAAAAAGAGTTAAAATGTGATAATGAATCAATAATGAATAATCAAAACTGTGTTAAAAAAGAAAAGAAAAAAGGTTGAAACACAGTTGGATAAGGCTTCTGGAGGCTTTTTAAAATTGTCCTCTTAGTTCAGCACACTTTTGTAGTGGTTCTTTAAATGAAGGCAAACAGAAAATTAATAATAAAATGCATATTTGGCACAGAATGATGATCAGGATCATAGTTTATAGCTCTTTATTGTTGTTTTTTATTGCTGTATCACAAGGTGATGTTCTATTCATATACCATGTTAGTTAGTCATTTTTTTGCAGTGCTAATCATCTTTGTGGCGTCCTAGCTCTCCATATACAGTATTTAAAAACATTAGATGTAGTTCTAGCTCTCCACCTGACTATATATGGTATGTATAGTTCCTGTCTCACACTGCACTGCTTTAAAGTTCAGGCAGTTGACCCAATAGCTGTTAAACAAATGCTATCTCCATGGCAAATTTCCTTTCCAATGACATCACCAAAAATGACTCAAAGGAAAATTAATTTGAAACACACAAGTACTGCAGGAGGTGTGTGTGTAAATTTGTATTTATAAATATTTGTTGTGATGGCCACGTTGACCCTTCAACACAGAAGTTTGCCATGTACAAAACACACCACGATTACTAGACTAGACCCCTTAACATCTGCCACATACACAGCCGTTAGGCTTCTACATAAGCAGTCAAGTCAGATCCTCGCCGTCTCCTTCATCTCCCACCGCTCAGATCTCTAGAAATGGCTGCTCGCTCCGTGCACTTTGATACATTATACCCTCTTTCTTCTCTCTATGACTCTTCAAAGACCTCATCATTGTTATCCTCCTCTCATACAAGGGCCAGAGAGCAAAGTGCACCAGCCCCCTGTTGGATGTGCTGCTCAAGACGCATGCTGATACAGAGCAGTTTGTTGTGAAGTGCTGGATTGAGACAAACAGTGCGAGCTGCAGGGTCCTGCCAATCCTCAAAGAGACAATTTTTTAAAGTCTTGCCAATACACAGTTTGATCACAGATGTGGAAAATCTTCTACAAATAGTCATGAAACACAAACAGAGTCAAATTATCCACCGAGAATTAATCTAAAGCATATCTTAACCTCTTTTTCTCACAGGGAATCTAGGTCACTGTGTGTATATATATATATATATATATATATATATATATATATATATATATATGTGACCTATAGTCAGTGTGGTGTTTTTTTCTTACTGCAGTTTCTTAAGTTTATTCAAAAGTTTATTCAAGTAGGCCAGCAATGTCATCATCTTGGAAATATTTTAAAAATAAGATTTGGACCATAGGAGCGAGACCTAAGCTTTGTTCTGTTACGGTACGAGCAAATAAATACTGAATATGCTAATGTCTCTTCTTAGTTTAACATTTCCACCTCACCCACGTACTTATTTGACAATATTCTGTCTGTTTACTAGAAAGCAGGAGACAGCCTTCTGCTATTGAGAAGAAAATGAAACCGACTTTTAGCATTTTCTTTTGTTTCCTCACTGTGGTTTACTCAAACACAAGGTGTCATTTTTCACAGAGCTTTGACAAGTACATAACACTGCTTTCCAGCCCAATGCACATTTACTGAAACCCAACCTGAAGAAGTATTGTTATGGTACCTGGTATTGGCAAGTACACAAATCAAAATACTTGGACTTACACATGATGGTTTGTCACAAGAAGTATCAATACAACACAAGATCCTGCCTCCACTGTATCATTGATACTGGGGATAATGTATAAGAAATAAATCAATCATTTTGTATGCTTATTGACCAGGTGGGGGCGTACATATGAGTCCACCATTTAAGACCACCATAGTGAATGAGCACCGAACTACGGAAGCTGGTCAAGCCCATCAGACAGAGACCCTAGGGCACACACAGAGGTGACCTCTGGGAGCGTGGGGGCAGCATTCCTAACAGGTGCTACTTTCCTTGGAAATACAGTCTAATGCATGGGAGCAGTCGCTCAACACTAAACTCGTGTTCATGGACCAGTGAGTCAAAGTGATTCTGTTGGTCTCAGCTCAGTGAGCATGACCACCTCAGGTGAGGCTTAGAAAGAAAATCAACTGGTAAACAGGGAGCTTTTCCTTGTAGCTGTAGCTTTTGCTGGATGAGAATAAACTAGATGTCGAATATTTCTGACTACAGGGTTTCAAGAGGCCCGTAGGAAACACATGCAAAAAAAGATGTTACAGATCCTGATGCCAAAATGATCATTTCATGCTGACAGATCTTCTGTTCGCTCTTTGGTGCGATGCCAAAACTCTAATTTTCTTGTTAAGACCCCAGGCTACTGTCTAAACAGCTGCAACGGAGCCCAAATGGCAACAGACAATCTGACAAGGTCTCCAGAATCAAACGTGAGGGTGCTGCAGTGTCACCAGCAGGGAGCAGTGTTGTAAAGCTGTCCCAGATGGCAGTCATTTTGGAGGGGTTGATGACACACGCGACTGGTAAAATTAGGCATTTTTCTCCAGTGTGTCCACTTTTACAAGCCCACGTTATGCAGCTGAGACCTGGGTAAAAATGCAAACACTTGCACTGACACTTGCATTCCTGAAAAATGTGGCCATAAAAACCTGCTGCTGAGAATATATTACAGAGAGAGTACATAATATATTTTTAGTGATGCGTTTAACAGGTTGTTAACATGTTTTTTTTTTCAAGAATCAAAACGAACTGATTGATGCTGCGTCTTCATTTTATCGTGTCCATGCAGCACTCTTTGAGTTTGCTCTCATTTTAAAACATAAAATGAGCCTTCAGAAAAAAGTGAGTTATATCTTAAAAAAATAATTCGCAAGAATGTCACCAAAATAATATTGAATTTAAATTAAGCTGTCATTTTACCGTAGTTCTTCATGGTTTTGAAGGTACAGGGAAACTCTCCTCCTTTTAAGATTCTTCCCTCTTTTTTGCATCTATGAATGGGGTTCTCTAAATACAACAAGAAAAAAAGAAGAACAGTCGGTGGAAAAGTCCCCTGTTAAAATCAGGTAATGTTCACACAGTACACCCCCTAACCTCACCCCCACTTCGTTATAATTCCTTTTATAAGTTGTCTTTTGTTTTTACTCCTGTCTCTGAGAGAAAAGGAAGAGCACTAGTGAAAGATAAACAACTTCACCTGGAGTAGAGCAAACACGAGGCACAGATTTGTTGTTTGTTACACAGTGGTGTCTGAACTACAGCAGATGGCTGATGACTTTGATTACCCTCACTGTTAAATCAAACCGCTGAACGCTGACTACACTGTCTCTCACACTCAAACATACTTCACTCGGTCAGAAGCATAAAAGGCATCCTCAGCCTGCAGCAATTCTTTGGAGAGCATGCCTTCACCCTGCTCTGACAGCAGAATCAGGGCTGAGCATGCTCAGCCCTGATTCTGCTGACAGGTTGAGTGCCCATGAGCCAGTGCAGAGAGACTAAATAATAATAATAATAATAATAATAATAATAATAATAATAATAATAATAATAATAATAAAGAATAAATAATGGCAGCATGATGAAAACCACAGGGCCCCTGGGTATTCTGTTGTGCAGAGAGAGACAGTTTACAATCTGTCTGGTAGAGAAACTCCACTGCTAAAACGTCCGTTTAAATTCGGTCTGGTTCTGCATCTGATGATTCCACAGATGATAGTGGACACCCGGATTCACAGTAATGAGACAGCCCTTGTCTAGTTTTGACCAGCTTCTCATGTTCATTTCATATGGCGTGTTTTGGAGGACGTGCAAAGGTCGAGAGCGCTCATTTAGATTCACATGCTTGGCTCGATGGGACGGTACTGATGGACTTCACGGTACGCAATCAATTTCCATAATCTAACCTCAGGCTTCACAGCCTGAGTGGTAATTCCTGCAACACATCACTACATGCACAGCCAAGGGTGATTTCTAACTGTAAGATGAGCCAACGACGGGGAGGCAAAGGGCAGGTGAAATTTATGAGGGGTATCACAAAAGCTTTTTTCCGGTCGTGGGAGGTGGTTTGGCGTCTCACTGTTTACACAAGGAATCAGCCTTACACAAAGACAATACAACTTAATCTCTATGGTAAATCCTGAGTATAGAAAATTAATTCTTGGTATAGAGATGAAGTGACCTGGCTGCAGACTTTGTGATGTACCAGAAAAGAATTAAAAGTTTGAGACCACAACTGATGTTAAAAAAGAAAAGTACAGTTTCATTATTCAAATATTGTCCGTCCATACAGAGTAACCTTATGTACAACTTTTAAGTCAAGAAACTAGCTTCTATGCTGGTGAGCATAGCCATAAAATCTCTGAAGCTCTTTCTCACTCTCAGATGTCCAAAACAGGTTATATTGTCTCTTGGCAGATTGTACCATGTTTTCACCTGTCTACCTGTCAGGTATGGTATTTAGCATTAGGTTGGTATTTATTATCAGTATCACAACTGCAGATGGTGGTATTGGAGGTAAATGGTATTTATCCCAGGAACATTCCCAGGATAATGCCAGCCCCGATTCTATTACAAGTGTGTCATCAGCATGTGTAAACTCTACTGGCCGGCCTGCAGTCCAGATCTGTTTTCTAAGGAAAATATCATGCACTGTGATAAACCATGAGATAATATATAACAACGAGATAATTAAACACGGCCACAGCAACATGAATATAGAATTAACTTCATTGGCAACATCCAAGTAAAGATTGCGTCCCACATCTTTAGATGTGACACATGGTGCCGATGCTCAGAGACTTGACAACTGGTCATTTATTTAACCCTTTTCCAGTTGCCATGTCCTACACTTTGAAACCATCATCTCTGGATAACAAGTGTAGTTTTAATAGTTTCACCCATCAATTCTCCAGCACAATGCAGCTGGTTAGGACAAAAGTACACTGCACAAGGCCATACTGCGGGCTAAGGAAACATGCTCTTCTATTAAGACTTTCCATTCTGGGTGCTGAGCAAAGTGAGTAAAAAGGTTGGCCCAAAGCCCTGAGCCATCTATTGGCCACACTGTGTTCACAGACGGGTTGTGTTTGTGCGTGTGTTTAAGAGGGGAAAAAAGGAGCGAATAAAGCAGCCCAAGGAAACGATCAAAGCCATTTTCACACCTTAATGGCACAAACCAAGTCAAACCCATTCTTCATTTCACATTTTCAGTGGGAGTGAGAATTGATGGCTGTGTAGTTACCACATCACTGCGACTGTGATTCACTCAGAGCCAACTGTAAATAATTCATCTTGCACATAAGCATCATTATGCCACCATTGATTCCCGTTCAGAACTAAGACTTTGTGATTATTATTTTTTTTCCCTTTTTGTCAGTGTGTCATTGAGCTTTTATTGGCTTAGACAGCAGTTGGCTGCAGGTGGTTTGATGTGACAGCGGTGTTTGGAAGAATTTATGATGCATCTGTGTGTATAGTGTGTGTACGAGCAGGGAATGTAAAGTAAACAGTCCTGACTGTGCAGAAAATTTACACGCAGGTAATTCTTTTCCTATTGTTAATCAAGTGGTGAAGTAATAAATCAAAATAAGTGATCGATACAACTGCTGTGAGCACAAAATCTACATATTCATCTGTACATACAGTATCTGCACTTAATGGCAGAAATAAAAATGTTTTATATATATATATGGAAATAAAAAAACAGTCTTAGTCCAATACCACACACAAAATGTAATAACATGTATTTGTCATAAAATACAAATAAACTAAAACTAAACATTTTCTGAAATAATAATGTTTTGAAAAATTGAAATTAAAAAAATTGTTTTCATTTGATTTCCAAGATAAAATAAAGATCTGATCCAAATTCTAAAGAAGATAAACTGTCCTTGCACTGAAGCATACAGCATTTCTGTAGTACTAGGACTGGAATTTTCTCGTTAATTTTTTTTTCTGTGCTGTATGACAAAAGGTTGGAAAACGCTGCTCTAACGGCTTCAACTTAAAACAAACTCCACAGTGCTGAGTCTTACTGTAGCTGCTCTCATAACTACTCTCTCAGTACTCTGTAGTATTTGGTTTAGATGTTCACCTCTGAAACACCTCTCTGACCTAAAGAGATTCAAGCCTCTCTTCTCTGGGAGTGCTTTCCAATCCTCACTTCAGATGTTGAACTTCAGAAGAATCCACTTGGCAACACCGTAGCCAAACTGAGTCAAATGTTCACACATTTATGTGCAGCTTTTACAGATTTGGAATGTTTCATTGATGTACACAGAAATCCCTCTGCAGAACACTGAAACCAGGATCCACAGGGACACAAGTTGTCTTCTAACAGCCTGACGTATCGATCCCGACACATGTAACATAACCTTAGGCACTTACACCAGCACCTTCACCAAATTAGCCTCATGCTCTGACACACTCTAAAGTGTAGAAATTGTATTGTATTGTATCATTGTAGAAATATAATGTGTTCGCTTTAGGAATTTGACTTCTTAGACAAGGTTTTAACTCAACTATACCTTCGTCTTCTCCCAGGGACTGAATCAATGACCTCAGTGGTTCATTTCACTCCACGCCTAAGCAGTTAGGGGACTCTCTGTGAATCTCTTCTGCTGTTAGCAATTTGGAAAAACAACATCAGTTGTTGTTCAGAAAAATTAAACAAACTGTCAGCTTTCCAACAATGTGTGCTAGAAGTTCCTTTCTGGAATCAGAATGACAGCAGCTCAACTGTCATTCCCCTTCCTTTAAATCAGTCCTTCTCAATTAGTGGGGCGGGCCCACCTAGGGGGCGTGGTTAGGTGCTGTGAGGGGCTTCAAATGGAATATGGCATGCATATGGACATAAGTTTACCACTGCTGTAATGCATGAATGATAATAAGCCTCCAGTCACTAGGTGGCAGCAAAGCATACAGTGGTTTGTACAGAAAAAAATATATACGTTATCAAACACTCAATATTATTTCAGTTCACAAGGTGTGGGTCGGGGAGGAACGGTGGGACATATAAACATTTCTGTGCATTTGGATATTAACTTTTTGCCGATATTGTCCAAACACGTAATTTCCAAGTCACATATCAACCAATACCAATATAACGGGGCAGTGGTGGCCTGGTGGTAAAGGAAGTTAAGTCTCCATTGTCACTAAGGTGATTGGTTAAAGCAGCGTTTCCCAGTTATTTTCTGCTATGGTACTGTAGTCTGTGATGTTTCATGTTTTTTCATCTGTGAAAATATAACTCTAGACCCTTCTATTTAAGACATCTTGAAAATTAAAATATAATTATTGCTAATGTTTTATATTTATCTATTTAAGCCTTTTAGATTCTGCTTTGAAATTGTACACGTTATGTTTGTGTATGTTCTATTTTTGTAATCTGAAAATACACTACAGTATATAAATAAACCCTGGTGTGGGATCAATAAAGTCCAATCTAATCTGATCTACTCTATCATAATGGCAGGGTTCCATAATGATGCAACATCATGCTTTTACATTAGGGGGCTACAATATTGTGACCCTCCCCTGACAATTTATTGCAGGACAAATAAGTTCATAGTTGCATTGGTGTCATATATTTAAAACCTGAAAACAGATCTGCAGTAAAACTGTACAGTTGGAATGATTCCATTGTTGTTGAGCATTTAGACGTTTGTGTATGTGTTAAAAAGCTACCTTTTATTTCACACACTGTACACTCAAACCCCCGGGGGTGTGTTTCAGACCCTTTGTTTGCTACTCAAAAATAAATGGAGGAAGAATTAAAGCACACAGCTTTGTTTTTTTTCATAGCTTTTCTCCCCCTGCCCCTCAGGAATATCAGCCTCAGTTACACCATCATTATTCACTCTCTCAGCGGGCAAAGGTCAATAACGCATACTGAAGAAAAAAAAAAAGAATAAATAGCTGATTAGGAAGCAGAAACAGAGATTGTATTATAAGTAGAGTGGGCTGCAAATATATTGATATGGGATTTATCTTTTCTTGAATAATAATAAAAAATCACTGGGTCTCTGTGGGTTTTTCTTCTTATATAAAATGCTGAGCGCACATGTAACGAGCATGTAGTATATCATGTTTACAGACTTCACACCCAAAGTACACAAGGAGAGGAATAATAAATACAGACAGATGGTATTTACAGCATTTACAGAGAACAGAGAAATAAGTACAGACAGTGAATCAGAAGCAACAGAAATTATGTCTTAGTTTGAAAACTAACGTATGGGAAAATGCAGTAACAAAATAGTTTTCTAGAAAGGTTCATACACTGTAAAAAACAAACAAAAAACAAAACAAAAACAAAGTCTACAGTTAGCTGCTGCCTTGTGATTAACAGATTGGATAATTCCATTCAAGTGTTCAAATGTGTGTACCTAATTAAGTGGCCACTGAGTGTAATTTACACCAGTCGGTGGTTGTCTCTGCTAATCAGCAGCCACTGCTTTCACCTGTGCTCTGACAACCTGCTGTTCAGAAGCCGTTGGTTACAGCTGTGTTCACAGTGTGACTTCATGAACATCACAGACTGCTTCACTCTGTGGCCTTGCTTGGGAAAATGTATTTTCTTCTCAACTGTTTGCTCATCCTCCAGGGGTCAGATTATTTAGGTCTGTCTGTATTTATTTTACCACATCACACATTTTACTAAATAACCACATACCATTCTAGCAGTTGGTGTGCTAAACAAATTACCATAAAAAATGGAAAATACAGACTTATCACTCGAATTTTATGTGATAATTAATATTATTTTTTGGTTTTAACCTGTTTAACAGAGTTATAATACAAATACTGAGACCTAAAATTGCAGAAAACTACTGCAGTAGTAGGCATATTTTATGTAAAGAAATTTAAAAATAATATTTAATATTCTATATTTAATATATGTAAATACATTCTCAACCCCCATGAGCATGAATTGGATTAACTTTCAAAACACATATAAAAAAAACAAGAAAAAGAATTTGAGTTTTGATGGCACTCTAATACTGAAGGACAGGAAAAAATCATTTTCTCATGCTTTAGAGTACATCTAGAAAAGTTAAATACCACCATATTTCAAGTATAGTTATGCGCATACATACTAGGTTGCGTGGTAAAGTGGAGAATAGTTCCACGTCCTTTTAGTTTGTTCAGTCCCCAGTAGGACACGGCCCGCACCTCCACCGTGTAGCTCCTGTTGGACTGTATGCTGTGCAGCTCCACCTGACACTACACACACACAAAAAGGAGATTTTATTTAGCTGTCTTTGTAGAAGCTGCATGACAATACACCTCAATGGGTAATATATGTGTATGTATGTAAAAAAAGAATCAGTTCCCTGCAGCACATTTAGCAGTGGTTTCTGCCTTTAGACTTTTTACTGTGTGATCTTGTACTAAGAATCATCAAGTTAAAGTGTAGCACAGGTCATTTTTGTTAGATGCTTGTTCTTATCCAACAGTGTTACCAAACAACGTGTAAATACCTTCCTGCCACTCTTCTCTCAGTGAAATGTCTTGACTGATTCTGTAAATCTGCAGCCAATTTTCAGGCCCTTTAGCAGCCTTGGCTGCGTAACCGCAACAGAAGGTCCACTTAGAACGCCTGCATGTCAACACTCAAATGTATCTTCAGTGCATTTTTAACACTTGTTTTTTTTTCTTCACACATGCAAACAGCCCCCAAAGAGAAAACCAAACCTGCTTACTGACACCTTGTTTGGTAATGGAGGAATTATTAACACCCAGGCATAAACATTACACCTCATTTAACACTTTACTGATGTAGGCAGCAGTGGATAAACATCTCCTGCCTTGAACTGTACTGTATATACTAGAGAACATTGTTTGAAGTAGAAAGTTCTAGAACAAATCTGAAAGACAGTTCCGTCTGTCCTCACCCCTCTCACCGTCCTCTTCCTCTTGGTCAGGGAAAATGAACCTGGTCGTCCTACTGCCGTCCAGCTCCAGCTGACCTTGTAGTAATGGACAGGGACATGGAGGTCGGCAGGCATGCTCCACTGGAGCCTGGCTGATACTGTTCTGCCAGGGCCAAAGCTCATGTTGGCTACTCTGAGCTCAGTGGGAGCAGCTGGGGAGGAGGGTTCTGGAGGAGAATTTTAAAGGATGTTTATCACCTTCAAATTTTGGTTACAAAAAAAAAAAAAGAATTTAACGCAACCTGACAAACAAACATAGTTGGACCAGATGGTCTGACCTCTGTTGGACTGGATGTGTCTGCTTGGTGTGGTGAAACCTCGGGTTCCCTGGGCATTCACTGCTGCAACTCTGACCTGGTACCAGCGACCAGGTCGGATGTCAGAGACCCTCAGGTCCTGTTGTGTGGTCTGGGAGAGAACATAAAACACATCCTAATTAGGAAAGGAAACATATAATGACAAGGGATGTTTTTTTTTCATTTAGGGAAACCAGAAAACACCAGAATACATTACAGTAGGCTCAGGGATAAAAGAAAAATGTTATTTAACCTTTGCTATTTCCTGCCAGGAGGTGGCAGTGTCTTCACTGGGCTGGATGCCAAAGTTCCACCTCCTCTGTAGGATGTAGACCACCGGCTCAGCTGAGATGTTAAATCTTGAAGACCAGCGAACCAACAGGTGCCCTGAGGAGAGTTCTTCGAAGCCCAGCCTCCTTCTAGTCTTCAGTGGAACACCTGAGAGAACAGGGTTTAGCCTGTTAGCCTGTCGTCAAACATGGACTCGTGAAAATGGATCCAGTGGATTGCAGTAATGTACTGCAGAAGATTCCAAAAACCACGAAAAACTAGAGGTTAGCTTAGCTTAGCTTACCCAAGACTTGGTGTAGAATGACTGTTGTAATTGTTAAATCTTTAAATTAATTCTTTCTCTGGCCTAACATTTTGAAGAAGACTGTGTTATATGTACTGCAGCAGAATTAGCATGTCTCAGACTGAACTATTTAGAGGTGTACAGCTCCATAGAAGAGAAGAACTCTGTGCTATAATATAGCCATCATGGAGGTTGTTTGTGATTGCAGATTGCAGCAAATGTCCATGTTTTCATTTATACACCTGGACTTGGGTAAAAACAAGTGTCAGAGTAGTTTGAAGAAAAATAGCAGCACATTTGAAAGGGATGATTTATGAGACAGTAGTGAGACCTGCTCAGATGTATGGTTAGTAACTATTTGTTACTGAGATATCAATATAAATTCAGAGGACAGGGTTGAGCAAGGAGTGATTTATGTGGAATGATCTGCAGTTTAAATGAATTGGTGGAGATTTGCACCGGCGAACAATTTTGTGAGGCAGCACTAGTACAAGCTCCTCACCCTTGAACAGGTCCTGGGGAGTCTGGCAGGTGCGGCCACATCCATTGAAGCAGCATCTCTTCAGGGCAGAGCATTCCTGATCGTTGTCACAGCTCGCCACGCAGGCAGCTGCAAAACCACTGGCTCTCTGCGGCGCTGGACAGCTGCCCTGTTTTGTCACCATCACTGACTGAAGGAACTCGCAGCTGGTCACACACTCCCACTGCTTTTTGGGAAACGCCTCCTAGACGTGTCGTTAGAGGAAACTTTATAGAATTGGAAACATTTTGGATTTCAGATCCTGAGGTTTTTGCCGCACTGCTGCTGTGGATATTTTTTTTCTTTCTAGCTCTGTTTTTGTGAAAATAAGCTGAGAATGGTTAATGGATGTTTTATTAAATCAATGCCACACAATGACTGCAGGCTGTTTTTGTTAAACATTAAAAAGGAAAAGCATGAGGTGTGTGTGGGAGTTGCACCGTACCTGACAAAGATCTCTGCAATTACCCTCCTTCATCTCCCAAGAATCGTTACAAGGCTCCAGGCACTGTAAAAGTGAGCGAATCACAGGATTTTAAGGTTGAATCCATTTTTATAGGATGATTAAGAGAAACATAATTTACTGCTAGATGGTTTTAATTACTGTCCAAAGTGTGTTGGAAATGTGGGGTTTTGTTCTGCACCAAAGTGTATGGCACAGTTACTGTACATTTTAAGCCCTTGGAGTGATTATCAAAAATAACCCAATAATGATTCCATCAAGCTAGGAAAAGAATGAGTGTAATATAAACCTATATGCAGATGACATCATTTTATTTCAGTCACAGCCTGAAAAAGTATTTTCCACAATTATTAGACCTCATTAAAAACTTTGCAAGCTATCAGAAAGTGACCGCAGGCATCAACTATCTCATATAGCCATGTCCAATAACCATGTTCATCTGTATTTTACGGCTGTTGAAATTAACACATTAATCACGTTAATTAATTAGATGAATCTGATTCTATTATTTTATGCATTTTAACACATAGAATAACACTGTAATTTATATCCAATAATTTCATTTAGTTATCATTGCTCTTATACACAGTCAATAAACACTTGTGCAATGTAGAGGGACGTACTTAAGAATACAGACTTAGCTAGATTAGTAATGATTAATCACGATTGGTCATGATTAATCGTAATTAATTGTGGCTGTGATAAAGTCACAAATAAACACATTTCAATTCTTCTGTGATGTGGAATAAAATCAATAGTTTTTCTAATGGATCTCAGTGCCAGGAATAAAGTGTCTAAGAAGAACTTTAATTATTTTATTGTTAATATCATTACTGTTGTTATCTGTAATTATGTTTTCATTCTATCATTGTTATATCCGGCTTGTACATCGGTCTACGATCAGTTTTAATCATACACTCGGCCAAGTGTACGAAAAGAGTTTTAAAATGTGTTTGTCAGCTGGTTGACCGAAGGCAAACTCTCAAACACCAGGGGAGACAAAGAAATATTTTAAAAGCAAGTTGGGTTAACAGCATCGCCCTCCACAGCGTAAGCAGAGGCAGCGGAGGGCATCCAGGCGAGGGCACTGATTGTAATTTCATGCTGTTGTGAGAAACAGTGGGGAGAGAAGCAATGTACAGAAACGGCACAAGGACACAAAGACACGGCTGTTTGACAGTCTGAAAAGTGTCCCCGAAACTCTGAGGAGAACTTAGATGAAAATTAGATGTTTAAAAAAGGAAAACGTGTCCTAAAAAAACTACCTTCACATAAAATGGATGCAGAAATAATTACTAAAGAATTACATTACTATGAAGTTTTTCCATGCAAAGTGATTTTAAAGAGCAAAGAGTTTAACATTATAGTATCTTTCATATGTCAGTGGCTTTATAATGTATTAGGTCCACAGATAAAAGCACTGTTTTCAGCTCTCAGCTCCACAGGAACCACCAGCAACAGCCGACACTTTTTACACCTAAGTTGCTAAACAAAAACACATTTGAACTTCGGAAGAGATGCAGCAATAAAGAAATAACCCCTGCTGGTGACTGTTGGCGGATGTCATCACCAAAATGTTGTTCATTTTAAATACATATTAATAGTATATAGTTTGATGGGTTACTGATGAGCAACACAATTAATCATTTTTAGTCAAAAATTAAATAAAAAATAGAGGTAAAATTAAAACAACAAAAATATGTAAGATTAGAAAAAAGTTTGTATTTTTTTTATTCTTTACAGTGTTGCATCTCTGCTCACTGACAAAGCAGAGATATAACCTCCACCCCCACTCCCCCATCTGCCCTCTGTCTCACTCTGGTGATACAGTATTTCACATGGCAAATCCCCACATGGCTGTGAAATAGTCATAAAGCCAGATGACAAGAGTCTATTAACTCTGTCAGCCTCTGCCCATATTTTACAATAATTAATACAATAAAAATAAATTGAGCAGAAAGTATTAAATAATTTTGCCTTTAATAGCGAGCTGAAGTTATCATTTAATTAAAAAACAGAACGATTCAGCCCTAACCAACAGACTGACAGGATGAATATGACTAAGACTGTCCTGGAGCATTCCTATTGGATCTTTTTATTCAATCCAGAATTGTTGTTTTTTTTCAAGCAGCTGGTAATTTCATTCTCCCCCAAAGAGTTTAGAGTTGTTCTTCTTCATCGTCTTCTTCTTAAAGGCATAGAAATTGAAGATCGTGTGACTCTGCAGTGAACCAGAGTCATCTCAATTTGTGCTTCCAACAAGGAACTTAAACCTTTACTACCAACTTTTACTATTTAATGTGTATTATACTGTACGTGTGTACTGTGGTTTCCTCTCACAGTACAAAAACATACACAGGCTGTTTTTAGTTGGACACTCTCAATCACCATGCCAAACCCAGGGTCCAGGGGACAGATTTGGTACACTCCACCATTTAATGTGGCACACCAGAGTTTAACATATATATTATAGATAGTACATGTATTTTACTATTGAGTCTGAACTAGTGTTTCCTGGATTAGACCAATGCTTTGAACAAATTCCGTGTGAGTAAAACACAAACGATTCAAAAAACTTTTTTTTTAATTACATGAAACATGACCTCATCCACCCAGAGGACATATTTGACTGTATTACAGTCTCACTGGGCCAAAGAGTATCTTCTCGGACTCTAGCTCATCTACTGCACAAAGCTGTGAAAGGTAAACTGACCTGAACATTTACATACAGAACATTCTGGAAATAGTTAGAGACATTATTCCCTGTTCTAAAATGGAACGTCGTGTCTGCAGGCCATCATACTAAAGTCCAGACCGAGAGGGACTAAATAGATGAACTCAGCTGTTACTGAAGTGCAGTAAAGAACATCTCTAAGCATTTTCTATATCTCAGTGCCAGCACAGCCATCTCCGCAGACGGCTAATCCAAACTGACGTCCCCACTTTCACACCTTTCTCAGTGGACCCCAGGTTCACTGTTCAGTGTAAATCAAGCATTTCATTACACCACACTGCAAATAGGACCAACTGTGTCGGACTTAGTGATGTGGTTGAGAGATTACACAAAGAGCCTCAGTTCTTTTATTTATTTATTTATTTTGCATTACATTCCTTTTGCTCTAGCCACAAAGTGAATTTGGTTTAGAGGTTGGGTTGCAGGTCATCAACTTGACTGGTATTCATTCAGGGACCTGATTGTAAGCGTGTGTGTGTGTGTGTGTGTGTGTGTGTGTGTGTGTTTTGGCAGCAATTGTGCAGCCAGAGGTAAAGGAGTAAACAACTTCTGTGCTGATGGTGCAAATGCTTTTTCTTTCCCTTCCTGTACTGTCCAGAAAAAAATATATTTGTCAAGAAAATACAAACCACATCACATCTTGGGTTCTGTTTCAGCAGATTAGGAGATCAGGAGAACGGCATCAGCTAAATGTGAGTGGGCTGTGTGGAAGTGTGTTGCTAATCAACTCTGGTACTTGTAAAGAACTGATCTAGAAATGCTTGGAGAGGCACCAGGGGTCCTTGATGTTGATGATGACGAGGTGAATGGTCTGGAGTGGACTCAACACCTTAAGCTTCTACAACAAGACACTATTTAATATTTTTAAAACACCCACCTTGTGGGTAAATTACTAAATATTGCTAACTTAAAACACAAAAAATATTTCCTTTTTAAGGTTTTGATATAAGTGGCTTTAACATAGTGGGCAGAATAAGAGCAGAAAATTGAATTAATATAGACACAGTTATGATTGGTTGATGATAATAACAATAACTGAAGAAAGAATATTTCTAAAACTACACTTCCCACCATACAGTTCTGCCTCCCTCCAACAGAGGGAGGGATTTGTCTTTGTCCTTAAGCATCAAAATGTGCACAAATCACAGAATAAAGGTGAATCATTGATGCTACACATTTACGATTATTTTTCATTTCTTCCTATGTCTAAACAAGATTTCCAGACGCAGCACATTTATTACTGCCGCTCATCTTTTCCTCAGCGTTTCTTTATCTGCCGAAAAACTCCTTTTCATATGATGTATAGCATGTCTGAGAGTAAAAGGTCCAAGACTGGTGATGAATGATGGCGCTGAGAAATAGCTAATAACCACCACGCTGCAGCAGCAGCAGGCATCAGTGCACGCACATGAGCCGGTATATGAAGTACGCTGTCGCTGGTTTGTATGTGCAGTGATGTATGGCAGTGAGGGGCAAAAACAAACACACACACAGACACAGACACACACACCTTTACATCGGCCTCTGGACATGAACACATGCACAGGGCTGGAGTGATTCATTACATCCAACGTTTACCAGTCTTTATCCTGATCGACTAAATGAAACATTTATAAACTCACAGGTGAGGCGTCGATGGGCGTGGGAAAATGAATGTCTGGCAGCGCAGAGTGAGAGATGGGGTATCCAGCAGTGCCTTAAAGCAAAGCATTCACATCTATTTTTTTATTAAAAGGCAGATTTTATCTGTCTTTTCCTCCAGTTTTTATATTCATGTTCATTCATGTAAAAACAAATTAGTCATCATGACTAAAGAGCCCGCAGAAAGGCAGCAAAAACCACAGTGGAACAGATGCTAACATTTAGCTTTATCCAGATAAATGACTGTTTGAAACTATTTAGCTAAACTTTGTTTGATTTGATCATCAGTTCCTGATTATCGCTCCCTGAAGAACAAGTTCTGATTGATGAGTGATTCCACATTGCATTGATCGCTGACTGAAGTGGTACTACAGTGCTGAGCACCCTTCACCTGCTGTAGCTGTACACCTCGAACAACAAGAACACTTTGACTATGATGTAATATTCCGAGAGGAGAACAACTGACTTGAACTCTTTCCGCCACCATTGTGAAAATGCTCGTTCAGTGTGTGATTTGTCTTGTGGAGGTAAATCATATTTGCAAAGCTAATTCTGCTGTTTTGTATCGTTAATATATACTGAGTATAATATATATTGTAACTCATTTTAAAAACTGTAAAGACACAAGTTGACTAGACTAGTGCCACCTGCTGGCTTTATTTTTAATTAGTATCACTTTCCATGCAGACGTGTCTTGGTTACTTGCAAAAGTGAGCCTAAACAACCATTTTCAGAAGGCTGACTTGTTGCATACGAACACTAGGACAAAAAATTTGAGCCCATTAAAAAATGACCAGACAAATGCCTCCTAAAATATGTGTTAATTCAGTCACAGGTTGTATTGTTCCATGTTTAAAATGCAAAAATTCTCAATTTTTTTTTTTTTGAAAGTGACATTAATTGTAGTTTGCCGCCTTTATGTGACATTTTATGACATAAACCATTGTTCACCTACCTTTGCACAGAGTTTATGGTTTTGACACCAGCCCAAGGATACATCACTCTGTGGAGAATTAAAAAAAAAAAAAAAATTAAGTGAATTCTTTGCTGTGCAGCTCGATGGCTCCATTACTGAGATTGTCATTTTTCTCTGAGCTGAATTAGAAAACACAGTAATGATTATTTACGGCTGACAAGATACTAAATAAGCCATAACGACAGAACGACTCTGCTGCCGCACACAGTTGTTGTCACTGATGACGGCAGATGGGCGCACGTGGCCTTTCAGACACTGACATTTGTCCTGTCAATAAATAAAGAGAGCGTGATTGAAGGAGGTCTGAGTAAACTGTCTCCTCTGGGACTGAGGATTCGTGGAGTGAAAGTCTCCGTTTTCTTTATTTCTCTTTCTTTCTTTCTTTCTTTTTTTACTTCTTCGAAAAACCAAGTGAGCTGAACTTCAGCAAATCACTTAACTACACTTCAGTGGAGCGGCTGCTGTGACAGAGCTGAGCGAGCAGAGTTCTGCAGGAATAAAAGCAGGGATGCTGCCACAATCATGGCTGCAAATGTTCTTGTTTTGAACCAACGCACTAATGAGAGGAGAAACTCTGGACTGACCCCATCCTGTCACTCAGTGGCTGATAGACAGTTCCATTTCTGTAGTGCTGCAGTTCACACTTCAGCAGCCATTGACCTGATATCAGCACTGTGTTTTCCTGAATGACCGCAGCTTCCAGGAGCCAGTTAGTTAAATTGCATTGTACAACTTAAAAGTATCCTATGCTGTTTTTTCCACCCTCTAGTGGTAAGGGCTATAGATATTGATCTCAACACCTACTTAGGTTATGGCTACACAATGAGACCATGGTCTAATTAACAAATAAGCAATAATACCAATAACATCATTGTAAAAATCAGGACAATGACACACGTGTCCTCAGACTGTACCCACCTGGAGCGTCACTGAGAGTGTCACAGTGACAGTGTGCAGACTCAGGCAGCGGGATGCACACCTTGCCCTGGAAACACTTTTTAACCAGGAACTGTCGTCATGTATCCTGGGGCTCACATGGAATCCAAGGAGAAAAATAATCCACACAGACCCAGAGCTGCCTGTGACCATCGTCATCATCCTCAGACTCTTTCTGTGGGGCTGGGAAAACAAGAGAAAGTCCTGGGAGCTAATCTGATGGAAGTTCTCATGAACTACGAAACTATATAGTCAAGCTAAGGGAGGAGCTAGAGCGATCAGGGCGCACTGAGTTTGGACCAAGATGCTGCTGAATGGATGAAGAATCCCAGCATGAAGTCCTCAGAGCTGGGCCGTGAGAGGACACCTGATGTGATGATCCAGAACATCACAGATGCTCTGAGGGGAGAAAAGGTGAGAGAGAGAATCAGCTTCTTAATAACAGGTGACCAGTTATTTTACATTTCTGTCTGAACATGACAAATTGTACGACTACATGGAAATACAGATCATTAGACAAGACAGGAGGCACTTGATACGGTGTCCTCCACACAAAAGCTACAATAGAGTTATAGATAGTATAGACACACAAATCTGCCCATGTTTACACATATATGTACATATATACATAGAAATATATATATATATATACATATATGTATATATATTTATACACACATATATAACCACATATATACATATACATATAAATATACACACAATTTATTTATTTGTCTTTATAACACTGAGCAGTGATACCCAAACTGGGGGTACAGCCCCTCAAAGGGGCACACAAGGCAAATACATTTAAAATTCAATATTTTGTTTCCCACAAAGTTGGGAAACTGAACTTATTATTATTAATAACAATCATTATTGATTATTAAATTTATGTTAAGTAGGTTTTTTACTGTTTTTATAGCAAATTCTGCTATTTTTTGGAGCATGATTGGGTTTTGCAGTAAACTCTGCCTCACCTCTTACTGTAGCACTGATATAAAAAACCTGTGATTTTTACACACAGGTGGAACAATTTTCCCAGAGTGTGTGTCGTATTTTCCAGGGAATACTCTGGTAGATCTGGTAGCTACAAAACAGCAGCATTTTAATGGAATTCTTAAAAAAAAAAAAAAAAATAACCACAAACATATCTCTTCTAAGCAGCCAGGGTTCTGCGAGTTTCCTCGCCCCAGGGGAAGCAGGAGAAAACATGACGTTTTGGAAACTCTGAGGAGATCCTCCTCAGGTTGGCAGTTTCCTCATGTCTGGCCCCCGCGTGTGTTGAATGCGAGCCATGCGGTGTTAACAAGACAGCCCCCGTTTACATTCATAAATACATTCATAAACACATTTGGACTGTGCTGCTATTCCTCAGATTTTTTTTTTAAACGTGTATCTTTACAAACTAATGAGCCTTTTTGCTGCTGAGAGTTTTTACTTTCTCTGATTCATAAAACATCAGGTTCGTTGCACCTTCACATACTGTATAACATCTCACCGACTAAAGGGCAGCTGAGGTCCTGTCCCTGACCCAGGTAACTGCTTGGTTCTGTATCCTCTTGTCCTCTTGGGACACATGGAATACAAGACTAAAGCCCGGCTTCCATTAATGTTCTGCTAATGACATTTTCAGAGGTTCCTGAAGAGCAGGGAAATGACTAGAGAGAGGCAGTAGCAGAGAGACGACGTGGGACAGATGAAGGAGCGGTAGCAAGGTCTCCTACTACCTATTTTAATACATCTATTTTTGCACACACAGTCGTACATGAAATGGACACAATTAGCAATGGATACAAAGTCACCTGCTGCACAGTCAGAGGGACAGATGGGTTAGGTATAGGTGTGGGGTGAAATCAGAAAGCCTCTGAGAGTCACTTTCACTTTGCAATGTTGATGGTGAACAAGGCTCTTTGTACTTCCTAACATCCTGTCCATTTGCTTCGGCTCTTGTATAAACTAGATCATAGAATCCCGTTTTTCCCGTTGCTAAATGTCAAACCCAAAATTAAACTCATATTAAATACATCTCCACCGTTTTATTGATCACCAAAATCTAAAAAAAAGATTTTATTTTTCTGTCAGCCTTTTCTGATATTATATTAGAAACAAGATGAGATCCTATTAATTAGCACAATGGGAGTTTCCAAAATTGGTGCCAGTATTTCCGAAAATAAACGTTCACCACAGTATCAGCGCGGGCACATGGACAAATACAACCTGGGGAAATATGATATGAGCTGTAGCTAATGAGTTCATCTGCAGAGCAACAACACAAAGCTCTGTCTATAATAAGACTTCAGTCTCTATATTTATATTCCACTGTCATCTAACACTTTTTTTTACAACATTTAAATGTAGACAAATGTATTTTATAGGGGAATTTCCCAGCTGTGACATTTGCAGGAGGTTAGTTTTCACATTTAATGACAGTAGGAATATAAAAATGTACAGTTTCATAAAATGTTAACGATCATGTTGTGAGTCGTGTGTTGGCCGTTTCTGTGTAAAGAACAAGATTTAAAAAAAAAAAAACGCACTGGGCTGGAGCTGATGAAGCTCACATTTTTACATTTCTGTCGGTTAATAACACACCAAACACACAGCACAACCACAGTTAAACGACAACAAAACAAAATGGTTAATAACACACCAAACACAGTTAAACGACAACAAAACAAAATGAGGTGGGGAAAAAAACATTATTCTTATGTCTTAGTGTTACGTTTTGTAATGTTGGGAAGCAGGCAGGGAATTATTTAAACATGGATCAGGTGCAAAAGTTTAATAAAAATAAATGAGACTCACTGGATACAGGTCCAGGCAAGAACAAAGAATGACCTGAAACCAACCAAGAACTAGAACTGTAAACAAGGCCCACATGGTGTGGACAACTACACAGAACAATGGCCAACTGAGGATTGAGTGAGGGACAGATGTGTATATACGCCCAGGCCACCAGGTGACAGCAATCAGACTGATGAACAGGTAACCACAGGACACAGGACACAGGTATGATGACACTGATTGCACACAGCACAAGCAGACAGAAGCAGGGGGAGGGAGACAGACAGACCTCACACTTGGTCTTATAATTATATATAT
>NC_024320.1:15078961-15096493 GCF_000523025.1 Cynoglossus semilaevis
GAATTATTTTACAAACGATTTACGTAGTGTTGAACTGATAATTTGTCTCCTGTGATGGTAAAGTTAATGTTTTCACTCATGTTGCTGGGGTAACTGTAATGTTTCATTGTTTTGCACATTTTTGTTTGTGTACGTTTCCCTCTTCGCAGCTTGAGTCTTGGTGAAATCCCACTTTTCACCATTGGGGGTCCCTGTGGTGAACATGTGGACATCATGTTTGTTATTTCCGCCTCACACTCATGCAGTGGTGATGGAAGGGGAGCCCCACTGAATGGAGTAAACCTTGTTAAATAGTGGAGAAGTTGGTAATCCTCCAGGTCTTCTAGTGTGTTTTACTGTTTCTCTCCAGATGTTAGTTCTCATGTGAGATCAGTGTTACTGGGGTTCAAGGTAAAACAATGGCTTCAGGTTTTTATTTATTAGAGCAGATAAATTGTTTCGAGCTGTTCTTTTCTCTCTAAAATATCATCAATGTTGCAGTGTAAAAACTGCTTCATCTAAAATACATTTAAGTTTTTTTTTCTTTTTCGGTTTTTTTTTTTTATGGCAGTGGCATCAAACACAGCATCACAGTCCAGAGAAGAAGCTCCTCCAGCAGTTCCCTCCATCTGCTCCCGGTCGAATCCCTGGACAGATGGGAAATGTTTTCCCTCCAGCTCTGCCCCGGGGTCTTCCTCACAGCGGACGTGCTCTGAGTACCAGCCCTTAACCACCGTAACAGTTTGGATAATCTGCACCACTTACAGCCTTGTTGACAGATGACAGTGTGGATGTCCCAGGTTGAGATGACAGAAATGTTAAATTACAATCCAGTTTTCTGAACATTTAAAAAAAAAAAAGTTTAATCTATGCTGATTTTTTTAAGCACACGCAATTTACTGGTCAATTTAACTGGTATAAAATTAATGTTTTACCGGTTGTTGTCTAATCTAGAATTTCTTTACCGATCCCTTTAGGAAGTTCGTTGGCATTCCAAACAAACCCTGTTAAAAAATGTTGTGTTTCAAGATTTAACAATAATGGAATAGCAGCAAAACTAATTAGACACACGTGTTCAGCTGCCTTTAAATTCGTTAAAAAAAGTTAAAACCCAACCCACTATGTGACTGGTTCATTAATACCAGTTTATCACAGATTTTCTACTGGGATATTCTTCTCATATGTTTCCATGGTGTAAGAGCGCATTAAACCCTGTTGATAAACCCAACCTTCTTGGGGCTGCACTTGGAAAGCTTTTTGTCATTGCCTAAAGCTCAATACATGCTGACTGGACAAATGATGAACATTTCTGCCCAGAGCTGGCCATCACTGGTTGTCAATGAGGAGTGGCCAGGCCAGAAAGCTGGTTTTCTGCATGGTGATTAGAAGAAAAACCTACTTGTTTATAGTGTTGACAGCACATGCACTGAATGCACAGGAGAATTGTACTGAAACATTTTCAAGACCAGAAACTGAGAATTTTAGACTAACAGTGATGCAGAGATGTCAACCAGCTGTGAGATGAGGCTTTGGAAATATTTTTTAACAAATGATACATTAAGTTAATGGTCATGGAGAACAATGTTTTGTAAAGGGGTTCAAATGTAAATACATTTGTTTTATAGTAGCATAAACTATTCCTCAAGCCCGTTTGACTTCCATACTGACCACAGCCATGTCAGTGTGTAGCCTTTAAACAGAGCCAAACTCAGCTGTTGGCTAACTCCTGGGAGTGGAGGGAGGGGCAGGCCTTCAGGAAGACGAACACATTTGTCTCTATTTCCGCTGATCTTTGCTCAAGACAGAGAAATGTATCACATTTGCATATGTTCTGCATGGAAAAGATAATCCTTCATTACACTGCAGGTGAGATAATTTGGCTACAATAATTGATCAGCCTTTGCCGTGTGTCATTCCAATTCATCATAAAGAAGGAAGGCACCGAAATGTC
This sequence comes from Cynoglossus semilaevis, assembly GCF_000523025.1. Lineage (NCBI taxonomy): Eukaryota > Metazoa > Chordata > Actinopteri > Pleuronectiformes > Cynoglossidae > Cynoglossus > Cynoglossus semilaevis. Next base: position 15,080,892 of record NC_024320.1, read on the forward strand.
ACTCAATTCGTTATTTGTTTTATTAATATTGACCCGCATCCCTCCCCCCACCGCACACCTCCACTTCATCCACCACCTCCCATGCACACACACCCACACACACAGTGATGCGGAAGTTGCCCTTGCTCCACGTTGCTCTACTGCCATCTAGTGATAGTGGAGAGTATCTTTCTCAAAGGACTTAAATCTGGTTGACAAATTCTCAAAACAATCCAATTTCTTCAGGTAGAAGGAAGATTATTTTTTCAAAGCTGACATTCAAAGGAACTTTTCTTTGGTTTATTAAACCAAAAAGAATTGTGGGGGGAGGGGTCATGCAAGCAACATTCTGAGGTTTGTGTTAATATTGTAGTAACCTGGTAGTCAAGACAAAATGCCAAACTGTGTCAAGTGTCTAAAGCAGGCATGGCCAACCTGCGGCTCAGGAGCCACATACGGATCTTTGTCCAGTTTCATGCGGCTCTTATGTTCATGTTGAATTTTAGGTTTGTGATTTTTTTATGCTATGCCAATCTCATGACAATGGGTGTTGACACATATTACTTAGGGAAAACCCAATTCGTACAGATAAAAAGATGTACGCATGACGTGTGGCTCTTAGCCTCTTGACTGGTTGGCCACCCCTGGTCTGAAGTCTGAAGACAACAATGGCTGGAAATCCCTGTTATAAAACTGGACCTTCACAAAAAGTGAACATTTGCACCAAGTAAAGGTAAATTCTAGTGACAATGGTTTATATATTTAAAAAGAAAATAAAAAAGAGAGACAGACACCAGTCTACATTTTTTTTAACAATAAGAAAAAAATACAGGGCATATAAGCAAAGATTATAAAAAAAATTTCCAAAGAATTTGCGATAAAGACGTCTAGTTGCAGAGGTCTGTGCTGCAGCATGTAGCAAAGGCACCTGGCGTTTGCACGTAGCCTTGACACACAGCCATGTTCATGCAGGAACGAAAGTTAGCGGCTGAAATAATGAATCAAATTTTGGTCATTTTTATAGCACACAGACTAAAAAAATACAAATTGCTTATTATTATTTTACTGCTATATTTTTAAATATTTCTTACGTACACAATGCTCCTGTCAGGATGACAGCTGCACAGCCGTCAACTCCTCTTGAACAGGTCTGATTGGAGGTGGGAGTGCAGAGAGAGCTCCCCTTTCCAAAACAGTAGTTACACACTAAGGGCTCGCCTGCAGAGGCAGAAATGATGAAAATCTGCACAAACAATTAGGATGTGAATTGCTAAAAGTAACTTGATGTACTTGAGGTACAAAGAGCAGGGAGTCCTGGGTTAAATTCCCAAAGGAACCACATATCCATACACTGTAAGGTTTCCCATTGTGGGATGAAGAGACTTATTATTATTATTATCATTATTATTATTCCTGTTGTTATTATTTATATTATTATATTTGGGAGGGATCACACTGTACAGATGCAAAATAAAGAGGATGTATCTGCAAAAACTCTTTTATAAAATATTTGTCATATTTTAAAAGAATAAACTTACCCTGATGCAGCAGAGCCAGCACGAGGAGGACACTGACACACAAAGTAGATCTCATTTTCAGTCTTCAATCTAAACACAAAGAATTACAAAAAAAAATAATAATAATAATTTGGTGGATGCATTTGTTGACTCAGACTAAAAAATGAAATAATATCTCTTTAAGATGCCAAACTTTAAGTTTAATATGGAAACGCGAGGAAGTACAATCCTAAAGTACAACTTTTGAGGAAAAAGTTACTTGACGTAAGCACAAAAGGTGAGTGCCATACGGTAGACTTTCCGCGTGAACACATTTCAAAACAGTTTACTATAAAACGTAGCATTAAACTCATAAGTACATAGATGAGACGTCTTACCTTTTTTTGGAAGCTCCGTCGGTCTACTCTAAGTTTCTTTCAAAAAATCTGGAGCTGCTCTCTTCTTTTCATGCTTTCTCTACGCTATGATTGGTCGACGCTGACAGGAAGTACAACCTCCTATTCAACGAATTACGCGACGTTTTTGTTTTGTTTTTTATAATAATAATAATAATAATAATAATAATAATAATAATAATAATAATAATTTATAATAGCCAATGTTCAGTCCTAGAATCAAGTAAGTTGGTTAATTCATTTTAGCTTTTTTTTTTTACTTTGAACATTTTTCACTCTTTGCTAACTTGTAGCTGTCTTTTGGCTATTTTGAAATGTCACCAATTTTATTTACTTTTCTGGCTAAGATTTAGTTTTTCTTTTTTCTGCAATTTTGGAAATTATCTGTCTGAGGGGTTATTGTTCTCCAGTTTTAGTAGTCTTTGGCCATCTTGCAAGCTAACGTTCAGCTATTTAAAATGTCAACTTTTTTCTGGAGTAAATAGCCCCCTCCTCCCCAAATTATCTTGGATATTTGTCTTGCAGCTACCTGGTACCTCATTTTCATGCATTTCTTTTTTTCAAACTATTTTGTGAAATAGCGAGGCAATTGTTGAAATTTCAATGGCTTCTTCCCGGTGGATCATGAAGGGTAATCAGACATGGGACATGCAAATCTGCAATAATAATACACTGACCTCTTTCAATTGCACACAAACGCACGATACATACTTTAGATGCAAAACCTTTTCAAATAAATGTTGTTGAGGAAGGAAAGACGTTCCTGTTTTTTTCAGTTCTACTTCCTTTTTTTTCCCTTCAGCTCCAGTTCTTCAGCGGTGTCACACAACAGGTTTACAGAAGTTACGCAATTTAAACTGTTGAAGTTGCAGAAGACATTTTCACAGCCACAATTAAATGAAATACCTGCTGATTCTTGTATCAACAGTATAATGTAACAGAGAGCGAGTGAAACCTACTGTATTGCAATAAAAAAACTAAATCTGTTGCTTTGTTTCATAAGTTTAATTATGGGTAATTTGGTGATGGTTAAATATGGAAATCCCTCATGTGGAAGTTCCCAACCATTGGAAACCATTCCATCCAGAAAACTGAAGCCTGAACTCTTGTTTACAGAGTGACAGGCAGCAACTTATCCAGGCATTGCAACATCAGAGAGTTTCCAGCAGTAAATCTAAGGCTGCGATGCTGTTCTCATTATGTTATTCTGGAGAATGTTAGTATAAATCAAGAGCTTCATGGGTTTATTAAAGTATAGAAAATTTGTAATTAGGATTTGGATGTGATTCACATTCTTGTGTAACAACGACATTACAGATTGAGAAATGGACAATGTTTCTAACCATTTCCAATAGTTTTTTTTTTTTATTTCTTAAACCATTGTTTTGAAAGGCTGGCCTCACAAACACTACACTGTGACTATTGGACTGTTTATTTACTGTTTATTTAAGCTAAAACAAAAAAGGTTAAAAGTCAGAGTAAAGGGAATGGAAAATAGGACATTGACATCTTGATGTCAATAAGCCTACTCAGTTTACAGTGGGTTGGAAGTAGACAAAAAAGAGACTGTAATGTTTAAAGTTACCATTAGATTTCCTTTTTTTCACCAAACATCTGTCTTCATTTGTAAATTGAAAGTGGAAGTAGTGCTTTTCAGTTTAATTAACACCTTGTTTGTTGCAGAAGGAGACAGTGTTTTCAAAAGCTCTGCTCACTTTCTGTTCTGCTATTTTTATCTTTATTTTATCATGTGAATTCTTAGTTTTATTGATTTATTGTCTAGTGTTAGTTTAAAGACATTCTGTTTAATAAAGGAATACCTACACATTACCATCTATATAACTGCAGTACCTGTATGTTTATAAAACCCCAACCTTTTTAAGTTTATAAATGTGAATACTCACACACGTGTTGGTTTGATTTGTTTTGGACAATATTACTTTTGATGTCTCCATAGTCTTTATTGAAAATGCTTTTATGTTGTTAATATCTTCCTGTAGAAGAAATTCTTCAGTGACAGCTCTGAAGCAAATCAGAGAAATCGCAGATAGAGTTGTTGGTCTTCAAATAAAATTTCAGAACAGAAAGATAGTGTTATGATTAAGGAGTACAGACATTAATTAAATTATAATGTGATGATTCAAAAAGACAGTGTTTTGGATTAACATAGTGAATATTAGAAAACTCAGTTGCATAGATCCGTCGAGCAGCAGGTGGCGTTTGTCTTCCGTAATCTCTTGAAGGCGTTGCACTTCCATGAAGTCATGCAGCCACGCACTGAGACTCCTGAAATTATTCAAATAAAAAGTTGAGCGTGAAAACAAAGTCTGACATCATCACTGTTACACAAACAGAGTCCAAAATTATTCAGATGTTAGTTACATTTATTTTATGTGTCTGCTGAGGAAAACACTGACCTGTGTGTGAACGGTTTAAAGATTATAATGTAAAGATAGTGGCACAAAGAAAAACAAACTCACGTATATATGGGGTAGGGATCTGGTAAGCACCGCAGACATTTGAAAGTGTAGAACAGGTCTGAGTGGTGGTGGCAGTACAGAGGCCTTTCTGTCTCGATTTACAGTAGTTACACGTCAGAGCCTCGCCTGCAGGGAGAGAAACCACACAACGCAAACAGTATTTGGAGAAGTAAACAGTAATATTTATTTAGAAACATTCCTTTGTTTTTATCATAATAGTTTGGGATTTATGCTCCATCCATCCATCCATCCATTTTCATCCGCTTATCCGTTACCGGGACGCGGGGTCAGCAGTCTCCACCCAAATCACATTGCACCGTACCAACCCCCCCAAACCTTCCTGCGGGTGGTGAGTCCACTGGAAGGTACCAACTGCCCTAACTGGGATTCGAACTTGCCCAGAATTACAATGGGGGTTCCACACCAATGACAGAGACATTGCCTCTGGGCCAAAGCGCCACAAAATTTATGCTGAGTGAGAAAATATAATAAAATTGTTTTTTTTCAACATATTAGCTGAATGTAAACTTATATGTAGCTGTTATAAATGCATTTTTCCCCTTCACATACATTTGCTTGCACTTGGCCAACTCTTGATAATACAGTTTAAATCTAGTTTGACAAAACGAGGCAAAATAAAAACAAATGAATCTATTCACCAGCATTTTGATTCATTAAAAGAAGAAAAAAAACACACCTTGATACAGTAATGCCAGCACCAGGACGACAAAGACAAAGGCAGCACCTTTCATTTTCTTTCTAGAATTGAGAAACAGAAGAGTTGCCTTTAATTGTATTATTTCTTGTAGTGAAAACAACAGTTTTTTTGTAATACAAACTACTGAACCATTGAAACTACTGTTTCAAGGGTACATTTTAGCAGAAAGGGTAACAAATAAAGCATTTTTATACAGAGAGAATTCGTTACCTTCAGTGTTCTTGTCTGCCTTTAACTTTTCCTCTTCTATTTGTTTTCATGTATCTCACCCTGCTCTGTGATTGGTCACGAATGAACAAAGTATACATTTATTTTTATAAAACTGTGCTGCAGGAGTCATGAGCTTATTTTGCCATCAGGACATAGTTTCGACATGTACTTTCCTGCAGTGAAGTAAGACTAGAGTTTCCTCATGACTGACTCATCACAGGGTGTGTCACTGATCACGTTTTGTTGTATGGCTTTAAGTTCAGTTTTTCCTGAAAAGTCTTTCTCTTAAGCTGATAAAAGTTTCCTTCTGAATGGAGTATTTAACAAATGTTACTTAAATCCAAGCAATATAGTTTTACAACACAATGCGTTGTCCTTTAAAATCAAATATTTAAAAATTTAGCCAAAACAAGATTTGTCAAATTTGTCAACAGATCTCTAAAAAAACCCAACACAGAAACAAAGTCTGATTAATTCAATTCAATAAATCAAAAAGCTAAAAAAATTAAAAACAGATAAGTATTTGAAAATAAGTTGAAAATAATTAAGAATTACAAAAATAACTGCTTTATTTTAACCACTTTGAAAGCCAAGCTTAACTGAGAAAAAGTTAGCTGGAACGTAAAAGTCTTCAAAAAAAAAAAAAAAAGAAAAGTCTTTAGCGGCAAAAGCTGTTTTCCTTTCAATGCCAGAAAAAGCTTGTGGCTGCTACTTTCTTACCAATAACTAATTATGGTGACATTATTTACATAAATGTCTCTGCCGGCTCTCTACAGATGACTGATGATGGATACAATAGAGCTCTAAAATTCAAGCCTGGAAATAAACAACAAAAAATTGTTTCATTATAAAATACAAAAGCAAAGCTGGTCATACCAAGAACAAATAAAGACAAAAGTGATAGAGCTGTTTATCTTGACATGAAGTTTTAATGGTCAACACACAATAACAAAGCACACACTATCTAATTGTAAACACCTATGTCTCAGTAAGGTTTAGAACCAGGCAGAAAACACTGAACTTTGTAATTAAAATCCAAGATGTGTCACTTTGGAAAGTACCTGAGTTACAGTTATTGTGCAAGAGTTACTTAAACATTTACTGTGTGCTTTCATAAGGACTGTTTTTCTCAGGACTAGATTGGGCAGTTTAAATACATCAGTTAATTCAGAGTACTTAAAATCTATTTACAAAAAGTCTTTGTCTACATTAAAGTCTTTTAGGATCAATTATATAAAAACCAAATCAATCACTTAAAAAGACAATGTCTAGGGCGTGTACATATATATACACACCCGCATGTATGTGTGAGTGTTCCATGCGTGTGTAGCTCAGACTCCTTTCAGTTCTTCCACGTGTAGCTGTAGTTGTTCATGCTGATGTGCGTCAGTGCGCTCTTGCCCAGGCTGGAGGGCTGCTGCAGTTGTTGGAGAGAAGCAGGGTGGAGACCACAGCTGGACAGATCCACCGTGCTATCGGTACTCTAAACACACAACATACAAAAAAAAAAAAAATCAGTACAGTGAGTGACGCTAACAGCAGGATTCTTAGGACGGTTAGAGCGAGTTTCTATGCCTAACTTTGTGGCAACAGTACACCTCACGGGGCTTTAGACAACCTAAGCATCAGCTGACCATTGAACTGATTTTGTATCTTCTGCTTTTGTCTTGTCATTTGTGAACTCCACTTCATTGAGTATGCACCAGCTGAATGTCACATAAAGGAGTTTAATCACTGTTGGCTTAGCAAAGAATATCAACACTCTCTTTCTCTCTACATATAAATGCACACATACACACTACTGCTAGTCGCATGATCAAACATGAGCACTTAACAAAATCCACAAGATGACTATAAAAACAAAGAAAGAGTGGTGTGTGAAATATCTATAAGAGGGTATAAATAAAAAAAGTACAATCTACAGTCACATCTGCTTATGTTTACTGAAACTCAACTGCATTTTGTTTCTTTAATTATAACATGTTTACATCTTTCTCACCTCTGACTTGGAGGAGTGAGAGTTCATGACAGCGGTAGGTGCGTGGGTATAAAGTGTAGCTGAGAAGTTTCCTTTCTGCGTAGGCCGAAGGAGCGTGGTAATGGTATGGAGGGAGGACGGGAGGATCGGTCCTTCAAGAAAAAAAAAAAAAACACAACACGATCAAAGTGAAATATAACTAAAAAATAACTTCATCCGGGTTTTTAAGAGGTTTTAGTGCCGCATAAATTATAAACATGTAATCCAAGAGCTGTGAGGTGTAAGGACAACTTCATATTTGTGTTAATAAGTGCGCTAAATAAGTGCATTTGTTTAAGTGGAGTCAAATGTTTAGCTTCTTCAGCATACCTGTGATTTCTAGACTGCTGATGTTCTGGTAGGTGGAACCGACCTGGCTCTTCACATTCACGCTGCGGGCCTGAAAAGACACACAGTTAAAGGTAAAGACGCGGCTGCAGTTGTGTGTGTGCTTTTCTCTCACTCTGTGCTGTGTACCTTTAGCGTGTGCATCGTCGCCCCTTTGAAAGCATTAGGGGCCAGCAGCGTTGGTGGTAGCCCGGCCTGTGACCCGGCTGCAGCCACCAGACTCTTGCAGTTGATGAGGAAGTTGATGAGGGCGAACGTGTGAGGTCCCTCTACACAGACCACAGACTCAGGTTTGTGGTCCAGGGACACTGTGTGTCCCTCTTTACGACTGGTAATACGGTCAGGGACTTTTTTGGGGGATTTTTTTTGTGGTTCTACAACATCACACAGGAAGAGCACTGATGATGCCCATCAGATAAATCTGAGTTCCGGACAAGGATACAGTTGTACGGTGATGCCGTCTTGCTTCTTGATCTTGTCCTGGATGCCCATCTCCTTTAGCCAGGAGAAGCTGCTGTCCTCATCAGCGTAGCCATCATTCTCCACTGAGCCCCCTGTCTGAACGTCTTCAGCTTCAGTCAGCTCAGAACAACTACAATTAAAAGATTAATGAAGAAGAATTTTACCACTTGTGAAAACACACCAGAAAACACTGATTTGACTTTAAGCATCTTAAAGAAATACACCCACTCTTGCGATTTGAGCTCCTCTTCTCCCTGGTGTTCTGTCAGATTTGGTTGGCTCTTACTTCTCCTCCTTTCCTCCACTAGAGGGAGACTAAACTCTATCCCTGAACAATGAAGCAATATGAGTATTTAAGAAATGGATGGTGCACAATATTCTTTTGTATGAAGTGAGTTGTTGGGTGAAGCCATTTTAATCAACAATTTAAAGTGATTTAATGTTTAATAACCTGATAAAGGTTGATATGCTCTTAAATGCCTGGCCTAATAATTATCATAAAAATACATGCTAGTTTGAATAACCTAAAATTTATAAACCTAAAAACCTAAAATTTAACTGTGAATTGTTTGTGTATAATTAGTGTCCATTGATAATATGCAGTAAGATTATGAGATTAATATTTTTAGCCATGATAAACTAAAAAAACTGACACAGGACTTGAATTTTGTTTTTAGTAAATAGAATGAAGTCAGTTCACCTTCAGCCTTCATTGCTTCCCTGAAGCCTCGGGTTGTAGGAGAAATCAGTGCCGTGATGACATTGGAACCACTGAGACCAGCTGCCCTGAACAACACTGTAAACTGGTGTCACAGAAAAAGATTTAAGTTGTCTAACACTGAATTTGGAAGAAAATAATTCCTACCCCTCCAAGCCCCCCAAACAGTTACCTGGTAAGAGCAAAGGTAGAAGTAGGGACATAGTCTAGCCTTCAGGAGACTGTAGAGAGACGAGAGACTGACCGACCTGTGCAGAACATAAAAAGAGAAGAAGCCATGACCTCAAGTAACCAAAAACAATATATATATATATGACTGACTTTTGCCACTGGCCTTTGCCTCACCATTCACTCATTAGACTCTGCTGCAATGTCACATCATGTGCCCAGGGGGTGCACTTCCCTGTGAAGTTCTTCTCTGCGTTGATCCGAGGAAACAGACGGATCCAGGGCAGGGACGGATTCTGCCAGTAGACCAGACTCTGCTGGAACGCACTGCGGAGCTCAGAGCAGGACCTGGGATCCTGCAGGAGCAGAGAGACAGAGGAGCTACACTTAGAAACATAGAAAAAAAAAACTTCTTAAGGTCATTGTGGTACCAAAGGTTCACCTGCAGATTGGGAGGCAGAGAGCTAAACCGAGCTCTACAGTGCTGACTGATTCCCACAGCTTCCTCCTGTGCTTTAGGCTGTTCGGCCCAAGAAAGGGAGAGAGGGGAGGTGAAGAGGAGGCGCGTCCTCAGGCTCCAATCTGCAGGATACTCCGTGCACATCGGGGGTGCAATGGAGGCAGGAGTAATGGCCTGGGGGCTCTATGAATAGGACAGGTTGATCAGGGAGGGCATGATGTAAACAGATGTGTATAAATGAGACAAGAGATGGGGTAATAATAATCCAACCTTCAACAGTGGACTCTGAACGGCCTCCTCTTCTTCTTCAAACAGAGAATCATCTTCAGAGAAATCCAGGCTCTTCTATAACCCAGGGAGAGGGTGGCAGGTTTATGTGAAAATAGAAAAATAGTTTACACTTCCAACAAATGCTCAACTTATTCTCATGCAACAGCAGAAACACAGCAGTAAACTGTCGGGCCAAGACAGATGCAGCTGCTGCAGCATGTGTCATAGAAGTAACTAGAATGTCTGCTGTGCTGCGTTAGAAACGTTAGACTGGTATAACTACGTTAATATCTTGTATTTACAACCAACCTTGGTGGAAATGTGTCGCTGCTCCTGTTTCTCCGCTTTAGTCAAACTGGCAGTGAAAGATAGAACTGCGGGACTCTGCGTCCTTGTTGACGCGTCTTCGCCTTCTTTGTGTTCCGAATGTGGGGACAAAACTTCGGCCTTGCCATCGTCTTCATTGTATATTACAAACTTCTTTTTCGGACTGTACGTGTTTTCAATGTTTGCAAACGGGTTTCTGCGTTTTGTCCCTCCTCCGGAGCGGTTCTGGGCGTTAAAGAGCGGCCCCGGGGAGAACGGCCGAACGCAGGCCGGCGACGAGTCTCCTTCCCTAGGACTGCTTGTTGATTCCCGGCCGCTTGAGCCGAAGATACCGGCGTCGCTTCGAGCTCTTTTGCTCCTCATGCGCATAGTTTCTGCGGGTCGCTTGAAGCTGGGAGAATAGCCTGCTTGTTGGGACATCTTAGGAAAAGAAAAAGCCGCCCTAATATGCCAAAAATTAAAGAGTAATTTTAAAAAAGCACCCAAAACAGTTGTTGCCGTAGCGCCTTCCGCTCAAACGAATTTGGCGCTCAACGTCATGACGTGAAGTGACTGCTCGCGAGGCGTTTAAAAACCTGGGAAATTAAGGCACTCACAATATTGTCTACATAAATACTTGTCTTGATGCTTCGTTTTAGTTTGTTAGTAATTGAAACGCGACATTTTGTGAAATATAAACAAAATATTCTTATAAAATTAACTTGTAAAATGACATCCATCACGCACATAATGCTGTGTTAATCAACAGCAGAAAGTCTGTGCGACACTCTCTAGATACATTTTTTATTTTATATTAAGCAATATCTATCTAACTGAAATCTTTTTCTTATAATTTAAAATAATTAATTTATTCTTAATATAAACACATGCACACACAGATTAAATTAGAGAATTAAACAAATAGGACAAAAATATTTTAATTTGTATTTAAAAACAGTAAAAAAAAAGCATACAAAATAAATGTGTATAAATATAACCAATCATTTGGGCATAAAAATTCCAAAGGCACATTCCTGGTTTGTGCTGTCTCTGGTTGCGGTCTTGGCACATTGAGGTTTGGTCATTTGGTTCCACTGTGGTCAGTGATAACAAAAAGTGGCCTCTCATTTCCTGTGGAACACCTTTAATCCACCATCAGCCTGGAAGCTCTCTGCTTTCGGATGAACTGTGATAAGTGGGAAAAAAAATAGTGAACATAAGAACTTTATTTGTGAATGATGCGTGTGCAGTATTGTAGATATTCACCTCTTTTGTGTCCTCCAACGTTGTGTATCTGTAGTTTGGTGGTTCCAGACTCTGCACACGGCTGGAGTGAAGGCGTCGGGCACTTTCAATAAAGCGTCTAGTCATGGCAAGATGCTGTTTCAGGACTTCGTTGAGTGCAAATGCAGCTGGACTGAAGGTGCTGAGAGCTGAGGAAGGTCAAACATCACAAAATATTTTTAAAATTATACCTTGCAGCAATGATAACTACAGAGAGAGTACAGCACTGAGACTTCACTCTTACCTTCCACTCTGTCTGCACTGAGAGTATAAGCAGCCAGAGGGCTGTAGGTCATGGCTGGTGGAGGATCAAATATAGTTGTTCCTGCAGAGATAAAGAGCCAGACATTAGTAGCAGATTTCAGTAGCTAAATGTACTTAAGTAACTTAGTATACAATTCTGACCATTTGACCACGCATAGCGTGTGCCATCAAGCTGTGTTTGAACTGCAGCCTCTTTCACATTTTTTCTGTCTTTTGGAGCAGACCTCCTCTTTTGCTGACCAAAAACCTGGCCACTGTGTGACATAGAGGATCTGGAGTCCCGGCTTTTCCTGAAAGACTCTGATGTTCGACTCTGCTCTGAAATCTGTGAGGTTGCATCTGTGAAACAGCTGGAATAATCATATTCCACGCTCTCGCTGCGAGGGTCTGATTTCCAGGCTTCCTTTCCAGCTCCCGACATCACCTCCTCTTCATCTTCAAGCAAACTCTCTGAAACCTCTCTGGCACTGTTAACCGTCTCGGTCTTGATCTCACTCTGAGCATCACTTTTGCTTTTTAGCGACTCATCTTCATTCTTCTCCTCTTCATCTCCGAGTCTAAGCAGAGGTTGATCTTTTCTTAGAGATGCAGGATCAGAAAAACTGGGCTTGACTTCTCTCTGCTAAAACAGGAAGATGTGGGTTTATCAGCTAAGGGTCAGTGTGGCTCAATAGTCACTATGTCAATTGCCATCAGGAAATCTATCATGTGGACATACTTTAGTGATAAACAATGAAAAAAGTCACTGATCAATTCAGCACTTTCCAAACAAATACAGTACTTCTCATCTTTACAAAATTGAGGTGAATACATTACAAGATTGTTGACGTTTTAAACTGTCAACTCATATACTGACAGGGTTATTTTAACAGGTTAATAAATGATGGATGGAAAAGTTTTACCATTTTATAACATCTAATGGATCAAATATATAATATCCAGTGCTATTAATTGCTAAAAATTACAATGATTACTTAAAACACTAATTTAATTGCTGAAATTTGACACATTAACAAATTACACTTCTGTGGTTCCACACCTTCTCTCTCTGTGTTTCCTCAGTGAAGGCATTTCTGTGGTTCCACACCTCTCTCTGTGTTTCCTCAGTGAAGGCAGCAGGGATAAGGTCGTCTATTGTCATCACATTCATCTTAAAGTCTGCAACAAGATCATGAGAAAACATTTTCATCTCAGAACAACATGCTTGTTCCTCACATAGTTTTTATGTGAAATTTATATTAAGAAAAGATAAAGCCAAACAACATCAGACATCAGTTAACTATCACTAAAATATAAAACTAGTACTAAAACTGATAATGCAAGTACAGACACTCTGTCTTTTTTTTTCTTCTAACCTGGAGAAGAAACAGAGCTCCTGTCGCTATGTGGATCTTCAACAGGAAAAAGCTCCTCCAAAGAGAGCACCTCGTTTCTGCCTGATGATGATGATAAGCGGGAACACGGGGTACTATCTGCTCTTTCTATATAGTTTGGTCGTGATGGAGATACAGGGGGGGGAGAAGGGGAAGGAGAGAGAGCAGTGGGGCTGAAATGGGCCTGAACGTTCCCAGTGAATCGATAGGGGGATCCACGGGATGTGGAAGAAGTCGGAGAGCGAGGTGGTGCTGCATTAGAAGGTGGTGAAGGGGCCGGAGGTGGTCTGGTCTTCAATTCCTGCAAAACACAATATCATCCATGTTCTGATTGATTACCAGGTTTCTTTTAATAATATTTGGGTTATTTTAACAGGTATTAGTGTGTTGAAAGTAACCTTAGCCATAGTTCTCACAGAAGACAATCTTCCTGGACCAATCAGACTTTCATCTCCTGAATCCACACATTCTCCAAGCAGTTTCCTCATGTCCTCTTCATCACTCTCCAAACACACACCGCTTACTACCTTTGGTGGCTTCTTCTCCAACATGGCTGAAGTAACTACATCAGCAGTTTTTGGTTGCCCAGTACCAAATGATGAGCCTGGAGGAGAACCCACAGCAACAACGTTTGCCACAGCTGTCCTGTTCTTTAGAAACCGCTTCCCTTTCTGACCCTCATCACTGCTGGACAGTGCTGAGACTGGCCTTTCTTCAACTTTTGGTGGTGATGGTATGGTCACGATTTCTGATGTAGCTTGTTTCTGGGTCTGCTGACGACTGTGAATGCGGCTTTCAATCTGAGCTAGCCTACTGATAACTGCAGTCTGAGAGCTGTGACGAGACGAGGGCACATTGCTGTGGAGATGAGATCACAGATTTCTATTTGTGGGGATTTTAAATAAATGAAATATTCTATCCCTTCTTTTTTCTCGTTATTATTGCTGTGCAATACCTTGGATCTTCTGGATGTGTTTGGCCTTTACTAAAGGTGGCCCCACGGCTGTAGCTTGAAGATGGTGGAACCTTTTTCAAAAACCTGCTCCTTCCTCCTAAGCCTTCTTTTCCTTCTTGAGAACTTTGAGGTCTGGAGCCCTGACAAGAGGAAAAAAATAGCCATCCAAAATGACCAAATACATCACAAACGGTTGCTCTTAAATTGTGATGTGGTGACCCTGAGGTGCGTACCTTTGCAGGAAAATCTGCGGTTCTCTGAACCCCTCCAGGAAAAGTGACATCAACTCTACTTCTGGGACTCAGACTGACTGAGGACAGGTCACTTAAATCTGAGAGTAGGGTTTGAGCATTTGGAGGAGCAGATCTGACCTTAGTAGAACCACCCTTAAATCTCTACAGAAAACAAACAAACAAAAAACAAAACAAAAACAAAAGCAACATAATCAGCAAAAAGGTTCATACTACTACAAGATCAATCCCATTCTAATGGTCAAGAGGATAAAAATATGGGGTGGAAGTCCTGACTGTCTTTTGTAGGTCATCAAATTATGGTGATATTAGCATGCCTGAAAAGATTGTCCAATCACTGCGTCAATTTCGTTGGTATTGGGGTAATGGGTTTACAGGAACATCAATCACAGGTCGATTCGGGGTGTATGTATGCCAGGTTTTTTGTATTCTTATTGACTAAACGATTGCGGGTCCAAGGGACATAACAACGCTACATACTTTGTTTTTAGTGATTTTATAAAATAACTGCAGAGACTTACTGTAAGTTCCGGTGCGATGGCCACAGACCTACGAGTTGGTTCTGTGGCTCCTGTGCTGCTCTTCTTAGCAGACAGCACAGCTTCAGCTCGGTCGAGGGCCGAACTCCGACCACCTCGTTTCCACATTCTAAAAAGAACAGCGTCGCTACAGTTTTGTAAATCTTCACGAAGCTTTCAATGAGCTGTTTATAAACAGCAGCCAATATATTTCTATTTTCTCGGTGGCATCGTAGCCTATGTTGCTAGCTGCTAAGCTAAAAACATGTAAGGCTGCTATTACCCAACAGAGCTAATATTATCAAATCCACCATACGATTTTTTCATTTTATTTAGTAGTTTTATGAAACCAAATTAATATTTGCATTATAAAATCAAATGTTGCGGATACTCAGTAGCCACATTAGCGTCAGTCGTTGCCAGGGCAAGCTCCTGAGTCTTCTTCTGCGTCTATAGTTTCAACCCTGGCTGGCAACCAGTGTTAAACGCGCATTATCGCCTCCAATCGTTAAAGAAGGAGTACTACAACACCCTAATTTAGAATTAAAAATTTAATTGATATAAATGTGTAGTTTGTCATTGTATGTTGTGTTGTTTTTTTTAATTCGTTTGTAATATTTATGTTCATGAGCATTCCGTAAGTATTGTAGTTTATTTCCCTGTATATACCACCTACAGTATCGTTTGGGAAAACCAGCAGTTAATATTCTAAGACGGTCTACTTAACCTGTGACAGTCTGCGATAAGGAACAGTTGGAAGACATGACAAGATCGCAGGTACGTTATTTCTGTCATTTTGTCCACGTTCTACATTCTCTGTGTGTAAATGTTTGTATTAGTCAAATCATCAGTGGCTAAAACTGCCGTTCGTGTATTCATAACGAAATAGAAATCGATGGTTGCAAAAGG